>NW_019154127.1:15766985-15896370 GCF_002288905.1 Enhydra lutris kenyoni
TAATAAAAAAAAAAAACTCTGGCAATAAGTAAATGAACGTGGTGTGCTGAGTTACTTGGGAGGACACAGCGGCCACGGGGGTAGACAGGGTCATTAGAGTGGTGGCGGAGCTCTGCACTACAGAGGGTCTTAAGAGAGGTCTTAAGAGATCCTGCGAGAGCAGCAGCGGCTTGCGCGGCCCATGTGGGTGACGCAGTGAAGCCAGGGCCGCTCCCGAGGAGGGGTGGCCTGTGGTCTGGCGGGGGGCAGTGCTTACAGGGCCGGTTTCTTATCTGCGTGCACATTTGTGTGGTACAGCTTGTCAGCCAAGAGCTTACCTTGTGTGAAGCTCCTCTTTATCCATTTGAGAGAGAGAGTGTGGAGGGAGGAGCAGAGGGAGAGGGACAAGCAGACTGTGCCAGGCACAGAGCCCCACGGAGGGCTCAGTCCCACGACTTCCGGATCCGGCCCCGGGTGGAAATCAGGAGTCGGCTGCCCAGCCAACTGAGCCACCCAGGCACCCGGCCAGGAGCTGTGTGCCCAGGAAGAATCTGACTGTCCTTCTCTGTGGCACTGCTGTCAGTCTCCTCGTGTGGCCTGAATGGGTGTGGGCGTCTGACTTGGATTACAGGGAAATCTAGATGAGCTGACGGGACTGGGTCAGGAGGCTGCGCTTGGGTTGGGCACTGCGACACTGCTGGGTGTGGTCAGCAGCTTCTCCACGTGCAGTAGGTTGAGAGACTCACGGTGCGCACCCGTGTACCTACCACCTGATTTTTCAAGACATGAAGATTTTGTTGTATCAGCTTCAGATCTTTGCCAAGAACCGTTACAGAGAGAGTATGAGCCACACCGATTCTGTCCACGTCCCCAGCCTCCCTCCTGAGCTGGCGTTGGAGCATTGTGCTGCGTTTCCATATATCCTTAAACACCGCATTGCGCTGTTTTCATGCTTTAAGACTTTTCATCAGTCACCAGTATGAGTCCTTCTGAAACTTGCTTTTCATCCCAAATTATGTTTTTAGAATTACGGTAATGGTGGTGTTAACATACGTTCTAACTAACTGCTTTGGGGCAGTCTTACGTGATTACACTGTGGTGTATTAATTTTTCCCCTTGAGTGTATATTTTTTAAATTAGTAAACCATTTTTGGGGCAGTCTGAGGTTCAGAGCCCAGTGGCGTGGCAAGCGCAGATTCCCTGTGTCCCCCCGCGGCCTGTCCCCACCATCACGGCCCACGTCTGTTCTCTCCGTGAGCTGCGGGCTCCCGTCACTCCCAACACTGAGAGGACACGTCGCCCGTGCGTCCTCGGCTGCCCTGTGGCGGTGTGTGTGCTGCGGGTTCGGACGTGCGTTTAGTGACATTCGTCCACCGTTTCCCATGCGGCCCTGCGTGTCCTATTTGAAACGGAGGACGACCCCTCGCAGCGGGCAGCGGCCTCGCCCCCATCGACGAGGGCCCCCCGGGGAGGCCCTGAGACCTCCGCCCAGGAGCGCACACAGGCCCGCAGGGGGGAGCTCCGGAGGTGAGGAACGGAGAGCGCCTGCGCCCGGCCAGGCTCACACACACGGTGGCTGCTGGCGGGCAGCATGGGGTCGCCGTGGGCTCCGTTTTGGAGGACGTGGAGCTGGGGCAGGTCTGGGCGGGTTTGCGAGGGGTCTCGCCGCCAGCGCGGTCCAGCCTCAGCTCCTCTTGTTCTGCAGGTCCGTGTGCTGCTCGACCGTGGGCCTACAGAAGCGGTCATTCCGTCCCTCTGCGGCCGCGGCGTGAGGGGCAGGTCGGCATCGCTGGCCCTCCCCAGAGTGACTCAAGGAAGTACATGTCTTCCTGAGAGCACAGCGGCTCTAGGGACGTGGTGTTTACCGGTCTCTCGTCGTAGTGCGTTTCTTGGTGGTCCCCCCAGAACCGTGTTGTAGTTGGGACCCGTGAACATTACCGTTCTGGGAGAAAAGCTCTTTGTGGATGGGGTTGAGGGTCTTGAGGCGAGTGACCCGATGGTTTGGGTGGGACTTGCCGTGCCATCAGAGGCGACTTTAGAAGAGAGGCGGAGGGAGGTTGGACGCGCGCAACCGAGGGGCGCGGCAGGGGCACCAGGGCACAGACTGGAGTGATGTGGCCCCCGATCGGGGAGCCGAAGAGTCCAGGAGTGGGTTCTCCCCGAGAGTCCCCGGAGGTCGTGCAGCCGTTTGCCTCCTGGCTCTGGCTCAGTGAGAGGACTTCAGACTTCTGGCCCCCAGAGCTGCGAGGGAGTAAGTTTTCTTCACAGTTTTCTTGTTTTAAGCCGCAAACTGGCTGTAGCAGCTGCAGGATGAACCCACTCACCTCAGGGTCTACGGCGTACTTGGGGAAGATGTTTTCTTAATTCTTTTGTTCCATGTTACCTCTTTGTGAGCTGTACCGCCGGTCTGAAACACGTTTGTTTTCTTCCTCTGTGGTTAGTGATGTTCATTTCCTGGGCAAGAGCTCTTTCCCTGCCTCAGGGCCATGAAGACGTTCTTTTATATTATTATTGAAGAGCTTTATTGATCTTTCACGTTGAAACGCGTAATCCACCTGGAGTTGAACTCTGTGGAAGAAGTCATTTCGTTGCTGTTCTGTGCGCTGCTCCGCCGACGGGCGAATTTGTGCGAAAGGCTGCCTCTTCCTGCTGCTCCGCCGTCTCCTTGTCTGCCTCAGGGTCTCACTGCGCTCAGTACCGCAGCCTCGCGGGACGTGTCTGTGTCTGGTCAAGTCTGTCCCTTTTTATTTCGAGTTTCATTTGCTGATCTTGGCCCTTTGCATTTTTCCACGTACGTTTTAGCATCAGCTTGTCTGTTTCTACACACACACGAACCCGCAGGGGTCCTGATTCCAGTTCCTCGGGCTCTGAAGGTCCACCCGGACAGCAGTGGCATCGTTACGGTATTGAGTGAGCAGATCCGTGAACTTGCTGGATCACTTCATTCTTTAGGTCTTTTAAACCTTACCCTAGTGCTTTTAGTTTATTTACTTCTGAGACAGAGAGAGAGAGTGAGCAGGAGCGGGCGGGAGGGGCAGAGCGAGGGGAGAAACAGCCTCCCTGCTGAGCGCGTGGAAGCCACGTGGGGCTCGATGCCACGACCCTGGGACGGGGACCTGAGCCGAAGCAGACGCTTCACCAGCCGAGCCCCCAGGTGGCCCGCGTTTCCGGTTTCTGTTTAGAGGTCATGTATATACGTCTTTCATTAAATTTATCCCTGGACTTGAAATATTGTATTTTTCAGGTATAGAATTTACTTTTCTGTTTTTTAAAAATCACAGTCAGCTTTTTAATTCCTTGAACATGTTGATCATGGTTATTTTAAAGTTCTGTTACGTGGACACCCTGTCTGTACCTTCCTATTCTCTGTTAGTTTCCATAGGTTGTAGTCACAGCTTCCTTCTGCCCATGGGCCAGACACTGTAGGTGTAGCAGTGATTGTGACTCTAGATGTTTCTGTCTCTCCATAAAGGCTCTCCTTTGGCTTCTGGCAGGTGGATGGACTGGGGGTGCGTCTTTAATGTGCACATCCTAACAGTGGGACATCAAACTATATGAAGCAAAACCAAGTAGAATTGCAAAGAAAAACAGGTGAATCCACTATCATAGTTGGAGACTTCGATACCCTCTCTCAGAAAAGGACCCAGCAGGCAGAAAATCAGTAAGGACACCGTTGAATTCAACAGCGTCATCTATCCACTGTGTGTAATGGATATCTATAGACTATTTTGTCCAACAACAGGAGATTATACATTCTTCTCAAGTCCGCATGAAGCATTCACCAGGAGAGACTGCATTCTGGGCCATAAAACACATCTTCATGAATTTAAAAGAATAGAAATAATACAGTGTCTGCTCTCAGACCACAACGGGATTGAACTAAAAATCAATAGCAGAGAAATCAAAATATGTAGAGATTAAACAGCATACTTCTAAATAACATGGGTCCACAGAGAAATTCTTGAGAAGTTCTGAAATATTTTGAACTAAATGAAAATAAAAACACAACTTACCTAAATTTGTGGGATGCAGCAAAAGCAATACTTAAATGGAAACTTACAGCATTAAGAAGAAAGATCAAAAGTCAGTAACTGGGTGGACATTATGCTAAGTGAAATAAGTTATGCAGAGAAAGCCAGATACCGTGTGATCTCACTTATATGTGGACTCTAACAAAACAAAACAGAGCTCAGAGATACAGAGGACAGACTAGTGGTATTTGAAAGTTGCTGGGAGAGTAGATCTTAAAAGTTCTCATCACAAGGAAAAAAAAAGTAGCTGTGTGATGAGGGCTGACTATATTTAATTGTGCTCATTTCACAGTACGTACAAATATCAAATCATGTTGCACACCTGAAGCTAATATAATGTTACATGTAAATTATATTTCAGTTTAAAAGATCAATAACCTAAGATTCTTCCCTGGGAAGTTACAAAAACAAGAGCAAATTAAATAAAAAGTAAATAGAATAAAAGAAATAATAAGAATTAGAGCAGAAATCAATGAAACTGAAATCAGGAATCAATAGAAAACCTGGTTCTTTGAAAGTCAATGAAATCGATAGATCTTTAGTCAGGCTAATTAAGAAAAAAAGAGAGGGGGGTGCCTAGGTGACTTAGCCAGTTAAGCATCTGCCTTTGACTCAGGTCATGATACCAGCTTCCTGGGATCAAGCCCCACATCCGTCTCCTTGCTTGGCGGGAAGCCTGCTTCTCCCTCACCCACTCCCCCTGCTTGTGTTCCCTCTCTCGCTGTGTCTCTCTGTCAAATAAATAAATAAAATCTTAAAAAGAAAAGAAAAGAAAAACCCACAACTAACATCATCATACTTAATGGGGAGAAACTTAAAGCTTTCCCTGTAAGAAGAGCTATAAGGCAAGGATGACCCCTCTCACCATTCATTGTCAACGTTGTAGTGGAAATTCTAGCTAATACTAAAAGATAAGAAAAGGAAATAAAAGGCATATAGATTGGGAAGGAAGAAATAAAAGTCTTTGTTTACATATAGCATGGTCGTCTGTGTAGAAAATCCAAAAGAATTAACAAACCCTCCTCCTCCTCACCAAAACTAACACACAGTTATAGCAAGGTTGCATGACTCAAGGTTAATATGCAAAAATAAATCACTTGGCACTGTACAAGTGGGACTTGAAATTAAAAACACAATACCATTTACGTTAGCACCCCCCAAATTAAATACTTAGGTATAAATCAAACAAAATATGTTCAAGATCTCTGTGAGGGAAACTACAAAATACTGATGAAAGAAATCAAAGAACTAAGTAAGTGGAGAGGTGTTCCATGTTCATGGGTAGGGAGACAGTATTGTCCAGATGTCCGTTCTTCCCAAGTCGATCCATAGATGCAATGCAGTCCCAGTCAAAATGTCAGCAAGATATGTTGTGCATATTGACAAGCTGGTGCTAAAGTTTATAGGGATGGGCAAAAGGCCCAGAATAGCAAAACAATTGTGAAGGAAATGAACAGAGTTAGAAGATGGACACTCTGATTTCAGGACTTACAATAAAGCTGCGGTAATCAAGACAGTCAGCAGAACAGATAGATCAATGGAGCTGAACAGAGAAGCCAGAAGTAGACGCACATAAATATAGCCAATTAATCTTTGACAGAAGAGCAGTAGAAAAAAGACAGTCTTTCCAACAAATGGTGCTGGAACAACTGGACGTCCACATGCAAAAAAATGAACCTAGGTATGGACCCCTACCAAAAAGTTAACTCAAAATGGATCTCATCCCTCAAGTAAAAATGTAGAACTCTAAAACTGGAAGATCAATAGAAGATAACTTAGAAAACCTAGATGACCTTATGTGTGGTGATAGCTTTTAGATACAGCACCAAAGCCACAATCCATGACATAAATAACTGATAAGAAACACTCTATTAAAACTAAAAACTTCTGCTCCGCAAAAGACAATGTTAAGAGTAAGAGAAGACGCTGTTTACTGGGGGGAAATATTTACAAAAAACCATGTCTGATAAAAGACCATTACCCAAAATATAGGAAGAACTCTTAAAACTCAACAGTGAGGAAACAACCTGGTGGAAAAATGGTCCGAGGACCTTAACAGACACCTCACCGGAGAAGACATACAGATGGCAAATCAGCATATGAAAGATGCTCCACGTCAGGTCACCAGGGAAATGAAAATAAAGATGATGATAACACTGCTGCACACCTACGAGAGTGGCCACAATCCAGAACAGGCCAGCGGCGAGTGCTGGCGAGGACGGGAGCCCCAGGAGCGCTCGGTCTTGGTCACGGCTGCTGGGAAGGCAGGTGGTGCAGCCATCTTGGAAGGCAGTTTGGTGGTTTCTCCCAAGACGAAACCTGCTCTTCCCATCCGACCCAGCGATCATATTCTTTGGTATTTCCCCAAAGGAGTTAAACACATGTGTGCACACAAAAGCCCGCACACAGTTGCTTACAGAAAATTTGGAAGCAACCAGGATGTCCTTTAGTAGGTGAGTAGATAAGTAAACTGGTCCATCCAGTCAATGGAATGTTATCTAACACTGCACAGAAGCGAGCTGTCAAGCCAGGAAAGACATGGGAGAAACGGAAATGCATTAAGTGAAGTCAGTCGGGAAAGGTTATTGTGTGATTACAACTCCATGACATTCTTGGAAACTATGGAGACAGAAGAAAGATGAGTGGTTGCCGGGGATTGGGGGGTGAGGGAAGGATGAAGAGGCAGAGCACAGAGGACTTTTAGAGCAATGCAAATACCCTGTGTGATATCATAATGATGGATATGTTTTTATACATTTGTCCAAACTCACAGAATGTACTACACCAAGAGTGAGCCCTAACCAGACAGTAGACTTCGGGTAAATACTGTGAACCCATACAGTTCATTGACTGAAATGAAGCTTACCAGTCTGTGGGGGGTGTTCATAATGGGGGAGGCCGTGCGTGTGTTAGGGTAGAGGGTGTATGGGAATTCTCTGTACCTTGCCCTCAATTTTGCTGTGAGCCTGAAACTACTCTAAAGTACATATATATAAAGCTTTAATTAAATAAATTAAAAGGTAGAGGGGAAAAAAGTCCCAACCTTCTGGAAAATAAATCTGCACACCCAGATGGTTTCACTGACAGATTTTATCACTTAAAAAAGAAATAACACCAACTTTATATAGTCTCTCCCATGTATTTTTAACTTTTTATTTTGAAATAATTTTTGTCTCTTAAGTTACAGAAATAGTACATAGAATTCATTCAGTTTCTTTCATAACATCTTATATAACCAGAGTACATTATCAAACTATTTCCACATACTCTTAATTACAGTTATTGTGCTAAAAATGTAAAGAATTCGGAAGTGTATGAAAGAAAAATATTTCTTACATCCACCTCAAGCTAAATAAGCAAATCACTATTGATAATTCGTTGGGCATCCTTCCAGGCATTTCTTGCACACACAGAATGTATACACTTACACGCATGCGTAGTTCTATTTATTTGTTGTTACCAGAATTAAATCATTCTTTATAGTTTTTTTTTTTTAATCATTCTCTATAGTTTTCAACTTGCTGCTTTTACCCAGTAGTGTATCATGAATCTGTGTAAGTGATACTCCTCTCCCTACCTTCCAAATACCGGGGTATTTTTTAAGGAGTAACAACAGAAGTAATAAAAGTTGTTACTTTTACGAGTAACAACAGCATATCAACAGTATTCTGTAGTAATGATGTGTGAACAGCATATTTTCTTCCTTTTTTTTGATGAAGACACAATGGGAGGTTGTCTCCCATTGTTTGCTGTTACATATAATGTGCTCTGCCTGTCCTCGGTGCTGTGGCCTTCAGGAGTCCCCGAATCCTTTGAGAATAGGAACCCCGTGTCTGGGTTGGGACTTGGAGAGAACGGTTGCGATTTTGCATTTGTAGCCCTAAATGAGTTTGGTCAGCCGAGCCACAGAGCATCGCCCTGCCTGGAGGGCTGGTCGGAACAGCCAGCAGCTCCCAGGCCACCAGAGAAGGAGGGGCCCTGGCCTCTTCCCCCTCTGGGTGCGCAACCAGGGGCGAGCTTTGTCCTGACGGAGATTCCCTCGGCCTAGGCGGTTGGGTCAGGGCACCTCCCAGGTCTGTGAGCCTCTGCTGTCTGCCTCTTGGCTGTTTACCGAACTTGGGTTCAGAAAATCGGGATTTGAGTCCCTTTCCTACTAGCTTACCCGTTTTGTGTCTGCATTCTCTTTTGGAATTCCGCCTCGCGCTCTGCGTGGGGAGAAGTTTGCGTTGCGCGGCGCGTTGGGTTAGTGTCTGAGTGGGAGATGAGAAATATGGTAACTGGTTACGTGTGAAAATGTGTCTCTTGGCTACGTTCAGCCGGTTCAGCGAGAAGACACGAGGCCGCTTTTGCGATATCAGGCATGAAGCGGGGAGTTAACGTTTCACTTCTGAACACTCCCTGGCGCCTTTGTGTGGAAATGCTCGTTTGAAATGGGAACCATGCAAGGGTCCGTTTCTGGGAAATGAATACTTATTTTTAAGTATCCTGGAAAATCAGTGCTCTGCTTTGAAATAGGGGTTTATCAGTTTTTGTGTTGTGTAACAATATTTAGTTTTCATTTCGTTTGTCTCAATTATATATTTTCATATATTTCAGAAGAAGCATAATTTGTTAGCAGATACTGCTTTAAAAAATACATGTGCTTTAAAGTTGTTCACAAGTTAAACTCTTAGAAGCTATATTCCACAATCCTCTGGTGGCCCAGTTTGGGGTCTCCGGTGCAGTGAGCGGGCAGGGCGAGGACAGCGCACCCCAAGGCCGCCGGCCGGTAGCAGTTGGTCAGTGTATGCACTGCCTCGCGGACTGGCTGGTGTTGGAGACGGAGGCGTAGCAGAAGAAATCAGAGTGAGATGTGCCGTACCCTGCCATTCAGGGCAGGTACAGATACGTGGACACAAAGCGCCGCACATTCTGCAGAACAAACTCAGATTAAAAGACGAGGCGCCTGGGGGCTCAGTGGGTTAAGCCTCTGCCTCCGGCTCGGGTCATGGTCTCAGGGTCCTGGCATCGAGCCCCACTTTGGGCTCTCTGCTGGGTGGGGAGCCTGCTTCCTCCTCTCTCTGCCTGCCTCTCTGCCTGCTTGTGATCGCTGTCTCTCTCTGTCAAATAAGTAAATAAAATCTGAAAAAAAAAAAAAAAAATCAAAGACTGGTTTGCTGTGGGGCAGGGAATCCAGTGGGGACGGAGCTATAAACGAGTGCAGGGGAGGTGAGAGCCACAGGAGCGGCTCGGCAGGGAGGGCGGCTAAGGGGCTGTGGTTAACGCAGGGCAGACCCCGGGAGCTCGGGTTCGGAGCTCGGGTTCGTCCGACCTGGACCAGAGCAGCCGCCTGCCTGTTGGGACGGCAGGACCTGGTGCTCCCTGACCTCAGACTTCTTTTGTGGGGTGCTGTAGGAGTGTCTCCCCAGAGACTTCCAGCAAGTGTTCACTTGGCTGGGACACCTGTCGGCACAGCAAGTCCTGCAGTCACGAGCATGGACAGGCCGTGCTCGGTGAGGCCCCGGGGATGGCCTCCCGGCTGCCAGCGGCCCGGCCCTGGGCTCGTGTGGGGGGCCAGGGCTGGGAGGGGAGGAGAGCTTCAAAACAGTGAAAGCTTTTGTTGACGACGTTGCCCAAACAGGCTACTAGTGGAAGTTGTAATATGTATTTCGGGTCTAAAGAAAGTCTCTAAGACATGACAGATGCCTGCGGAGCGCGCCAAGTTCTCTCTAGGAAGCAGACTGTGCACAGAGCTCGAGGAGTGTTTCCATGAAGACACACTTCCTGTCTCGTTCCTCTGCCCGGATTCATTCGCTGTTCTTCTGTGTGACCACGTGTCAGCGCGGCAGGCCCAGTTCCCGGGTCCCGGCCCAGCCTCACGCCGTGTGTGCACGGGCCGCACGGGGCTCGCTGCGGGGTCTGGGTGGGAGGCCGGCTCAGCTCGGTTGTGGGGCGTGGCCTCCGAGTGCTTCTCTTTGTTTTTCACTTCAAAAATGTTTATTTTTAAAATTTTTATTAATTTTTTTTTTAGAATCTGATTTCTGGCAGACTCTTAGGGGATGATGATCACAATTTTTAAAACCAAAATATTATTTACACACAGTAAGACTCGCCCTTCCTGGTGTGCAGGTCTTGGGTTTTGATGGGCGCGTGCAGTCATGAGCCGCCGCCACCATCACAACAGAACGGCTTCCTTGCGGCCGAAAACCCCCTCCCTCCCTGTTGGAGTCCGCCCTCCCCTCACCCCCATCTCTTGGCAGCCACCCTCTGCTCTGTCCGATGGTTTGGTCCCTTCCAGGATGTCCTGTAAGTGGAGTAACTCAGTATGTAGCCCTGTGAGCTGCCTACTTTCACTTAGCAACGCTCAGGGCAGCTCTGTCCAGGTTGAAGGCATCAGTAGTTCAACGTGTTCTGTCGTGTGGGTGCACCAGAGGTGGTGGTGTTTCCAGTTCCTCCATTAGGAACTACCGTTTCATTCCGGAACTTTGGAACTTCGGAGGAAATATAATCATCTTTTGCTGCTGTGTTTTAGGCGACATCACTCAGAAAGGCTATGAGAAGAAACGGGCAAAGCTGCTTGCGCGCTGCATCCCGCTGCTCCAAGGTAAAGTCCGCACGCTACCTGTTTTCTAACGGTCCGTTTTCTCACCGAACGTGACCTAAATGTGGATTCGAGAGTTTCACATTGGTATGTTTCATAGTTTACCAAGGAGGACTGGGCAGCGTAACTAGTAGTAAGTAATGTAGCCACAGGTTATAATTTACAGCTTGGGTTTGGTATAGATCTCATTTCCAAATAGGATTTACTGTATTTTTATGGTGATAGAACATGATTCTTCTTGTGATTTTAGTAAGGAACGTCCCGTTACTTCGGTTCAGAATAAATGCCGTAAAGGTGTCGGTTCTTCCTACCTTAAATTGATCTGCGGAGCTAACACACTTGTCATTTCAACAGGTTTTTTTTTTTTTTTTTGGTGGAATTTAACAAGCTAATTCTAAAATTTACATATAAGTTTAAAGGGCCAAGAGATTTGAAATGTGCTCAAAAAGGAGGAATGAGGTGGGAAGATTTGCCCTACCAGGGTAAGAAGAACTGCGATCGTGCTGCTCTCATGAAGACGACCTGGTTTGGAACGAGGGCAGGCAGCTGGACCAGCAGAGTGGGACCAGGAGCCCAGACACAGTCTCACACGTGCGTGCGTGCCGCCGTGGCCTATGGGGGGACAGCGTTACAGGGCACAGTGCTGCCACAGCTCCCTATCCTCATAGCCTGGACACAGCAATCAGTGTCCGGCATGGAAGGGCCAGTAGAAAAGGCAAAAGCTACAGCCCCTTAGAGGGTCATACAGGAAAATGGTCACCATTGCACGACATGGCAAAATGGGTGGGTCATCACAGGTCTCTGTAGGGGCTGAGAAGGGCCTGGGGAGGGAGTGGCGACGGGTGAAATGAACAATGCCATTGTACCCACCGTCACTGTAAAGAGAGTAAGGGCACGTCACACGGTGAGGGGAGAATTGTAACGGAACTGAGAAAGAACTAGTGTGCAGAGCGTGTGAGGCGGCCCTGTCCTGTTTATTCCCTTTGGTGATAAAGGAAATGTTCTGTGACCCCTGGCCGTGGACAGCTGCTGAGCACTTGAAACACGGCTGGTGTAACTGGGAGACTGGATTTTTGATTTAATTGGAATCAGTTTAACCTTAAATAGCCAGAAAGTCCCCCAACATACTTTTTACAAAGCTCAGTAGGAGGCTGGGCTGGAGCCTCGCACCGCTGTTTCCTAAGTGGCGAGCCCACTAGCCAGCAGCAAAGAAAGAGGTTTAACCTCAGTGGGAATCAGAGGAATGTGGATGAAAGCCTGCACGGCTTGTTGGAGGGGACGCTAGCCGAGGGGTGGGGACAGCTGGCAAAGCTGAAGGGGGCATTGGTGACCAGCCGCACAGGTGCTCTGGACGACCCCCGGGACGCTCGCACTTGTCCTCTCTGCGCAGCAACCCATGTTGGATCCCTATGGTGCCGGGAGCGCAGACGCCCCCGGCAGAGCCCATCCTGGGGGAGAGCTTGGAGACCCACACGCGTCGGCAGAGCTGGCTCTCAGAAACGTGACGGGGGGCGAAAGCCACTCACGGGGGAGCACAGCCACTGCAGCTTAGGAAAGCCGACCTGCACTGTTCAGGAACTCTTACGTAGCTGGGAAGAGAGACAACGCCGTGGTTTTCCTGGAAGTCAGCGTGCCGTGTGCTCGTGGAGTGAGGCAGGGGCGCAGGGGGGCCCGGAGGTGCTTGCGTCTCCCCTTACCACTGCCGAAGTCCCATTCGGTTTTTTCCCATGTAACGATTTATAAACGGGACACGTGGTTTATACTGCGTGTGTCGGGGTGATGTACCTTACAGTAAGTCGACAATAAAAAGAATACTCTTAATCTCACAAAACAAACTGAGGGTTGATGGGGGGAGGGGGGTTTGGAGAGGGGGGTGGGGTTATGGACATTGGGGAAGGTATGTGCTATGGTGAGTGCTGTGAAGTGTGTAAACCTGGCGATTCACAGACCTGTACCCCTGGGGATAAAAATATATTATATGTTTATAAAAAATAAAATTTAATTAAAAAAAAAAAAAGAATACGTACTGACATTCATTACTCCAAAACAGAAGAGTCTCTGAGCCAAATGGGAATTGAAGGAGACCGTTGGCGTGTCGTGAAAAGCACGGGACAGACGTCACCAGCCGCTGTCAGACTAAGTGACACACATGGGGGCCTCTGTAGCCCAGGCAGGGGAGACGCGCCCGGCGATGGTGTCGGAGAGCACAGGAGAGCGCTGAGGGGGAAGCCTTGTGTGAGGGCCGCCATCCTGGCCGGTTCCTGCAGCTCTTTCTTGGGAACTCATTAGCTCGATGAGCTGAATAGAAATTCAAAGAAGAGGAAATGAAGATGTTCCTCCCCACGAGTGGGTACGGAAATGCGAACCGAAGTGAACCATTTCCTCCTATCAGACCGGCAAAATTCTAAACATCCTTCTGAACACCCAGTGCTGGCGAGGCTGAGGGAAATGCCCTTCCCTGCGCCGCTCGTGGGCACCGTGTCGCTGTAGCCCTTCGGAAAGTCCTCTCCCGGGCCCTGTAAAAATGAAAAAGCACCTGCTACCTCTCGTGAGCGTTCCACATCAGGCGCGCATTCTTGTGGAACCCACGAGTCTCGAAGGATGAATGCACCTGTATTTGGGGAGCAAACGTAAGGGTGTCCACAGGCGTGTGTCCATGATGCAGGAGGGTCGATGTATTCTCCATCACGAACGTCGGAGTCATTCATCCAGTCACAGTGTGCCCGGCATTGTGGTGCGTGCGTGTACACGCTCGGATTTGGAGCGCTAACACGGACTTCCGGAAGGAGCACCCCATCTTCTAGCTCTGCGTAACCGAGCACCCCGAGATGCGGTCCTCAGCACCAGTGATGACCTGTGTTCTGCTCACACACCTGCAGCCTGGCGGAGCTCCGAGGGCCGCTCGCCCCCTGCACAGAGCCAGCCGCTGCGGGCCCCGCCATCCTGTCGCGTGTCCTCTTGGCGCGTTATCTCCAGGTCACACCAGGTGGTCTCTGCCGTGCTGTCCAGCACAGGTCGGAGGCAGGGATAGACGGCCCCTTCTTGGGAGGGGTGAGGGCTGATGGGACCCACGGGGCTGGAATGCCTGCAGGCTACTTTTACGAGATGTCTTGAGCCAGAGACTAAAGTGGAACTTGATCACGATGAACATGATGGGAGGCTTGCCCTGTGCTGTTCTCGAAGGTCAGCAAATTAGAGCTCAGACAACACCGTGGATTCTGTTTCATGAGCCTGCCTGCTTGGGCCCCGTCCCTTTCCTCACCACACCGTCCTCCGGGCCTATGTGGTCAGGGGCTGTGCAGTGCAGGCTGTCTGGGTGTTGGGTTTGGAGACACAGCAAGCGGGAACCCCAGGCTAAGGGTGTCAGCACCTGAGGTCTCTGTACCCTGTGCCCTCAGGCTGTCCGGTCACGAGCACCCCTCACTCACCACTGCCCATGTTTCTGCCTATGTCTAAGGGCAGCTGCTTCTCCCCAGTGACTGCTTCATGGGGAGTCACTGACGTTGTGGACAGTGCCAGGGAAAGTGGCACAAGGCATTTCAGATTCAGGGAGCATTTACGATGCAGAAGTATGCTTTTGCAGGGCCTTCCCAAGAGACTCTGCCCCAGGTGGCCGCATGTGCTGGGCCGCTGGGCTCGGGGACGCTGTTGCTGGTCACCCTTCCTGCGGATGGTGGACAGTGAGGCAGGGCAGGCTGGGCACTTTCGGGAGAGCAAGCGGGAAGTGGGTATTCATGGCTCTGTCCCCAGCCTCCAGACCCAGGGGTCTTCTGGGCTTCAGGGACCACTGCTGGATGCTTGTGCCCGGATTGTTACTGTCGGTGCAGTGTGTGCTGTAAACAACACAGGAGAATGTGTGGTGTTTTAAGTGGATTTTTCCATCATTGGAAAAGCAAACTGTTTACACAAGATGATCCTACAAAATGTGTTGCAGGAGTAGATCCATCCCTACAAGCAGAGAACAGGATCCCTGCTCCCACCCAGACCACAGCTGCCGTGTCCAAACAGCGGAAGCCAAAGCCCCCCAGCTCCCGGGACGAGCGCTTCCGGTCAGGTAGGACCAGACGTGGGCAGCCGCCCCCGTGGCCTTGGCTGTAAATGGCTGTGAAGAGACTGGTCTCAGGGAATGATAACTTACCACAGCCCGCGACTTCTCAAGAGGAAAAACCTAACCTTCACACAACCGCAGTCTTCCTTAATGTAACCAGTAGGGTTGGTGGTCTCTCCCCACGGGATGCTTATGAAAACCCCTAGAGAAGTTGTCCTTCCCCCCTGCAGTTAGTATGATTTCTTTAAACTTTTTGTCCATTTTCCTGCCTCCAACTGTGGGACTGGGACTGGGACTGGGACAGGACGGGGACGGGGACTGGGACTGGGACTGGGACGGGACTGGGACGGGACTGGGACTGGGACTGGGATGGGACTGGGACGGGGACTGGGCCTGGGCCTGGGCCTGGGCCTGGGATGGGACTGGGACGGGACTGGGACGGGACTGGGACTGGGACGGGACTGGGACTGGGACGGGACTGGGACTGGGACTGGGGTGGGACTGGGACGGGGACTGGGATGGGACTGGGACTGGGCCTGGGACGGGACTGGGACTGGGACGGGACTGGGACTGGGACTGGGATGGGTAGTTTTTGTGTATTACGGAGCAACTTTACTACTGTAGGTGTTTTACTATTTTTTTCTAATTTTGGAGATTTCCTTCTTATTTATTTATTTATTTATTTATTTATTTGACAGACAGAGATCACAAGTAGGCAGAGAGGCAGGCAGAGAGAGAGGGGGAAGCAGGCTCCCCGCTGAGCAGAGAGCCTGATGCGGGGCTTGAACCCAGGACCCTGAGATCATGATCTGAGCCGAAGGCAGAGGCTTAACCCACTGAGCCACCCAGGTGCCCCCTGGAGATTTCCTTCTAAGGAGACTGCTGCTACTCTGTCAGTCCTTTTTTTTTTTTTTTTTAAAGATTTTATTTATTTATTTGACAGAGAGATCACAGGTAGGCAGAGAGGCAGGTTGGGGGGCGGGGGGGGAAGCAGGCTCCCCGCTGAGCAGAGAGTCCGACGCGGGGCTCAATCCCAGGATCCTGAGACCATGACCTGAGCCGAAGGCAGAGGCTTTAACCCCCTGAGCCCCCCAGGCGCCCCTAGCTGGTTCTTTGCATTCTCTTAAAGTGGCTTTTGAAGAGCAGAAGTTTTAAATTTTATTTATTTTTAAAAAGATGTTATTTGTTCATTTATTTATTTAGGGGGAGAAAGCTAGTAGCAGCAGCGGGGGGAGGAGCAGAGGGACGGGGGGAAGCAGACTTTGCGCTGAACACAGAGCCCAGTGCGGGGCCGACCCCATGACCCAAGATCACCTCCCCCCGAAGCCAGAAGCAGAAGTGAGACGCTTAACTGACTGAGCCACCCAGATGCCCCTAGAAGTTTTTAATTTTAATGAAGTTCAACTTAGCTGGGTTTTTGTTTTCGTTCTTGTATTTTTTAGTGGATAGTGCTTTTGTTCTCGTATCTAAAAAATCTGGCCTGCCTAAGGTCACGAAGATTGTTACCTCTGTTTTCTTCTAGATGTTTTATAGTTTTATATTTTAGCTTTAAGTCTGTGATCCATTTGGTTTAGTATTAGTTCAAGGTATGAATCAAAGCTCATTTTTTTGCATACAGATGCCCAGTTGCCCCCATCGCTTGTGGAGAACGTGCCGCCTTTGCTCCTCGATCTGGGAGCGCCTGCACAGGTGTGCGCGATGTTGCTTCTGGACTCGGCCTGTCCTGCTGGTGCTCGTCTGTGGCAAGTGCACGTTTCAGGGATTATAGCTTAGTAGCGATCGTGGACATCAGTCGTGCTCTTCTAGGAGGAGTTTTGTTGTCTTGTTCCTTAGTGTTGTTTCCTTGTCTATGACGTGACTTTTTTTCCTCTGGGACTTCAAAGGTTTTTCTCTTTATCGCTGGTTTCGAGCAATTATAATGTGCTGTTCTCCTCACGGCAGCTGTACTTTCAGTCTCAAGGGGAAAAAACATTTTACTAATATAAAGCAAAAACCTAGTGGAAATAGAAGAAAAGAGAAATCCGGGCTTAGATGAGGACAACAGTCAGCAGTAAAGGAGAGTAGGACGGAGTTCCCGTAGATCGGGTGCTGACGACACCCAGCCTTCTCAGCGGGGGAAGCCCCGTGGAGACACCCGGGGTGGGCAGCAGGCCCGGGCGGGGCGTCCTCCCCGCAGCGGAGACTTCCGCTGACTGTCCCCGGAAGGGCCATGTTTCTAGGGCCTGTGACGGGGTCTGAGGTTAAACGTTTGTTCACCTACGTGCTGTTTGGAGCGCGGCATTTCCACGTTCTTGTGTCTTCACGTCCTCAAGGATCCCGGGCGAGTGTGTCTGCCTCCCTTCGGGGATTCCATTCCCGGGGGGCCAGCCCTGCCTGGAGCAGCAGGGGATGAGAGGAGATGTGAGGCTAGACTCACAGAAGGGCCCGTTCTGACTTGGAGGCCAGCCGATGTCCACGCACCAGGCTCCTGGGGTCAATCGTGCAACATGAGTGCTTTAGCTTTCGTCTTGCACACGGCGTGCTTTAGCCTGGGTTTGTGCAGGTCGGGGTGATCTGTGATGTGGGACAAATCACAGGAGCGTCTTCCGCTCAGTACATGTGCCTTGGTGTGTATGGTTTTCGGTTTCTTGGGCTTCTTGGATTTCTGAGCTCCTTGATTTTGTTGGCTTGGGCCCCTGTTACGCTGATACTGTGTCGATTTTCAGTTCGGTGTCGTTTCACCTGCGTTTGTGACGGCGCTCGCTTCTGAGACTGCGACAGGGCTCCAGGTGTGTGCTCGCGGTCACTGCCGTGTCGTGGCAGGGGCTCCTCTCCAACACCTTCTGTGTCTGCGAGTGTTTTTGTTAGGCCCTTATGTTTCAGTGATTCTTGGCCGAGTGTGAAATTCTGGGTTCGGCTCTTCCTTCTTCAGCAGCACGTCGTTGCCTTCCTGCTGCCGGTAGTTCCTCTTCACTAATGCGAGTCTGTCCCTTGATCCTCCCAAGGTGAGACAGCTTTCTCTCTGGGAGCTTAAGGAATTGCCGTGTTGTCTTTGATGTTTGTAAACTTTATTTTATACGTCTGTGTGCAGATTTTTCCTCTTTCCTGATTAGCACTCTGTGGGCCATTTCACTGTGAGGATTTTAAGTGTTTTAAAAACATTTTGTTGGAGAAAAATGGAAACATGTATAGGAACGGGCTTCCTCGTGTAGTAACCGTCTCGAGTCACTGTCACGTCAGTCTGGACCCATTTGTCCACTTTCCACCTGGGCCCTCCCTTCCCACATGATTCTGAAGAAACCTCTGCAATCCCGTTATTTCATTGAGATGTCACAGTGTTCTTGGTGTCCATTTCTGAAAAGGATCATGTCCTTGTATCTCTAAAAGATAAAACCATCATCACAAATTGATTAGCAATAATTCCTTAATATCAAATATCCAAATGTTCATGTGGTTTTTAACTTTTGATTATTATTTCAAAAAAATTTCTAAGTAAGCTCTGTGCCCCACGTGGGGTTCAAACGCGTACCCAAGACTGGGTGCTGTGCCGTCCCGACTGAGCCAGCCAGGTCCCCCGTGGCCGCCCCGTGACCAGACAGTTTGTCTGGACCCAGGGCCCAAACAAGATCTACGCATCACAAATGTTGGATGGTGTTTTCAGTCCTTCCTGACTTACACCCGTCCGAGGCCCACGGGGGTCGGGTTAGGTGCTCGGTTGTCCCTGAGACGAGACACGGCGCTGCGTTCCTGCGCTGGGAGGACAGCCTGCCCGGGATGCCTGCAGCGGGTAGTACCCAGTGCCCAGATCCGGTCACTCCTGAGGGTTGCAGAATGGCGAAGCTGCCTCTGTCATCCTTTTTCGTTCAAAGGCTGGCGTCCTTCTAGAAAGACAGACTCCTCCTTGCTCCCTGGTGCGGGAGAACCAGGGTGTGCTCAGTTCTTCCCATTTATTTGCTCCTTTTTAGAATGATGAGTCGGGTCGCTGGCGTCTCCGACAGCCGCCGGTTGATTCTGCTGCCTCTCTTTCTTCCTTCTGTTCTTTGGTCTGTGTGTGTATGGACTGGATACCTCTTTTTTTTTTAAGATTTACTTATTTATTTGAGAGGGGGAAGGAGAGTAGGGCAGGGTGAGGGGCAAAGGAGAGGGAAAGAGAATCTGAAACAGATGCCCCAGTGAGCACAGAGTCTGATGTGGGGCTCGATGCCACGCCCCTGAGACCGTGGCCAGAGCTGAAATCGAGAATCAGATGCTTCACCGGCAGAGCCACTCAGGCAGCTCTGCGTTTGCTGTTCAGTCCGTGCTGGCATCTGTCCTTGTCGGTGTTCAAACCGTCCCAACCCCAGCCTTTGGGAGCCTCCCCCAGTCAGTTCCACAGTCCTGAGCTGCTGGACCAGGTCCTCACCGGCGGTCATGACGAGACGCTCTCAGCTCCTCTGTGCATTTCTTGCCCCAGCCCTAGACTTCGCCTCTCTCGGCATCCTCCAGAGGATGGAATTTGAAGACCACATTCTGGGTGCAAGGGTTACTCGTTGTTGGGCTGACCCTTTTTTTTTTTTTTAAATTAAGATTTTTTTTTTTTTTTTAATTTGACAGATCACAAGCAGGCAGAGAGGCAGGCAGAGAGAGACAGGAGGAGGCAGGCTCCCCGCTGAGCAGAGAGCCCGATGCGGGGCTCGATCCCAGGACCCTGAGATCATGACCTGAGCCGAAGGCAGCGGCTTAACCCACTGAGCCACCCAGGCGCCCCCTGAGCTGACACTTTTTTTTTAAAGATTTTACTTATTTGAGAGAGAGCAGAGCACAAGAGAAAGCACAGCAGGGAGGGGCAGGGGGAAGGGGAAGCAGGCTCCCCGCTGAGCAGGGGGCCCAATGCGGGGCTCAAACCCAGGACCCTGAATCAGGACCTGAGCCAAAGGCAGATGCTTAATAACTGAGCCACCAAGACACCCCTGGACAGGCACTTCTAGACATTTTAGTGGGCAGAGGTGCCGCGCCATAGTTGAAGACAAACTATCACATGTGTTCACGCTGACACTTCCCACTCAGACCCAGGGAGAGGGGCGCATCCTTTCTGCGTGGGTCTTCTTCCTCATGAGTACCTTGTTCCCGGGAAGAGAGGCGCATCCTTTCTGCGTGGGTCTTCTTCCTCATGAGTACCTTGTTCCCGGGCCCGCAGCGGAGACTTCCGCTGACTGTCCCCGGAAGGGCCATGTTTCTAGGGCCTGTGACGGGGTCTGAGGTTAAACGTTTGTTCACCTACGTGCTGTTTGGAGCGCGGCATTTCCACGTTCTTGTGTCTTCACGTCCTCAAGGATCCCGGGCGAGTGTGTCTGCCTCCCTTCGGGGATTCCATTCCCGGGGGGCCAGCCCTGCCTGGAGCAGCAGGGGATGAGAGGAGATGTGAGGCTAGACTCACAGAAGGGCCCGTTCTGACTTGGAGGCCAGCCGATGTCCACGCACCAGGCTCCTGGGGTCAATCGTGCAACATGAGTGCTTTAGCTTTCGTCTTGCACACGGCGTGCTTTAGCCTGGGTTTGTGCAGGTCGGGGTGATCTGTGATGTGGGACAAATCACAGGAGCGTCTTCCGCTCAGTACATGTGCCTTGGTGTGTATGGTTTTCGGTTTCTTGGGCTTCTTGGATTTCTGAGCTCCTTGATTTTGTTGGCTTGGGCCCCTGTTACGCTGATACTGTGTCGATTTTCAGTTCGGTGTCGTTTCACCTGCGTTTGTGACGGCGCTCGCTTCTGAGACTGCGACAGGGCTCCAGGTGTGTGCTCGCGGTCACTGCCGTGTCGTGGCAGGGGCTCCTCTCCAACACCTTCTGTGTCTGCGAGTGTTTTTGTTAGGCCCTTATGTTTCAGTGATTCTTGGCCGAGTGTGAAATTCTGGGTTCGGCTCTTCCTTCTTCAGCAGCACGTCGTTGCCTTCCTGCTGCCGGTAGTTCCTCTTCACTAATGCGAGTCTGTCCCTTGATCCTCCCAAGGTGAGACAGCTTTCTCTCTGGGAGCTTAAGGAATTGCCGTGTTGTCTTTGATGTTTGTAAACTTTATTTTATACGTCTGTGTGCAGATTTTTCCTCTTTCCTGATTAGCACTCTGTGGGCCATTTCACTGTGAGGATTTTAAGTGTTTTAAAAACATTTTGTTGGAGAAAAATGGAAACATGTATAGGAACGGGCTTCCTCGTGTAGTAACCGTCTCGAGTCACTGTCACGTCAGTCTGGACCCATTTGTCCACTTTCCACCTGGGCCCTCCCTTCCCACATGATTCTGAAGAAACCTCTGCAATCCCGTTATTTCATTGAGATGTCACAGTGTTCTTGGTGTCCATTTCTGAAAAGGATCATGTCCTTGTATCTCTAAAAGATAAAACCATCATCACAAATTGATTAGCAATAATTCCTTAATATCAAATATCCAAATGTTCATGTGGTTTTTAACTTTTGATTATTATTTCAAAAAAATTTCTAAGTAAGCTCTGTGCCCCACGTGGGGTTCAAACGCGTACCCAAGACTGGGTGCTGTGCCGTCCCGACTGAGCCAGCCAGGTCCCCCGTGGCCGCCCCGTGACCAGACAGTTTGTCTGGACCCAGGGCCCAAACAAGATCTACGCATCACAAATGTTGGATGGTGTTTTCAGTCCTTCCTGACTTACACCCGTCCGAGGCCCACGGGGGTCGGGTTAGGTGCTCGGTTGTCCCTGAGACGAGACACGGCGCTGCGTTCCTGCGCTGGGAGGACAGCCTGCCCGGGATGCCTGCAGCGGGTAGTACCCAGTGCCCAGATCCGGTCACTCCTGAGGGTTGCAGAATGGCGAAGCTGCCTCTGTCATCCTTTTTCGTTCAAAGGCTGGCGTCCTTCTAGAAAGACAGACTCCTCCTTGCTCCCTGGTGCGGGAGAACCAGGGTGTGCTCAGTTCTTCCCATTTATTTGCTCCTTTTTAGAATGATGAGTCGGGTCGCTGGCGTCTCCGACAGCCGCCGGTTGATTCTGCTGCCTCTCTTTCTTCCTTCTGTTCTTTGGTCTGTGTGTGTATGGACTGGATACCTCTTTTTTTTTTAAGATTTACTTATTTATTTGAGAGGGGGAAGGAGAGTAGGGCAGGGTGAGGGGCAAAGGAGAGGGAAAGAGAATCTGAAACAGATGCCCCAGTGAGCACAGAGTCTGATGTGGGGCTCGATGCCACGCCCCTGAGACCGTGGCCAGAGCTGAAATCGAGAATCAGATGCTTCACCGGCAGAGCCACTCAGGCAGCTCTGCGTTTGCTGTTCAGTCCGTGCTGGCATCTGTCCTTGTCGGTGTTCAAACCGTCCCAACCCCAGCCTTTGGGAGCCTCCCCCAGTCAGTTCCACAGTCCTGAGCTGCTGGACCAGGTCCTCACCGGCGGTCATGACGAGACGCTCTCAGCTCCTCTGTGCATTTCTTGCCCCAGCCCTAGACTTCGCCTCTCTCGGCATCCTCCAGAGGATGGAATTTGAAGACCACATTCTGGGTGCAAGGGTTACTCGTTGTTGGGCTGACCCTTTTTTTTTTTTTTTAAATTAAGATTTTTTTTTTTTTTTTAATTTGACAGATCACAAGCAGGCAGAGAGGCAGGCAGAGAGAGACAGGAGGAGGCAGGCTCCCCGCTGAGCAGAGAGCCCGATGCGGGGCTCGATCCCAGGACCCTGAGATCATGACCTGAGCCGAAGGCAGCGGCTTAACCCACTGAGCCACCCAGGCGCCCCCTGAGCTGACACTTTTTTTTTAAAGATTTTACTTATTTGAGAGAGAGCAGAGCACAAGAGAAAGCACAGCAGGGAGGGGCAGGGGGAAGGGGAAGCAGGCTCCCCGCTGAGCAGGGGGCCCAATGCGGGGCTCAAACCCAGGACCCTGAATCAGGACCTGAGCCAAAGGCAGATGCTTAATAACTGAGCCACCAAGACACCCCTGGACAGGCACTTCTAGACATTTTAGTGGGCAGAGGTGCCGCGCCATAGTTGAAGACAAACTATCACATGTGTTCACGCTGACACTTCCCACTCAGACCCAGGGAGAGGGGCGCATCCTTTCTGCGTGGGTCTTCTTCCTCATGAGTACCTTGTTCCCGGGAAGAGAGGCGCATCCTTTCTGCGTGGGTCTTCTTCCTCATGAGTACCTTGTTCCCGGGGGACGGTAGCATCACTGTGTGATTGCAGGAAAGAGTTTATGTTTCTTTTCTTTCTTTCTTTCTTTTTTTTTTTTTTTTAAGATTATTTATTTATTTATTTGACAGAGAGAGAGAACACAAGCAGGCAGAGAGGCAGGCAGAGAGAGGGGAGGGAGCAGGCTCCCCGCTGAGCAGAGAGCCCGATACGGGGCTCGATCCCAGGACCCCGAGATCATGACCTGAGCCAAAGGCAGAGACTTAACCCACTGAGCCACCCAGGCACTCCTATATTTCTTTTCTTAAGTGGTGGAGCCAATATAGCGCTTGAACTCAGGGTCCTCAGACTGAGACCTGAGCTGAGATCAAGAGTCAGGTGCGTCACTGACCGAGCCACCCAGGAGCCCCCAGAGTGTATAATCTGACTTGTCCTTAGTAACTGCCCCAGAGGGACAGGCTGGACAGTCTGTGCATGTGAGAGTCATCTGGAATAGTTGAGGCGACAACCAGAGACACATTTAGGTTCATTTGTTTCATTTTATTTTTAATTTGGGGGATTTCGTTTTTATAATATAGTTTTGATTTATAACTAAAAATATTTACATGGGTCCAAATCTACAAACAAAAGAACATTTAAAGAAATCTAGGGCCAATGTCATAGGCCATGCTTATTTTTTAAATTAAAAAAATTTTTAAGTCTAAAATCGAGAACATGCAGGTACTGCATGTCTCTGGTGGAGGTCGGTGATCCGTCAGCTGCGCACAACACCCAGGCTCGTCCCATCACGTGCCCTCCTTTACGACAGGCCGTGCGCTCACGTCTCTTTCTCATTCGGGGCAAACAGATAAGAGTGTGAAACTTAATTTTGTTACTTCCTGAGCCATGGCAAGTGTCTTCACAACCTTGTTTCTGTGTAGATGTTCACACTGAGGCGGTGCAGGCAGCTTTGGCCAGATACAAGGAGCGGAAGGTGCCCATGCCCTCGAGACGACGCTCTGCCCTCACGCACTCGTCCGTGGAGACCTACACGCCTCCAGGTACGGACCGGCCGCGCCGGCGTCGCGCCATTGGCTCCCTGGGCGCTCCCCAGCCCTGACGTCAGAGCCTGCCTTTCCCCTCGGCCCTGTAGAGGGGATCCGGAGAAGTTAGAGGTTAGGAATGTTTGTGTATGTGCCGTATTCCTTCCTGAACATCTGGGGCGGACGCGGTGGGGCTCTGACCCAAGTCAGTGCTTGCTTTCCATAGGACTCTAGTAAAAGAATTTAATTCTTCGACTAAGACGCCATTTATGGTTTTTAGTCGAGAGAGGAGCCTAAAATCAATGCTTCCTGGGATAGTGAAGTTCTCTGGTTTAAGAAGTTTGAAATTATTCATCTTATTAATGACTATTTATTACATTGTTACCAGGCCTTAAACAGGAGAGTATAAGGCTATTTGGAGGATTTTAAAATTTATTACTGTTCTGTTGTCATTACCTTCAGAAATGAGAACGTTTACACGGAGCTTCTCTCCAGCAAAGGTGTCGTAAGCTCGTGTCTACGCCACACCCGGAGTTGGTGGCGTGTGGCGCTCCGTGCTCGCTGTCTTGTTTTTGAAGTCACGAAAACTGGAACAGGAGTTTTTGGTTTGAGGATGTAGTGAAAACCAGACACACCAGACTTATAAGACAACTTGGTGGTTTTGGTAGCACTCCCTTTCGAAAGAAAAAAAAGTTTATATTGTTGAAAAAATATCTTCTAAATGTGGCTGTCGAATTATCGTTTTTACTAAACATAACTTGACGTACTACCTACTTTTCAAAAAGAAAACCTTTTTGTAATGATGAAATGCACAGTCAGGGTGGCTCGTAGAACCTTAATGACCAGTTAATCTAACTGACTGGAGCAGTTGTCTTGGGGAAGGAATTCTTGTCCGCGCTCTCTGCCAGCGCCCCCAGGAGGACGCAGGTGGACGGGGGGACACCTGGAGTGGGTCAGGGCTGCTGCCGTGTGACCCTGCGCAGCCTCAGGAGGCCGGCTGGGCCGTGCGCGAAGGTTGTGTGGGGCATTCACTCAGCCGAGCGCTCAGCGCTTGGGGTCTCCTGCGGTGCTGTGACCCCACCTGGGAATGTGCGGAAGCCATTTAGGGCTTGGGGTTGCCTTCGTACCCAGCGTGTGGTGCTCCCGGACAGTCCTGTGGGGGCAGCAGGGGTCTTGAAACCACGTTCCCAGGTAGCGCTCCTTGGCTCTTCCAGTCGGGCAAACGCAGGCCCTTATAGACCGCGGGCAGCCTTGAGATGACCCCTTGGCCGTGCTGGGGCGCAGTGGTGCGGGTGAACACAGCTTGCTGTGGGCAGGCCTGGGAGACGCAGGAGCTGGTGTGGGACTCCGCCCTCCTCCCAGACTCACCCCTACATTATGCCTGTCGTCATTATTTTAATCACAGACACGTCATCTGCCTCGGAAGATGAGGGCTCTTTCCGGCGACCCACGCAACTCACCTCCACTCCGCTCCAGAGCCATTCCAACACCGAGCCCTGGCTCGACCGGGTCATTCAGGGCTCGTCCACCTCATCCTCCGCATCCTCCACCTCATCTCACCCGGGAGGGAGACCCGCCGCCGCGCTCGCAGGCCCCACGGCCCACGCCCACATAGGTCAGTGACCCGCTGCCCTGGTCCCTCCAGCACAGGGGTGCCTCTGTGCTCTTCGAGACCCACCTTCTCTTTTTCATCTGGAAATGGCTTCTTGGTAGCAAAGGTCATTCTTGATGCTTCTGTGGTTGGCCGTTCCGGACCATGTGGTGTGCTGGCCTCCCCCGGGCCCCAGAGGGGGTGGGTTTCTTGATGTCATAGCCCCTCCTGCTCTGGAGGTGTGGGCTGGTGCAGGTGGCAGGTGTAGGGTGGACGGTCCCTTAGACGCGGCCTTGACGGCTCCTGAGGGCCTGCCTGGGCCGCTGCCTCTGTGTTGTCTCAGCCTTCGCTCTGCCACGTGCGCACCGTTGTGGAGCTGTCCGCGGGGCTGGAGACTGGGGCTGCGACCGTGGTCTGGCTGTTCTTCCTCCGCATTCCAAGTGAGATAGCCCCTCAGCCCGAAAGGGGGTGTCAGGCAAAGCTAAGTCATTAAGATGTTAGATCTTTTCTAAATCATCCGCTTCTTTAAATTACATTAATCTTAGGAAAAATCGCAAACCTTCCATCATTTGGAATCTCACTTGCTAACAACAGCAGTGGCTCAGTTCTCTGTCCGGGAGCCGGTGTGCGGAGTTGGCGTCCGTTCCGCACCCAGACTCACGACAGTTTCTTGGGTGGTGCCGTCAGGACTGCCGCGGACCGCCGTAAAGCCCCCAGTCTTCTAGACGTGGAGGGAACGACAGACACTTGCCTGAGATCACCCTGGCCCAGGGCTGACACTGCTTTCTTTGCTGTTCCGCTCAACGGATTTGGTGCACCAGCTGCACCCCGTCACCGGCGGGGGTTTTCGGTGGGGTCCTGGGAGCCTGGACATCCCCAGGCAGAGGCAGGCTTAGGGGCTAGGGGCTTTCATGTGAAATTTTGGTCGTTTGGTCGTTTGGCTGCCCGCAGAGTCAGCTGGGTGACTCTCAGCCTTCTTGCGGACACGTCTCTGACGCTCGTCACTTTGTCTCTGTTGAGTCAGGAGACCTGCACGTGTCTGTCGAGCGGGTGCCGTCTTAAGGACGTGCCGACGGCCCTGGGTGGCAGGAGAGGCTGGGGCTTGAGGCCAGAGCCCTTGGGGCAGCAGCCCACGCAGGCTGTTGGCAGCAGCCCTGGGTGTCCTGTGGATGGCCGTGGTCACCCGCCAGCTATCCTCAAGGAGGGCCTCAGGGGAAAGCTTGAAACATAGCCTTTGCACAGATACGTTTTTTCTTCTGTTTGTCACAGTGATCTGGCTTATTGGAAACACACAGATCTCTCCAATGAGAAAAACGGTTGTTTCTGAATGTTCTGTTCCCTTATTTCTGCTTCCTGATGCTCTGTTCTCGGTGAGATGGTGCAGGAAGTAGAGCTGTGTCAGCCCCCGCCGAGCCGTTGCAGACCCTGCTTCCCCGTGGGTCAGAGGTGAAAGCGTGTCTCGCATGAGCAGCTGACCACGGCTCAAAACGTGTGGCCCCACAACCCTGGACTGTCCCGTGGCCGTGGGGTGTGTGTTCTCCCTGAGGGGGGCTGTGGAGGCCGGCGACCGAGACCCCTGGCCACGTGCATGGACAGTCCCTGACTGGCAGGTGTGGCTGCACCCTCTTCTGTCCTTGGCCTCTCCTGCACGTTGTGTGATCGGTTCTCGTAAATTCTAATAATCTTCCTTCATTTGCTGAATGTTTGCTGGACCCGGTTGATTGGAGTTCCTGAATCTGAAAATACGTACCTTTCTGCTCCTTGTTATAAAAATCGTCATTTTAGTTTTTAGCATGGGAGAATTCTTCAGTTTGGACTAAGAAGAGAGATACAGAAAGAGGAAGAATATATTAGGTAAAAAAAAATTGATGTGCAATCTATTAGGTAAAGGTAATTTTTAAAAAATCCATCATTTTCAGTTTTGGCTTAAAGAAATCAAATCCATAACACATTGGGACACAGATGTGAATACCTATATTTGAAAGTAGTATTTTTAGTTATAGCCATTCATTTTTATTTGGAATATTGTTTATTTTTGTATAGTGATTTTAAAACTACTTTGTAGTTAAGATTACCATTTATGTCTTTCATGAATATTGTTAAAATCACTTACTCTTTTTGCTAGACGTGGAAGGTTGGGGAAATTTCTTTCTAAACTAAAAGAACATCCTGACAGTCATACTTTAAAATGTGAATCTCATCGTCACGCTTTCTCACGGGTTGTGAAAACTCTGTCATTAAGATAGATTTTTCCAGATGGTTTTTTTCTGATATGTCAATAGTAAGTTTGGGTTTTGCTTCCATATAATTTCATCTTTCTACATATTTTCTATATATTTAAAAAAAATTTAGTTTACATTTTGCCTAGGTGGTGAGCTAATAGTTAAGCAATCGGAATTTGAAAATCAGAAGTAGTGGAGTAACCACTGTGGGGGCAGGACCAAGCATCAGAGGACCAAAGGGACAGCAGGTGTGCCCCGCCGGCCCTCGTGCAGATGCTCGTGCTCAGCAGCTTCAGTCAGCCGGGGCCGTCCAGTCCCGTGCCGTGTGGTCCAGATTAACCCCAGGATGTGCGTGTGGACAACGGGAGGAGGGACTTCAAGTATTTTCGGCATCTAACGTCACTTGTTTTTGACTGTGACGTTAATACTTGTGCGCCTGGCACTTGCCTGAGGTCCCCCAATAGTGAGACGTGTTGATCTGTCAGTGGGGATCGTGTTTACGTTCATAGGCTTGTTCTGTGAAGCCTGCAAAAGTCGTGTGTTTTGTGACATCCAGCATACTGTTTTGGGGAGTGGGGGATAGTTTATAGAAGCCTGGCTGTGTTTTTCATAATACAGTGAAAATGGTCCAATGACAGCTGATTTAAAATGTGTCTCTCCTTCATTGAAATTCCTTTTTTAAATTATTTTTATTTTTATTTTTTTAAAGATTTTATTTACTTATTTGACAGACAGAGATCACAAGTAGGCAGAGAGGCAGGCAGAGAGAGAGGGAGAAGCAGACTCCCCGCTGAGCAGAGAGCCCGATGCGGGGCTCGATCCCAGGACCCTGAGATCACGACCTGAGCCGAAGACAGAGGCTTTAACCCACTGAGCCACCTAGGCACCCCGAAATTCCTTTTTTTTTTTAAAAGATTTTATTCATTTACTTGAGAGAGAGACAGAGAGCATGAGCAGAGGGAAAGGGAGAAGCAGGTTTCCTGCTGAGTAGCCCAACACGGGTCTTGAACCCAGCACCCTGGGATCACGACCCCAGCCGAAAGCAGAGGCTTCATGGATGGAGCTGCCTAGGCGCCCGTCACTGAGATGTCTAACTGCAGTTGACTCGTGCCTGTCAAGGCAACGTCGTCCGAGGGTCCGGCCAATATCCCTTGAGACCCAGACAGCCCACGTGCTCACAGGTGTCCATAGGCTGTGTCTGGGGCTCCCAGTGCACAGGGTCCCTGTGTGTCTTGCCCCGCCAGAAGGACCAAACGAATCCCGTTCCTCGCTTAGAGCTCAGCCAGTGAGGCTCTCGTTGAACAGGATTTCAGGAGCGACTTTGACTTTCTTTGAATCAAGAGCCACTTTCATGCGGGTTTGTTTTTCCAAAGCAGGTGTGCACACCGCCCCTCCTGACGTCACCACGGGCCTCGTGGAGCTTTCACAGCGTGAGCGTCCGCAGCTGGCTTCGGTGCGAGGGGTCGCTCGGGGCTGCAGCGGGAGCATCCTGGAAACGGCTGGTGGTGAGCCTCTCTCTGTCCTTCTGCACCATCCTCAGCCCTTCTCCTCAGGCACAGAACAGGGCTCCGGGGTGTTGGCTTTAGCAAACCTGAGTCGCTGTGAGCCGTAATTCGCTGTGTGTGCCCGGAGGCCGGTGTGGGCGGGGCGCGTGACCACAGACCGCACGTGGGGAGAGGCCGTCAGCACGTCTCTGGCATCGGTCGCGTGGGGAGCACGGAGAGCAGGGAGGAGAAAGCCTCCATCTGTAAACCAGGTCCACAAAGCAGAAGGGAAACGAGAGGCCACGGGCGGGCTCTTCATGGCCGGCTCCCTGGGGCCTTGGGGGGACGGTGCCCTGCCTGTGACAGCCGGGCCCCCACGCTCTCCGTGCCCGCAGCCTGAGACCTGCGTCCGGCAGCACGCCTGCTTTCTGACCCACAGGCCCCAAGGCCGGCGAGACCCTCAGTGCCTCCTTCATACCGTTTCCTTGGGAGACAGTTTCCAGGGTCTTCTGTCAGTATCACGCCAGGTTTTCTTTTTAATATCAAGTGTATCAGATTAGAATGGCAGAGTATTCCAGAGGGTCTTAGATTGAAGGTTTTAACGTGTATTTTGATATTCCAAAGCAGTAGATCAAATTTTGTCAAGGTCTTTTAGCTCCTTGTCCAGATGCAACAGGAAAATCCCGAGTCAGCATGAACAGGCTTTCCATTGGTTAGATGGATTTTTAAAAATTTGATTATATTTATTTTATTCTATTTTTTGGTGGCTTTTTAAGAAAATTTTTAAATTTAAATTCAATTAATTAGCATATAACGTATTATTATTTAGAAAAGTAACAGCTTAGTTAAGGTATAACTGACTCGTAATTAATGGCACATATTTAAAGTGTCGATTTTACAAGTTTTAAGATGTGTGTACACCTGTGAAAACCATCTCTGTGATCAAGATTGAACACATCCATCTTCCCCCTCCTCCCCTCCCCAGCACTGCTGCACCCCCAAATAAATAATAAATAAGTGAATGAATAAATAAAGCCTTGGGGCGCCCGGGTGGCTCAGTTGGTTAGGTATCTGCCTCTTGATTCTGGCTCACGTCTTGATCTCAGGGTGGTGAGAGCGTGTCCTGTGTGGGGCCTGCGCTCGGGGCAGAGCTGTTTGGGACTCTCTCTCTACCTATCCCGCTGTCCCCCTGCCTTGCTTGGAGGCCCTCTCTTTCTACCCTCAAATAAATAAATAATTCCTTTAAAAAAAAGAGATAGTGAACACATCCAGCATTCCTAAATGTGTCCCAGGAATGTAATACTTCCCTTCTGGCCTTTTTGGCTTCCTTCGTCTTCAGGCAACCCCCGATTTACTTCCTGACACTGTGAATTAGTTTGCATTTTCTGGAATTTCATAGAGATAAAATCATGCAGCATTTACCCTAGATTGTCTGGCTTCTGCCGCTCGGCGGAGGCACTGAGATTCACCCAGTGTCTTGGATGCGTTGAGAGTCTGTTCCTTTTACTGGTAGGTGGTGTTCCCTCCAACGACTGTGTGCTCACTCACGGCGTTTGGGTTGCCTCTGGGGCTTGGCTATTACAAACGAGGCTGCTGCAACATTCTTACAGCGGTCCTGGGGGTCAATGGCTACGAAGAGAATGGCTGCACCATAGAGTAGGGTTATGCTCAACTTTCTTTTTTTTAAGATCTTATTTGTTTATTTGACAGAGAGAGATCACAGGTAGGCAGAGAGGCAGGCAGAGAGAGAGAGAGAAAGCAGGCTCCCCGCTGAGCAGAGAGCCCGATGCGGGGCTCGATCCCAGGACCCTGGAATCACGACCTGAGCTGAACACAGAGGCTTTAACCCACTGAGCCACCCAGACGCCCTCCTTTTCTAATTTCTTGAGGTGGAATCTTAGATCACTGAATTTAGATCTTTCTTTTTCCTAATGAAAAGTATTTAGGGGCACCTGGGTAGCTCAGCTGGTTAAGGATATGACTTGATTTCAGCTCAGATTGAGATCTGAGGGTCGTGGGATTGAGCTCTACGTCAGGTTCCATGCTGGGTGTGGAGCCCGCTTAAGATTTTCTGTCTCCCCCCAACCAAAAAAAAAAAAGGTATTTAAAGCTTTAAATATCCTTCTAACAGCTGTTTTAGCATCCCACATGTTTTGATACATTCTTTTCCTTTTTCATATTCAGTTCTAGATATTTTCTAATTTCCCTCATGCTTTCCATTTTGACCCTGATTTATTTAGAAGTGTTGTTTAATTTCAGCAGATTTCCAAATATTTCAGGTGTATTTCTCTTACTATATTATGTAATTCAACTTCTTCTAAGTATATTGAAACTTTTTAATGACCCAGTGCATGGTCTATTTTGGGTATATAATGCTGTTGGGTAGTTTTTCTGTAAATGAAAGTTATATCCAGTTGCTTTATATTCAGTTATATCCAGTTACTTTAGTTTGAGTCTTCTCTCTCCTTACAGATTTTCTTTGTACCTTTTCTATAACTTGCTGAGAGGGATATTGAATTTCTAACTATAACTGTGGATTTTTCTGTTTGTTTAGCACTGTCAGTTTTTGTTTTGTGTATTTTGAAGTTCTGTTATTAGGTGCCTACATATTTAAAAATTGTTCTGCCTTGATGAATTGGCCACTTGATCATTGTAAAGTTATCCTTTGTGATACTTCTTATTCTGAAATCTTCTGTCTGGTATAATTGTGGCTGCCTTCAGCTGTTTGATGATATACGTTACATGGCAAATCTTTTTATCCTTTTACTTTTACCCTACCTAGGTCTTTGAAATTAAAATGTGTTTCTTATAATTAGTATTTTATTCATTCTTCTATTTTTCCTTAAGCAGAGAATCATTTACTTCATTGGAGTGTTTGGACCACTTTTAGCCAGGTTTTTTGTTTGTTTGTTTATTTTTTAAGTTTGCTCCACACTCAGCATGGAGCCTCGTGTGAGCCTGAGTTCATGACCCTGAGATCAAGACCTGAGATGAGATCAAGAGTTGGATTCTTAACCAGCTGAGGCACCCAGGCGCCCCTATAGTCCGTTTTTTTTTTTTTAAGATTTTATTTATTTATTTGAGAGAGAGAGAGAGAGAGAGAGAGATAGAGCATGAGAAGGGAGGGTCAGAGGGAGAAGCAGACTCCCTGCTAAGCAGGGAGCTCCATGTGGGGCTCGATCCCAGGACTCTGAGATCATGACCTGAGCCGAAGGCAGTTGCTTAACCAGCTGAGCCACCCAGGCGCCCCCGTTTTAAAGATTTTATTTGAATTAATTTACTTATTTGAGAGAGTAGGGGTGGTGTGGGCAGAGGGGCAGAGGTAGAAAGAGAATCTCAAACAGACTCCACGCTGGGCATGTGACCAGATGGTGGGGGTCAATCCCATAAGCCCGAGATCATGACCCGAACTGAAACCAAGACTTGGAAGCTCAACTAAGGCGCCCAGGCACCCCCCGTAGTACATTGCAGTTAGTGGTTTCGTTGGGTGGACATCTATGATCCTGCTCTCTTTTCTCTGTTTGACTCTTCTGTTAATTTTACTCCTTTCCCTGTTTTCTTTTGATTTATATTTTAATTTTTATCTACTTTTTTTTAGTGGTTACTGTAGAATTTACAGTATGCATCTTTACTTCATCACTGTATGCCTTCACATGATATTATAACTACCTCAATGTGGTAGTTGGGTTTTTTAAATGAATGTTATAGTGACCATTGTAAAGCTTGCTGGGAAAAGTTAAACTCAGATCCTATTCCAATGAAAAGGCAAAACCTGAAAAGAATCAGGCATCTAAATATCAGAAATGAAGAGTAAAATTTAAAAAATTGGTGAGTTTTCTTCAACATGGTAAAAAGTAAAGACTTTCTAAATTTAGCTAAAAATCGACATGCAATAAAAGCAAAGATACATGAATTTGACTATGTGAAACTAAAAAAATTCTTACATGGCAAAATATCCCCATTTAGAGTCATGAGAATCGACAAATTAGGAGAAAGTATTCACAGCATGTGTGATAGGTAAAGCTCTGGTGTTTCTAAAAGACTTTTTTGAAAAAGATTTTATTCCTTATTTGAGAGAGAGCGAGAGAGAAAGTGCTGCATGTGCATGAGTCGGGTAGGGGAGAGGCCAAGGGAGAAGCAGGCTCCCCGCTGAGCAGGGAGCCCAATGCAGGGCTTCATCTCAGGACCCTGGGATCATGACCTGAGCCGAAGGCAGATGCTTAACTGAGCCCCCCAGGTGCCCCTAAACAGACTTTTAAAAGTAGGAAGAGATCCAAAATCATACGGAGTGCCAGTCAGTTAGTTATGGTATATGGGCTGGTGTCCTGCGTTTGTAGGTGCTGTTTCATTAGGGACATAGCCATGCCCCTCCTTCCAGTGTCCTCTTTGCGGCTTTTGCCCAGAATTGCAGAGTAGGGGAGTTGCAACCAGACGCCGTGCTCACTGCCCAGAATGTTTCCTATCCAGCCCTTTAAGAAAAGTTTGACAACTCCTAGTACAGGAAAATGGGCAGAAAATAGGAACAGCCTGTTCATAAGAAGATATAAAAAAATAGTTCTTGAACATCATGTTCAGGCTTTTTTGTAATTAGAGCAATATGCTATTGGTGGGAATGCAAAAGAGTCAAACCTCTTTGGAAGAGAAATTGGTAATATATATGTAGGTGCTTCTGTCTGGGTCCAGGATGCCGATGCGGAACTGTACTCGGAACACAGATTTCCAAAAGTCAGGAGTGCACGTGTGCAAGGTAGTTCTTTGCACACTACTTATAATTTCAAAACATCAGAAACCCCCTAACTCTCCACAACTCACAAGCTGGTTGAACAAACCTAGTTTGTTCTCATTGTGGAGTACAATGCAGCCGTCAAAAATAGGGAGAAAGGGGTGCCTGGGGGGCTCAGTGGGTTAAAGCCTCTGCCTTTGGTTCAGGTCATGATCCCAGGGTTCTGGGATCGAGCCCCACATCGGGAATCTCTGCTCAGCGGGGAGCCTGCTTCCCCCTCTCTCTCTGCCTGCCTCTCTGCCTATTTGTGATCTCTCTCTCTCTCTCTGTCAAATAAATAAATAAATTTAAAAAAAAAATAGGGAGAAAAAAATAGGGAGAAAGCTCTTTGTGACTTGGAATAAGGTGTTTTTCCAGGAGATGTTGATAAGTGGAAAAGTAAAAAGTAAAAGAGCGGTTATGATATGCCACCTTTGTGTGAGAAACAAGGGAACGTAACAAAGCGTGTGTCTCTATCGGAGGGGCACTGGGAGGACAAACCAGGCAACGCTGAAGTTGGTCACCCCCAGAGGTGGGTGGGTGGTAGGAGGCGGAGTTCAGGAGGGAGTGACATTTCTTTGAGTTTGTCTTCATAGTTTTGACTTTTAGAAGTTTGTTCATGTAATACAAAATTCAAAGCATAAACTTGAAGGATGGGAAGAGGGTAAAAACCCCTGAAACTGAAAGCAAGTGGGAAGGAGCCCAGTCGCGTCCCCATGAGGTGCCGAAGCCTCATGTAGGGGAGGGGAGAGAGGGCGGAAGGTAAGTTAAGAACACGGTGTTGGACTCCACACCTGCAGTCTTGGGTGAGGTTGGGTGTGAGCAGCAAAGAAATCTTGAACTCTTGCTTGTAGGTTCGTACGGGTAGAGCAGCTTGGAGGTTATTTTACATACGTGATGGTGTTGGGCAAAGGTATTGACATTGCTGGGATCCAGGGATCTTACTGTGGAAGAAAGGATGTCCAGATGAGACAGGAAAGGCCAGAAGAACCCCGTGGGGATGATCGGGATTGGAAGAATAGGTGTGGACCTGTGCCTCCTAAGATCTGAATACGCGTCTGTCCCCACTGTGTGGGCACACGTCCAGTGACGTGCAGGTGTGTGTGTGTGTGTCCGTGACCGCACGTGTGTGTACATACATAGTGCACTTTCTCGGCTCTGTATTCTGAAAGCAGCAGAGACACCGCAGCAGTGGTGAGTGCACACAGTGTTGAGATCTCGGTCTTCGGTGTCTGTCCCATTCGGAAGGCCCAGGGCTCCTTCGAGAAGCAGCTGGTTCCGGGGCTGAGGCAGGATGGCATAACATGACTGAAACATGTCAGAACGCGCAGTCGTGCTTAAAAAAAGCGATGGGTCATGTCACCTGTCAACTTGCGCGGGATCCCACTGGCTAAATGGGGGACAATTTGTGCATCAAAATAGTTAACCATAATGTCTTTTTTAAAAAAAGATTGATTCATTTGAGAGAGAGGGAGTGACGGACGGGGGAGGGGCAGAGGGAGAGACTCTGAAGCAGACTCCCTGCTAAGCACGGGGCTCAGCCTCACGACCCTGAGATCACGACCCGAGCTGAAATCAAGAGTCAGATGCTTAACCAGCTGAGCCCCCGACGCTCCAGATCCGCGATGCTTCATAGCAGTCAAGCAGTCACTCAGTCATTCCTGATGACTGACTGATAGAGGGACAGATAGATAACAGGGCTGAGTGCTACTGGGTGCATGTAAATGGGGTGCTCATGTTGGGGTACAGTTTGCAGCCATAGCAGTAAAAACTGCTTCGACAAGAATGACCTGATGGGACATTGGAAGCAAGCAGAAGGCGCCGCGAGGGTCCAGGTGTTTGTGGCGTCTTGAAGTGTCCCTCACACACTGCACGTTAGTTGCGGGAGAAAACCTAGTGACCATGTAGGGAGGAACCCAGGCAGTGTTTGGGCGAGGAAGATCCGTCTCCGTGAGGGTAGGTGGGCGTTCCGTAGAGTGGGACGTGCTGTTTGGTGGCGTTTCAGCCGGGAGCACAGCCCCTGAGTTAAATCATGACAAAACTTCCAGCAAACTCCGAATGAGGTGTGTTCTACTTTATTAAAAAACCAAACCAAACCATATTCTTTCAAAATGTTAATGTCATAAAGGATGAAGAATGTTCCAGATCAATGGAGACTAGACTGGTGATGACCCAGCACGGTGCTTGGTTTGGGAATGTGACTGGCTCCAAACCAGAGTGGGGGCGTTGCTGTGGAAGGACGTCAGGGTGCCGGCCGCCATGCTTGCAGCTGGACGGTGGGCTGTGTCTCCGGCTCGGGGCCCTGCTCACCTGTCCTGCACGGGCGCCCGGGGCCCTCTTCCCTCGGTGCGCGGCTCTGGCTCCTGCGTGTGGGCACGTCCCTGCTAGTGTTCACCGGGCAGGTGGTGAGCTGCCCTTCTGCTGACTCTCCCTCTGCCAGAACGTCATTTCTGGATAATTACTCAGGACACCCAAGAGCTTTCAGTGTATGTGGCTTAAATCTCTTGATATTTACTTTGAAGATTTAAAAAATATTTATTAACCCATTTAAAAATAGCAATAAGAAACATCACATCTTCACATAAGTTGCACATGTTTATGAAAGAATTTCTTTTTTTTTTTTTTAAATTTTATTTATTTATTTGAGAGAGACAGAGAGAGAGCGAGCATGAGAGGGGAGAGGTCAGAGGGAGAAGCGGACTCCCCGTGGAGCTGAGAGCCTGAGGTGGGACTCGATCCTGGGACTCCAGGATCATGATCAGAGCCAAAGGCGTTGTCCAGCCAACTGAGCCCCCCAGGTGCCCTATGAAAGAATTTCTAAAACAAAGATGTGGCCCAGAGAATGGGCTTGTTTTCCACGTTGCCGGTGTCCCTAGGGGCCGGCGTGCAGGGGAGCAGGCCCCACCGCGTTCTCAGTCTGTTGTGCCTCCCGCGTTGTGTGGCCCCTGGAAGACTCACTGTGCCCTGAGAGGAGGGAGGGAGAGGCCGTGACACCCCCACACGGCCCCGCAAACCCCCTCAAAGGGTCTCTGGGCCACTTCGAAGACCACTAGCTGAGCAAAGGTTCTGGTTCCCTGAAGGCCTCCAGGGAACGTTCGCGCAGCGAGTGAGTGAGTCCCGGCATGGCGGCGCCACGGGCCGGTGCTCGGCTGGCTCTGTGAGCTCCCGAGTGTTGGCGGCCTCGGTCGCTGAAGCCCGCCTCCGCGTCCTGTCGCAGAGGGCTGGCGAGCTCCGGCCTCAGCGCTCCTCCTCCCGTGGCAGGTGTCCCCGTGAGCAGCAGGGTGTCCTCCAAAATCCAGCAGCTTCTCAACACCCTGAAGAGGCCGAAGCGCCCTCCGCTGAAGGAGTTCTTCGTGGATGACCTTGAGGAGCTGTTGGAAGGTGAGCGTCCCGGGGGGGCTCTGGTGTCGGACGGGGTGGCTCTCCTCGCAGGGTTCCGGGCAGCTGTGGCGTGTGTGGTCACACGGCAACACTGCAGCGCAAGCAGATGGCCCTCCGTCTGCCTCCGGCCCTGGGTCATTGTGCGCCGCGTCCCGTGAACGGGGAGAAGATGCGTCTCTCGTGATGAAGGGACTTAACGTTTCTCTGTGCCGCCGGTCCAGGGCTTGGTACTGGAAGACCCCCAAGGGTCTGTTGTAGTTACGTCATTTCAGTCTTTTTTTAAGTCAACTCTTTGCCCCCCGTGGGTTTGAACTCATGGCCCTGAGATTGAGAGTCCCACGCTCCACCCGCTGAGCCAGCCAGGCTCCCCCATCATTTCCTTTTGTACTTAAACTTTAGATCTGAAATACTTGTCTTCCCATGGTTTTAAAGTATATTTTTAGCATGGTTTTGGCTCTTTTCCAGAAATTCAGTCTCTCATTTATGAGTGAGATGTATATTTAGGAAAAAAGAATGTAGATCTATTTTTAAAAGAAAATTACCAGGGAACAGAAGTCTAACCCTGTAGGAAGGGAACAGAAATAAAGGCTAGTACGAGGTCCGAGTGCGTAATTGTATTAGAGCTGCGGGGCGCGTGGCCAGCCGGCCCCCTGCCCCTCCTGCCTCTCCCGTACAGCGTTACTGCCCCCGTGACTGCTGCCCGGTGTCCCCTCCTCACTGAGGGTTAAACTCAACTTTAGGGCATTGTTTTCCCCTTTGTAACCAGATGACGCCTTTCAGATCCAGAGTCCAGTGGTGGAAACGGCCTTCGGGTATTTTTCTTGCGCTTGGGCAGACGCTGGTTACACCCCATTGGAGACGTAATCGATTTTACTTTATTTTCTTTCTCCATGGTGATGGTCGTTTTGAGTGCCCAAATGGAGATGGTGATTGTACTCACTTTTATCCTTTATAAATGGGACTCGTGGCCTGCCCCTCAGGTGTCGTCACCGGCCATCAGCCCACGCACTGCTGCTGTTCTGGGGCTTGTCCTGTGAGGTCGCAGTTAGAGTCCGGCATTGTCCGTGACGAATCTCCATCTGTCCTTTGGTCCGCTGGTCTGTGACTGTTAGAATGATAAGGGAACCTAAAGTTATTTGAACGTTCTTACAGTTGGTGGTTTTTTTTAAAGACTTTATTTATTTACTTGACAGAGAGAGATCCCAAGTAGGCAGAGAAGCAGGCAGAGAGAGGGGGAAGCAGGCTCCCCGCTGAGCAGAGAGCCCCATGCGGGGCTCAATCCCAGGACCCCGGGATCATGGCCTGAGCCGAAGGCAGAGGCTTAAACCCACTGAGCCACCCAGGTGCCCCAATAGTTGGTATTTTTTAAGAGGATGCTTAAAAACAGGGTGTATGTGTTGTACTATAAAATGCTGATTTCTTAATTTCAACTTTGCTTATAGTGCAGCAGCCAGACCCAAATCAGCCGAAGCCTGAGGGAAGCCAGATGGTGGTGCTGAAAGGGGAGCCTCTGGCTGTGGGGGTTCCCTGGCCCCCGTCCCTGCTGGCTGTCTTGCAGCGGTGGGGTACGACGCAGCCCAAAGCCCCCTGTCTGACCGCCTTGGACACGGCCGGGAAAGCCGTCTACACTCTCACCTACGGCAAGTGTTGAAAGCGGTCGGGGTCTGGGTTAGCTGTAAAATGTTAGGTGTCATGTAGCATGACCTAGAGCTTCATGAACATGCTAGAACGGTTCCTGAGAAACCAACAGAGCCGTCAGAACAACAGCATCGCCTCACTCCAGGTGCCCCTCCTGGACCGCTGCCCCGTCCTCCCCACAGAGGAGGCGACCAGCCACTGCTCTGGTGTCGGGGGTCACACCCAAATATGCGTCTCTGAACAGTGGCATTTAGATCTGTCTCATTTTGAGCTCTGTGTGCACGGAATCATACACTATGTATTTTTGTGTTTGTTATCTTTTGGTTCCGTATCATGTTTTCACATAACACAAATCCTAAGCATCTGGCTTGATGCATTGTCACGGAGTGAATGTACTCCTCTTAGCCCCGAGCATTTCCAGGTCCCCAGGCCCCTGTGTCCCTTCCAGCATGCACACCCTCCCACTGATGGTTGACCTGTTCTGAGCCTGAACGCCTGTGGCTTTCCCTGATCCAAGTTTTATGTAAAGGGAATTAGGCAAAAGGTGTTGGTGTCTGCATCCCGTTGTGCAGCTTTGTTCATGAGGCTCGGCCATGGTGTCGTGTGGTGCTCACTGACGGATGTGTTTATTGTGTGAATGTGCGGAGAATTTCCAGCGTGCTCTACGGCCGACCGACGTCCCGCTGGGGCTATTGTGTATGGTGCTGTCATGAACATTCTTCGGGGAGTCTCTTTGTGCGGGGCATAAATGTACACGAGTGGGAGCCGTGTCCGGCTTAGGACACACAGTGACACACAGTGTCCGGACCATGCGTGCAGACTAACCCTAACCCCATGCGTGCCAGCACTCGCTGTTTTCTTTTTTTTTTTTTTAAAGATTTTATTTATTTATTTGACAGAGAGAAATCACAAGTAGGCAGAGAGGCAGGCAGAGAGAGAGGAGGAAGCAGGCTCCCCTAGAGAGCAGAGAGCCCGATGCGGGGCTCGATCCCAGGACTCCGAGACTATGACCTGAGCCGAAGGCAGCGGCCCAACCCACTGAGCCACCCAGGCGCCCCACTCGCTGTTTTCTGTCTGTTTCAGCTTAGCTGTCCCGTAGGCGTGTGGTGGTGTCAGGCTAGGGTGGTAATTTGTTTGCGTTTCTCTGATTCCGGATGATACTCTTTGTGTGTTTATTGGCTGTTTGAATATCCTCTTTTATGTGCTACCCAAATCCTGGGCTCATTTCTCTATTTGTTTGCTGATGTTTTCTTCTTCGCGCGTTTCAGATGCGTGTCTTTTGTCACATGTTTTGCAAATGTCTTTTTCCACTCTGCAGACCTCTAACACTTTGATCTGCGGCTTTAAATAAATGCGAAGTCTTAATCTAGTTCGATTTACCTTTTTTTCCTTTTTATTTTAGTGGGTTTTTTGTCCTGTTAAGGTCACAAAGATACTCTCCTACTTTTTCTTTTAAAAACTCGGTTTGCTTTTCATATTCCGCATCTTCAGTTTCGTTTGTGTGGTGGGACCCTGCAATCATTTCCTTCCCTGTGAGTGTCTAATTGACCTAGTACCGGCCACAGAAGAGGCAGTCCTTCCCCCGGGCACATCAGGTGAGAAGACATGTGGGTCTGTGGCTGCCCTCATGCTCTTTTGTCCTTCTGTCGTGCTCTGTTGTCTGTCTGTACTCCCTGAACGGCTACGGCTCTGTGAGTCCTGGCGTTGGGTATAGATGCCCTTCGGCTCTGTGATTGTTCCTCACAGTTTTCTGGACAGTTCTTGGCTCTCTGCATTTCTGAGCACCTTTAGAATCAGTTCGTCCGTGTCCAGAGCGGTTCCCGCTGGGATATTGACTGGCCCTGCACTGATTCTGTAGTTAAACGTGAAGAGAAGTGATGCCGTTACAGTTACACAATCTTTGTTCGGGACTGTGCAGTGCTGCCCCCACCTCAAGGCTCCCTCAGTTTCTCTTGTTAATGTTTGACACTTTTGAGTACAGAACGCTTGAGCTTCTTTCACTGGATTCATTCCTGTTGTAAGGGAATGACTAAAACTGCTCCCTGCTGATTTGTTGCTTGTGTGTAGAAGTGCAATTGAGTATTTAAATGGTGATTTTTAAAAAAAGATTGCACTTATTTATTTGAGAGAGAGTGAGGGGGAGAGAGCGCACAAGCTGGGGAGCAGCAGAGGCAGAGGGAGAAGCAGACCCCCTCCTGAGCAGGGAGCCCAACGCAGGACTTGATCCCAGGACCCTGGGATCATTACCGGAGTCAAAGGCAGATGCTTAACAAGCTGAGCCTCTGAGATGCCCCTAAATGGTGACTTTGTTTCTAATAATCTCATTCAATTAACTTACTATTATCTTTTCTTTTTATTAATTAGTAGTTTGTTCGTGTATTTTTGGGATATCCAGTGTTCAAAATCATATCATCTATGAACAGAGACAGTGTGATGTTGGCCTCCCCGTACTTGCCTCGCTGAAGAGCTAGACCCCGCAGTCCCGTGCTGGGGCGGGTCTGCTTGCCGCTTTCTCATCGTCACCGCAAAGCTCCGGGTCGTGGAGTATGATGTTTGCTGTAGCCTGTTTGCTTGTTTTGTGGTAGAAACTCTTTGTCAGATTAAGAAAGTTCCCTTCCATTCCTAGTTTATTAGAAGTTTTTTTTTTCTTTTTAATATCATGGATGGCTCTGAATTTTATAAGACACTTTTTCTGCTCTGTCAAGATGATCATATCTTTCTCTCTCCTCCCCACTTCATTTGATGCATTACCTTGGTTCATTTTCAAATGTCAAGCAGCCCTTTCATTCCTAGAATAAATCCCACTTGGCCATGATATCTCTTTAACAAATGTCTGAATTGGATTTAGCCAATACGTTGTTTAAGATCTTGGCATCTGTGTCCATTAGCACTCAGTCCGTAATTCCTCAGAAAAGAGCTCTGCCTGCTGTGAGCAGCATGGACTGCTCCCAGCCCACCTGCTGGATTCAGGTCTCTCTCATCCTTCTGGGGCTTTGAGCCACGTATACCTGTGTAGCTTTAATGTTCTTTCTTCTATTTTGTATTCTTTTCTATATATTTGATTGACCCTTGAACAATGGAGGGTTAGGGGTGCTGACCCCTACAGAGTTGAAAACCCAAGTATGAGTTTTGACTCCCCAAAAACTAACTACCACTAGTCAACTGTTGATCAGAAGGCTTACTGATAACATAAACAGTTGATTAACACTTATTTTATATGTTGTTTTTATTACATATCATATTCATATAATAAAGTAAGCTAGAGAAAAGAAACTGTTACTAAGAAGATCTTAGGAAGAGAAGATACATTTATAGTACGGTTACCGTATTTACCCAAAAATCCACAGGTAAGTGGGCCTGCATTGTTCAAGGGTTGTCTGTACTTCAGTTTGGAGATTTTTAATTTTCCTTTATTCAAATTCTCTAATCCTGTCTTCTGAAATTTTTATTCTGTCATGAAATTCCTGATGGGTTCTTAATTTTGATATTCTGTGTTTTGATTCCTGTCCTAATTTTCTAGGACAATTCTTTATCATTCCACGCATCGTCTTTGTCTTTTCCACCATGTCCTGGAACGCATACGTCCTCGCCGTGTCGGGAAGTTTCCGTCAGCCAGCTCCAGGTCGGGTCACCTGTGGGCCTGTTGCAGTTGTGTATACTTTCTCTTGGTTTTAGTTTAGAGAATTTATCTTTGGAATGCCTGGTACCTTTTGGATCGAATGTTGGACAGTGTAAAGAATTACGGAGGTTCCATGATGCCCCTCCACGAGAGACGTTCCTCCTTCGCTCTATGTGGCAGGTGGCGTGGTGGCTGGTCCCACGGTGGCAGTCGGGGCTGGCGCAGCCCACCCCTGAGCGCCAGGCTGTCCTCCTCTGCAGTTCCCCAGCCGTGGCTTCTGTCTCACGTGCTACGTAAGGGCTCCACTTTGTTTCTCAGAGGCTTTCCACATGGCTTTCCAGCCCCTGCTGCTCGCAGCCCCAGGACTCGGTAGATCTCCCGAGGGGAGGCTGGTTGTGCTGGTGTGGCTCCCAGCACCCCCCAGAAGCTCCGCTGTTGTCTTTGTGCCTCAGTGGCAGCAGTCTGTGGACATGAGTCCAGGAGATACTCTGTCTGCTGCGGGGGCCAGGGCCCTACTGACCCCCCAGCTGTGCACGGTCAGCTCGCCTTCCCAAGGGGTTTCCCTCTGGAACCCTAACTCTTCTCGTTGTCTTTGCTAGATGATGTCTGCATTTACCCAGGTTTTAAATTGTTTCAGGTGGGAGCCCTGGCGTGCCAGCAGTACGGCCTCCTATTTGGAGGCAGTCTTTTACCATCATGCTTTTGTGCTTTTTTATGAGCTGTAGCTCATTCATTTCTGTCTAAGGAGGAATAGATCGGAATTTACCATTTATATTGGTTATAATGTTCATATCCAGTTTTGGCTCTTACAGTGCTGCCAGGAATGTTCTGGGCTGTGCCACCTGGTTCATGAGCATGCAGTTTTGAAGGGTATGTACTTTGGAGTGGATGTCCTGGGTCTGGGATTACGCGTATCTTCACATTTATCAGATAATGTCAGACTTCCCCGGTTCACACTTACCGGGGCAGTGCCAGCCCCACCTGCTCCCTGTCATCCAGCTTCCGGTGGCTACTCTGCTGAGACTATGTAGTAGTATTTTGGTGTTAATTTGCATTTTCCTGATGAAAAAGTAGATTGACCTCTTTTCCTGTTTTTTTAATCCTTGGGGTTTTCTTTTATGTTAAGTACTATTGAATCTCTTGTGCATTTTTTTTAAAGATTTTATTTATTTATTTGACAGAGAGAGAGAGAGAGAGATCACAAGCAGGCAGAGAGGCAGGCAGAGAGGAGGAAGCGGGCTCCCCGCCGAGCAGAGAGTCCGATGTGGGGCTCGATCCCAGGACCCTGAGACCATGACCTGAGCCGAAGGCAGCGGCTTAACCCGCTGAGCCACCCGGGCGCCCCCTTGTGCGTTTTTGTGTAGGGTTATTTGTGGGACTTTCTGGTGTGTTCTGGACACCGGTCCTTGATAGTGACACGTGCTGCTGGTGTCCCCCACGGCGAGCCTTCCCCGTCTGCTGCTGTCACGACCTTAGTGAACAGAAGTTCCACCCAAGCTTACCTTCCTTTTGCTCATGGCCAGTGCTTCCGGAGTTCTCCGTAAGGACTCTCCCTGGGCCTCGATCCTAAAGCTGTTCTGTTGTCTTGAAATAGCTCTGCTGTTTGCTGTTCACATTTAGATCGACCAAATGCTGGGAATGAGTCTTGTGTACGGTGTGGGGATGGGTCCCAGGGTCTGTCTTTCAGGACGGATAGCTGTCTGTCCTAGGGCCGCCCCGCTTCTCCAGGGCACCTGTGTCATATGTGGAATTGCCCACACGTGCGTGGCAGGGTTGTTGTGGGTCTTTGTTTTATCCTGTTGAGTTATATGCTACCCTAAGCCAGCACCAGCTTCTGGAATGACTGTGGCTCTGTGGTTAGTCTGACAGAGATTCACAACGTGCGCAGTCACGTCGTCTGCAGGCGGTACTAACAGTGTCTGCCTTTTCTGTCCACCCTCCCTCCCCCTTATTGCACTGACTGCGACTTCCGGTGAAAAGGCAGATGTCCCCGGCTTGTTTCTGCTCCCCAGGGGAAGCTTTCAAGATCTGACCATCAATTCTCATATTCCTATAGGACTTTTAAAGATGGGGTTTATTACATTAAGGAAATTTCCTTTCATTCTGAATTCAGATCATTTAAAATCCTGAATGATTGTTAAATTGTTTTACCTCTTTTCACCTTTGTTAATGTGACGGATTATGTTGATTTTCTGTTAAAACGTTTTGCATTCTTTTTTTAAAGATTTATTTGTTTATTTGAGAGAGAGAGAGTGTGAGAGTGCGGGGCGGGCCAGAGAGGGAGGGTCTTCAAGCCCACTCCCCACTGAGCGCGGAGCCCTAGGCGGGCTCTGCCTCACGGCCCCCCGAGATCACAACCTGAGCTCAAACCAAGGGTCAGACACTCAATGGATGAGCCTGAGCCGTCCAGGCGCCCCAAAGCTTTTTGCGTTCTTCAGTTAAACTGACTTGGTTTTTGTGCATAGACGAAGGCAACAGTGTTTTGGGTCGAATATTTTTTTTTTGTCACTGATTTCTCAGGTCTCACAGTTCACTTATTTCATAATGTCACACCCAGGTCTAGTTTCATTTACGGTGAAGTCTGGGCACTGCTCAGGGGGCGTGGCTGCTCAGACTGCACGTGGTCGTTACCCAGAACTTGAAAGGGGCCGAGTCGCTACTGTCGCTTCCCTGCTACTGCGTAGGGTGCGTGTGAGGCTGCTTCGGGTGTTGGGGATGGACTCGGGTTTTTCTGTTGTCCTGCCCCGTGGTCGCCCCCACCTCGTTCTACCTCCCCAGAAGCCTTTAGTCTTCCTTCCCCTCCCTTTGTTTCATCTTCCACCTTCCTCAGGGACACTGTCCTTTGTTGAGAGTTCGCGGCTGGGCTCTGCTGGTGAGACCGCGTGCCGGAGGGGGCGTGTGCCGTGCAGAACCTGCCAGGGCTGGGGGCTGCGTCCTGGAGGGCCAGCGGCTCTGGATGGTATTCTCTTGGGTGAAAACTGGAGACGGACAAAGTACCCACTTATGAGTTATAAAGGTTAAATGAATTCTGCGCCACTCATAATAAGGGATGTAGTTGAAAGATGTTTAATGATATGAAAATGCGTTCAAAATGCAGTGTTGCCTGAAAAAGCAAAGTGAAGAATGCTCCAGTTTCTTGAAAACGTCACATGCACGTACATGTGCATGTGTGTGTACATAACTGAAGGAATGCTGACTTTTTCTGTTTTCTATGTTCTAAATATTGTGGAATAAATTCCTTTTCTATTTTTGTATTAAGAAAAATAAATCTATAAGTTAATTTTAAGAGAAAACTATGATGTTCATTACAGCATTGTGCAAAATAGTTATCAGTTGGAAACTTACCTGAATTTCCAATAATAGAGTGATGGTACATTATGGGGTATTGTGATTGCTACGTTAAAATGTTAATTATTAGTTTCTTTAATTTTACATTGCTTAGTATTTTTATTTTATTTTAGGCAAACTTTGGAGTCGGAGTTTAAAACTAGCTTATACTCTACTTAATAAACTGACTAGTAAGAATGAACCACTACTTAAACCTGGAGACAGAGTAAGTAACTAGAATATAACTTATTGGAGTGAGCAAAAACAAACTCTAAAAATATGTCTCATTGAAATCAGTATTCCGTCAGTTGGTTCGACATACAGCATTAATACGAGGGATGTAAACTCAGCACAGAATAATCCTAAATATGGACAAAGTTTACGATGATGTACACAAGATGATGATGGTTCTTTCCTTCCTTCACTGCTCGTCTACTGACTCTTCAACATCTTTCCTCTGACTTCATATCGATTCCTTTTAGTAGAAATAACATTGATAAATATTAGGTCCTCAAAGCTTAGGTTTTATGAGAAAATGTTGATCTTACTCAGAAATTCCTCTCTTCCTCTTGTCCCTGTGGCCAGCAGCCCCGTGACCTCACGCTGAGGTAGAACGTGACGGGGGCTACAGGCTTATTTGTTCCGTGTGCTGCTACATTGCCCGGCATTGTGGCATCACCCACGTGGGGCCACTTAAATTAACCACGATTAAATAAAGAATTTAGTTCCTCAGTCACCCAAGCCGTGTTTCAGGGACTCGTGAACCCCATGTGGCTCATAGCTACCCCATTTGATAGCTCGGAGATAGAACATCCCCTTCATCATAGGAGGTTCTGTTCCTGAGCACGGCTCTGGGCGAAGGCGAACTGACCCAGACGGGAGGAATGTCCCAGATGGAGGGCAGGACCCTCAGCAGGGAGACCCCCTAGTGAGACGGCTGCTGTGGTCAGATCACCCCACAGTGAAACTGCGCGTTTCGGGCAGCTCTCCGAGGGTCCGCGCTTTAGAAAGAACCACTCACCACGGACATTTGAAGAATGTGAAAGAAAACAACAAACAAGCAAAGAAAAGAAAAACAAGAAAAGTGGAAGGTGGTGGTAGGGGGGAGAGGAGGAGGAAACAAATGTGGAGGAAAGTCACACACAGAAGAGAATTTTTTAAAAAGTTAGTCTTAATATCCCTGGAAAACTAAAGGTAAAAACACCACCCCGTAAATCAAGACGAGACGCTTATGGGGAGGCTAAGAGATGGAAAGGACAGAGGGTGCAGGACGGAGCCTTGGTCAAGAAGGTCTGGAGTTCAGCTGGTAGGAGTTCCAGGCGGGAGAGGGACGGACAGGAGAGAATTTTAAAACAGTGGTAGTGAAGCCGGTCAGCATCCTGAGCTGACGAGCGAGAGGGCCCCCAGCGCAGCTCCCTGCCTACGGAGCAGGACCAGGGCGCAGAAACGGGCCCCCCAGCTTCTGGAGGGGAGAGGGCAGAGCGAGCCACAGCACAGGGCGACGGCGGGGGGGGGGGGCAGAGGGCCCAGGCCGGGGTACACCGCTGGGCATCTGGTGAGACTTAGGCCGGCCTGACTAGTTGGTTACTCAGCAGATACCTTCGGAAGGTATTGTACAGCTGGCGGAGCATTTTAGAGCAGGTTGGCCAGCGGATATGTGGAAAGCCGAGCAAGTAGAGGGGGCGGTAGCCGTTACCAGTAGCAGACATGAGCTTGGCGGTAAGGCGAGAACAGCCCGAGAATGGGACTTGATAACGTCGTGCTTTAGACCGAACCTGTAAGAGTTCCTGGTTTATGTTGTGCTTTAAAATGACTCTAAGAATCACTGATTTATTTTTCTTGAAGATTCCTGCAAGGACAGAGACTTCCAGATACTCTCCTTGACTCCCGAGTGAGTCCCATAGTTGGGTTAATTATGGGAGATTGACAGGATCACAGTGAATGAGCTAGTTATTGGGTGTGGCTGTTTAGTTCATTGTCCTGGAGTAAATAGCGCTTACAGAAGTGGATGGACACAAGCGCTGATAACAAATTCTCCAAAAGTGTTTTTATGCCACACATCTAGTCACAGTTCAGTGCAATCACTATTAATATCAACTTTTAAAGGAGAGCTTTGCCCTTTTCAAAAAATTAACTTGTTAGGAACTGGATTTCCGGACCTCGAGGAGAGAGTATAGGGTTAGCTATCAGGTAGTTATTAGCAGCCGTTGTGTGTGCTCTCAAGGGCCCAGGGTTAACGTCTGCTGTCCTGACTTGTCGCGTACAGTTTTGGGCACACTTATCACAATATTGGGGCTCATAAAAATCTTGTTCCATAATAGCTTTTAATTTTACCCAATGTTGTAAGAAATGGCAGCTGCGAGGATGGGGGAAGAGAAAGGCAGGAATGCCAAGGGCAGGGAGTTCATCTACAATAATAGGAAATAAAATCAATACTAAGAATAGAGCACTGTAAGCATTACATTTAAAACTCTGAGAGCAAATGGAAAAGGAAGATGTAAGATATTTTTAAAGAGGTTACCTTGGGGAGTGAGGAAGGGTGGGTGAGCTTGGGGTATTTTTTTCATTAGTACTTATATTTTATCTTAAATTACGTGTTTTTAAAATGTGTTTGATAAAAACAAAAGTGTAAGATGAATGAGATAGAGCATGTAACTTAAATAGGGGCAGCACAGGGCCAGGTGGGCGAGCCGGGGGCTCCGCGGGAGGGTCAGCGGTGGGGGTCTCAGCCGAGGGGTTCGGGGCCCTCCACTTCCCCGTCAGCACACTGAGGTCTTGAGTGAAGATGTGCTCGACGAAAACGTTGGTGTTAGGATTTTACCTTCTGGAAGATATTCTGGGTATGATCTGGTTCTGTGCCCACTCTTCCTGCTACTGTGGGTGTTTTCCGCCTGGGCTGACAGGTGTGGGCGGTGTGTCCCAGACAGGTGGCAGGCGCGGAGCTGGGTCTCCATCCCACACCAGACTCGTGCTGGACTGCCGTTAGGTGCAAACACTCTAAATTATTTGGTTGCTTCTAGAACAGAGACCTCAACCTGAAAACTATTTATGAAAAGTTACATGGTTGAGGAAATTTAAGAACCAAGAATTAACCCCCAAATTACATTTTCTGAACTAAATTGGAAAAGCTGTAAGATGGTCTAAAATGTCCAAATTCCGTCTAATCAGCAGGGCTGCTAAGCTTTGAGATGGCTGCCTCGTTCGTGAGTGGATTTCATGGTTTTCCTTCATGCTGTTGCAGGTGGCCCTGGTGTTTCCGAACAGTGACCCCGTGATGTTCATGGTGGCGTTTTATGGGTGTCTCCTGGCAGAGCTGGTTCCCGTTCCCATAGAAGTGCCGTTAACCAGAAAGGTAGTTAACTCGCTGGGGACCATGGGGCTCTGGTCCTGTGAGGTCCTCTTGGGAAGCTGAGCGTAGACTCGCCGCGTCTCAGGCCGCCTTCTTGGCAGCCGGGCGCTGTTCCGAGTGAGGAGAGGGCCGCAGGCAGGCCGGGACGGGGCGGTGGGCGGCAGCTCCGCGGGCGAGCGTCTTGCTGGGGGACGGGCTTCCGAAGCTGTGGGTGGAGCTGTTACGTCACCTCTGTGAACTTTCCAGAACAGGAGGTGCACCTTTTCTCCTCGGATGGCTAGAATTAGCGATTGGACCGGATTTTGTTAAATTGCCTCTCAAAACCAGACTCTTATCAGTATTAATTTCCATGTCTTGGGAGTGAGTAAATCACACTGTGACATACTGGAGCTCCTTCTCAGGGACAGTTGTGAATATGCACGATGAGAATTTGCTTTTCTGCCTGCACAAGCAGCTCTTGTTACTGACCGATGATTAATGTGGGGACTTGCTAATACTCTGGGGAGCTGTTACATTTCAAGTATAGACGTCAGTAATCTGGTTACTGAAAAAAGATCATTATTTTAGGAGTAGACAAGGCGGGTGTTTTAGAAAATAGAGTTTTCTACCCTATCAGTGTTCAGGTAGTTAAAGTGAGTATTTCCAGCAACAAATACTCGAGAATCCCAAAAGTGAAGTTTGAAATAAAACCAGTGCCTCCCAGAGGATAATATAGGATGAATAGATGTTTGAATACAGAGATTATTCAGAAAAAGCCAGAGATTTGTCAAACTTGAAGGAAGAAAGTGATAAACGTTACTCAGGGACGTGTATAAAAGAAATGTGGACTGGAAGGAAATGTGCATTTTTGTGGGAAATAAGTCACTGTGTTAAAGGTTGCCCCCCCCCAGATTAATCTGCAAATTTTAAATGTGACTCAAGTGGAAATTTCCATGCTGTTATTTTTGTAGTTGTTTAAAATGCCACTAAATGTCATTTGCAAGAGAACACTGAGGCATTAGCCCATTATCCAGAACTTTCTATTTTATTTTCATGAAAATACAGTCTCTACCCACATAGGGTTCCGTTGTAGCAGCTGGTGAGGGTGAGTGAAGGTGAAGGGCCCGGCTCTTGTGTGAGGGCCTGAGCGGGGCCAGGCCCTCGGGGCCGCCCGTGAGCTCCTCGCCGTGCTTCTGCAGGACGCTGGCAGCCAGCAGGTGGGCTTTCTGCTGGGCAGCTGTGGCGTCACCCTGGCCCTGACCACGGACGCGTGTCAGAAAGGCCTGCCCAAGGCACAGACTGGAGAGGTGGCTGCTTTCAAAGGTAGGCGCCCAGGGGCCCTGAGGGGAACGGTCTCCAGCAGGAGCAAGGTCCTCGTGGGTGGGTGTGCGTCTTGCTGCCCAGCCCCACGGTTCAGAGTCTAGGCCTGTGCTGTTGCTGGCCAGAGGCACCGACTGAATCGAAGCTAGATCAGTACAAGGGGAACGGGACGGAGACTCATGTTCCCTGGGTGGCAGGAGCCGGTGGCTGTGTGGTGGGTGGCTGAGCCCTGAGGCCCGCTGACCACTCTCCTGGGCCGGGGGCCCTGTCTGCACCCTCACAGGATGGCCCCCGCTCTCCTGGCTGGTGATCGACGGGAAGCACCTGGCCAAGCCCCCCAAAGACTGGCAGCCGCAGGCACAGGATGCCCGGGCTGGGACCGCCTACATTGAGGTAATGGCCTCGTCTGACCCAGAGCACGGGGAAGCTGCCCCCACAGGCTCAGCTCTTGCTTCTGGTCGGAGTGCAGGCCGGAACTTAGCCTTCTGTTTGACCTTCCCCCCAGAGACAGCCAGGGTCGTAGGGGAGCTCATGCAGGTGTGGTCTTACCCCTACTTGATTGTCCCTCGCCGCCCACCCTGGGGGTTTCGGCAGTCCTGGGCAGCCTGCACGCACTGTTGTGCCCGGGCGCTTACCGCAGGGGTGCCCCAGCTTCCTCTGCGGGTGTCACCCCAAGAGTCACGGCGTAACGTGTGCTTCCGTGTGATGGGATGGTTAGCGAAGGACGGACCGCGCCTTTGTAAATTCTGTCAGCCTCCAGAAGCATCCATAATGGATTTTTTTTTTCTTGAAATCTTTCAGTATAAAACCAGCAAAGAAGGCAGCACGGTGGGGGTCACGGTGACCCACGCGTGCCTGCTGGCCCACTGCCAGGCTCTGACGCAGGCTTGCGGCTACTCAGAAGGTAAGGGCGTGCGGGCCCCTGGGGACTGGCTGAGCGCTGGTGCAGCCTTCTCGCCCAGCCGGGCCCGGGCTGGCGTGCTTAGGGCCGTCTGCTTGTGCGGCGTGCGAGGGGCCGGGTCACCCAGGCAGCCCCACTCAGGTTCCTTCCAGGACGTTCGTGTGTGTGCTGACTTGATGGCGGGTGGAATTCATCTACCACTATGCCTGGTGGGCTGGTTCTGCCCGGGACGTAGCTACGGGGCGGTGTGTTCTGCACATAAAAAAATGGAAAACCATCTTAACAGACCCGCTTTTGTATGGCTGCTTTCTGTGACTGTGGTTTCCATGTGAACTGTCGTGCCTGCAGATACACAAACGGAATCTTGAAAGTTACAGGTTTTCTGTTGGTGACACGTAGGTAGCACCATCCCCCACTGACTGTTAAATATTGGATATTTAACTTAGAGAACTGTTATTTTTAAAGAACTATAAAAACAGATATATGGTAGTTTCCCTACTGTAACAATGCTGGGATTGAATAAAACTAGAAAGTAAATTGAACGGTATGTTTAAGTAACTAAAATACGGTGTTTAAAAGTAAGAGGAAAATAAAAATGGAAGTCAGGAGTCACTGAAGCCTTCAGTGGCAAATTGGAGAATGATCTTAGATATATTCAAGGGCCTGAATGATTTTTTGAAAACTGGATCTATTAGTCACATGGTTTTCTTTTTCTGGACATGGATGTATCAGGGATGACTGGGACGCTTTAGCTAACGAAGGGAGCGTAGGGACGAACTCTCACTCAGGAAGCAGGCGCCCTTCCTGGCAGCCCTGTGTTCTCCATTGGTGTCCGTGCTGTGGGTGCCCTTGGGGTTGCCAAGCATCGGTGGGGGGGCCCGGAACCAGGTCCCCCAAGCACAGGGCTGTGTGGGCAGCCCCGGTCACCACCTGCTCCTGCATCTGTCCTTCCTGGAGGAGACCACAGAGAAGGATCAGCTTTCTGAGGGGAAGCAGCACGAGCAGCCCGTGACATTTCCCAGAGACACGGGGTGGTGGCCTCAGTGTCCTCGCCCCTGACCTCACTGTGCTGGGGGAACCTCGAGGGGCCGCTCGAGCACGTGCTGCTCCTTGTAGTTTCAGACTAGTGATCAGCGTAGCTCTGTGGCGTTTTCCCAAGATGTTTAAGGATTCTTACTTATTTGAGCAAGGGAGGGAGAGAGAGAGCGCGAGCAGGGGGAGGAGCAGAGGGAGAGGGAGAAAGCAGACTCCCCGCTGAGCAGGGAGCTGATGCAGGACTTGATCCCGGGGCCTGGAGATTGTGAGCCAGGCCAATGGCAGACGCTTAACGGACTGAGCCATCCAGGCGCCCCAGCAGAGCTGTTTTAATCCAAAATTGTATCACCTACTTCTGAGTTTTTCTGGTCATTTGAATCGATAACCAAGACGATTGATTGACTGGTTCCTGGTATTTGCGGAGGCTGTGCGTTTCCTAGAGCTCTTGTGTCAGTGATGTCTTCATCTCACAGTTTCTTTAACAATGCACCTGACTTGTGAAGACGGTCACAAGTGGTTTAACCATCTCTGTCCCCTCATAGCCGAGACACTAACGAATGTGCTGGATTTCAAGCGGGATGCTGGGCTGTGGCACGGAGTGTTAACAGTGAGTGTCGTTTGCCCTGTGGTCTCGTGGTTGGACTCGAGGGACCCTGAGGCCTCGTACCAAGAGATGCCACCGAACCCTACTTTTAGGTGGTGCAGTTAGCCCTTATCTGAAGTGTCAGCAAGAGCAGGCTGTGGCTGCTCTCTGTGCCCCTCGGGCGCGGTGCGGCCTCTGCGGCCCCGCAGCGAGGCCCTCCCCTGAGCGCCCGTCTCGCCCGCAGAGCGTGCTGAACAGGATGCACGTCGTCAGCGTCCCGTACGCGCTCATGAAGGTGAACCCTCTGTCCTGGATCCAGAAAGTGTGTTCGTATAAAGGTAACGGGAGAGACGCCGTCCCCTGACCCCTCCTTCATGCAGGAAGTCCTTCTGTTGTCACTCTTGGTGATGGAAAAAGCAGTGAAGCCGGCTCGCCGACCGGTGGCGACGGGCCACGGCGCCCCTCCTGCCCGTGTGCACCGTGCCACCCCGCAGTCATGGACTCTGCGTGGCCTGGGCACAGGCCCCTGACGGCCCTCTTCTGCAGACACCATAGGCCACTATTTTTGTTCTCTTGAAACTCTTTCCAGTCACACCAGTACTCCCAGTTCTTAGTCGTGGAGATGGTTTTCATCTGAGGCTTTCACTGGTGGCAGAGCTCTTGATTCTAAGGAAGCAGTGTAGACAGAGGGCCACTGGCCTGCCCCCGCCTGGGTCACCACAGGGCTTCCTCGTCCCTTGGGCTCCGCTCCAGTGGGGCTGGGGGGGCCCCTTGGTGAGCCCCGAGGCTGGGCCATGGGTCTGTCCTTACGCGCGCTTGTCCCGGGGACCTGTGCTGATTCGAGTGGGTCTGTGAGGGGCAAGGGTGCCACTTCCCTGTGACTCAGGGCACTTCCGTGCTCCCCTCTGCAGCCCGCGCCGCGCTGGTGAAGTCCCGCGACATGCACTGGTCTCTCCTGGCTCAGCGAGGCCAGAGGGACGTCAGCCTCAGCTCCCTGCGCATGCTGATCGTGGCTGACGGCGCCAACCCGTGTGAGTAAGCCCGGCTGAGCAAGGCCGTGGCTGTGGCCTCCCCAGCAGGCCTGGTGTGGGAGGGAAGAGGGTCAAGTATGGCACGCCAAGGAACAGCACTGTGGTGTTGCCGCCATAACAGGCCTGCCGTGGGCTGTAGGCCATGGGCCGTGCTGCACGCCCTCCCGGGGGGACCCGCTGGTGTATCTCGTGCTTGTTTATGAAGGCGCTGAATTTAAAAGCAATTTTAACACTGTGGACAGAAGATACATTAAGAAATGACTGGAATTTAGACACGGACCAGGCACCTGTCCTGGCCCCCGGTCCTTGGCCCCGACCTCCTGCTGGGATTTCCCCTGTTGCACCCCTGAGCACCCCGGGCTCTGTGCAGGGTCTGAGCATGGCTGCTCATTGGTGGCTGTCCAAGGCCTACCGCGCATGGCTCCCTGGGAGGCCTGGTGGACCTTTGTGGGGGTTTCTATGCAGCACAAAGCCCTCGACTGGTAGGTGGGTTTTCTCGTTGGGTTAATGGCTGTCCTGCAGGGTTTGCACTGAAGCTCCCCGGCCCAGAGGCTGGTCTTTCCTCCAGTTCCCTGTGAGGAGGCCGACATCCCTGCGCCCCGCGTCCCCACTGCTCAGGAGGGCATCTGCCATCCTGCTCCTCTACCCATCCCCAGCAGGGCCCTCCATGCTGCCTCTCAGACGCCCAGGGCTGGGGTGCTCTGCATCCCCACACCCGCCTGAACCCAGCCGCGTGCCCGGGCCTTGCACCACACCCCTGCGTGTCCTCCGCCCTGCCACACCCCCAGCAGCTCCTTTCCCGGTGGCCAGGCTTTCCCACCGGGGAGCCCTCCCTGGACCCCGTCCCCATAGACCTTAGATCCTGCCCCTCCACGTGCCTTGGGGTTCCCTGTGGCACTGAGCCAGCAGCTTGTCTCGTGTGTCCTCTGCCGTCTGCCAGTGCCAGCAAGAGCCGGACACAGCACCCTCCTTTCCTTCGAGCCCCGCTGTGGCAGGTGCCTGAGGGGTGGGGTTCAGCCCTGGGGTCCCGACGGGTGCAGCCCCGAGCAGGTGGCAGCTCTCCTGCTGGGGAGCTGGGCCTCCATACCCGCGACGCCTCAGACCGGCTGGGGCGAGTAGGGGAGAAGCAGGGGCAGCCTGGGGACCATGCGTGGGCTGCCCTGTGGGGGTTACTTGGCCAATCGCAGCCCTGAGGCCCTCCGGCAGCTCTCGTGCACTTGGGCCTCGCCGTGAGGGGGCTCGCCCCAGAATCGCTCCTTGGTCACTTCCCTGGGCCTCGCCGTGAGGGGGCTCGCCCCAGAATCGCTCCTTGGTCACCACAAGTAGGCAGAGAGGCAGGCAGAGAGAGAGGAGGAAGCAGGCTCCCCTAGAGAGCAGAGAGCCCGATGCGGGGCTCGATCCCAGGACTCCGAGACTATGACCTGAGCCGAAGGCAGCGGCCCAACCCACTGAGCCACCCAGGCGCCCCACTCGCTGTTTTCTGTCTGTTTCAGCTTAGCTGTCCCGTAGGCGTGTGGTGGTGTCAGGCTAGGGTGGTAATTTGTTTGCGTTTCTCTGATTCCGGATGATACTCTTTGTGTGTTTATTGGCTGTTTGAATATCCTCTTTTATGTGCTACCCAAATCCTGGGCTCATTTCTCTATTTGTTTGCTGATGTTTTCTTCTTCGCGCGTTTCAGATGCGTGTCTTTTGTCACATGTTTTGCAAATGTCTTTTTCCACTCTGCAGACCTCTAACACTTTGATCTGCGGCTTTAAATAAATGCGAAGTCTTAATCTAGTTCGATTTACCTTTTTTTCCTTTTTATTTTAGTGGGTTTTTTGTCCTGTTAAGGTCACAAAGATACTCTCCTACTTTTTCTTTTAAAAACTCGGTTTGCTTTTCATATTCCGCATCTTCAGTTTCGTTTGTGTGGTGGGACCCTGCAATCATTTCCTTCCCTGTGAGTGTCTAATTGACCTAGTACCGGCCACAGAAGAGGCAGTCCTTCCCCCGGGCACATCAGGTGAGAAGACATGTGGGTCTGTGGCTGCCCTCATGCTCTTTTGTCCTTCTGTCGTGCTCTGTTGTCTGTCTGTACTCCCTGAACGGCTACGGCTCTGTGAGTCCTGGCGTTGGGTATAGATGCCCTTCGGCTCTGTGATTGTTCCTCACAGTTTTCTGGACAGTTCTTGGCTCTCTGCATTTCTGAGCACCTTTAGAATCAGTTCGTCCGTGTCCAGAGCGGTTCCCGCTGGGATATTGACTGGCCCTGCACTGATTCTGTAGTTAAACGTGAAGAGAAGTGATGCCGTTACAGTTACACAATCTTTGTTCGGGACTGTGCAGTGCTGCCCCCACCTCAAGGCTCCCTCAGTTTCTCTTGTTAATGTTTGACACTTTTGAGTACAGAACGCTTGAGCTTCTTTCACTGGATTCATTCCTGTTGTAAGGGAATGACTAAAACTGCTCCCTGCTGATTTGTTGCTTGTGTGTAGAAGTGCAATTGAGTATTTAAATGGTGATTTTTAAAAAAAGATTGCACTTATTTATTTGAGAGAGAGTGAGGGGGAGAGAGCGCACAAGCTGGGGAGCAGCAGAGGCAGAGGGAGAAGCAGACCCCCTCCTGAGCAGGGAGCCCAACGCAGGACTTGATCCCAGGACCCTGGGATCATTACCGGAGTCAAAGGCAGATGCTTAACAAGCTGAGCCTCTGAGATGCCCCTAAATGGTGACTTTGTTTCTAATAATCTCATTCAATTAACTTACTATTATCTTTTCTTTTTATTAATTAGTAGTTTGTTCGTGTATTTTTGGGATATCCAGTGTTCAAAATCATATCATCTATGAACAGAGACAGTGTGATGTTGGCCTCCCCGTACTTGCCTCGCTGAAGAGCTAGACCCCGCAGTCCCGTGCTGGGGCGGGTCTGCTTGCCGCTTTCTCATCGTCACCGCAAAGCTCCGGGTCGTGGAGTATGATGTTTGCTGTAGCCTGTTTGCTTGTTTTGTGGTAGAAACTCTTTGTCAGATTAAGAAAGTTCCCTTCCATTCCTAGTTTATTAGAAGTTTTTTTTTTCTTTTTAATATCATGGATGGCTCTGAATTTTATAAGACACTTTTTCTGCTCTGTCAAGATGATCATATCTTTCTCTCTCCTCCCCACTTCATTTGATGCATTACCTTGGTTCATTTTCAAATGTCAAGCAGCCCTTTCATTCCTAGAATAAATCCCACTTGGCCATGATATCTCTTTAACAAATGTCTGAATTGGATTTAGCCAATACGTTGTTTAAGATCTTGGCATCTGTGTCCATTAGCACTCAGTCCGTAATTCCTCAGAAAAGAGCTCTGCCTGCTGTGAGCAGCATGGACTGCTCCCAGCCCACCTGCTGGATTCAGGTCTCTCTCATCCTTCTGGGGCTTTGAGCCACGTATACCTGTGTAGCTTTAATGTTCTTTCTTCTATTTTGTATTCTTTTCTATATATTTGATTGACCCTTGAACAATGGAGGGTTAGGGGTGCTGACCCCTACAGAGTTGAAAACCCAAGTATGAGTTTTGACTCCCCAAAAACTAACTACCACTAGTCAACTGTTGATCAGAAGGCTTACTGATAACATAAACAGTTGATTAACACTTATTTTATATGTTGTTTTTATTACATATCATATTCATATAATAAAGTAAGCTAGAGAAAAGAAACTGTTACTAAGAAGATCTTAGGAAGAGAAGATACATTTATAGTACGGTTACCGTATTTACCCAAAAATCCACAGGTAAGTGGGCCTGCATTGTTCAAGGGTTGTCTGTACTTCAGTTTGGAGATTTTTAATTTTCCTTTATTCAAATTCTCTAATCCTGTCTTCTGAAATTTTTATTCTGTCATGAAATTCCTGATGGGTTCTTAATTTTGATATTCTGTGTTTTGATTCCTGTCCTAATTTTCTAGGACAATTCTTTATCATTCCACGCATCGTCTTTGTCTTTTCCACCATGTCCTGGAACGCATACGTCCTCGCCGTGTCGGGAAGTTTCCGTCAGCCAGCTCCAGGTCGGGTCACCTGTGGGCCTGTTGCAGTTGTGTATACTTTCTCTTGGTTTTAGTTTAGAGAATTTATCTTTGGAATGCCTGGTACCTTTTGGATCGAATGTTGGACAGTGTAAAGAATTACGGAGGTTCCATGATGCCCCTCCACGAGAGACGTTCCTCCTTCGCTCTATGTGGCAGGTGGCGTGGTGGCTGGTCCCACGGTGGCAGTCGGGGCTGGCGCAGCCCACCCCTGAGCGCCAGGCTGTCCTCCTCTGCAGTTCCCCAGCCGTGGCTTCTGTCTCACGTGCTACGTAAGGGCTCCACTTTGTTTCTCAGAGGCTTTCCACATGGCTTTCCAGCCCCTGCTGCTCGCAGCCCCAGGACTCGGTAGATCTCCCGAGGGGAGGCTGGTTGTGCTGGTGTGGCTCCCAGCACCCCCCAGAAGCTCCGCTGTTGTCTTTGTGCCTCAGTGGCAGCAGTCTGTGGACATGAGTCCAGGAGATACTCTGTCTGCTGCGGGGGCCAGGGCCCTACTGACCCCCCAGCTGTGCACGGTCAGCTCGCCTTCCCAAGGGGTTTCCCTCTGGAACCCTAACTCTTCTCGTTGTCTTTGCTAGATGATGTCTGCATTTACCCAGGTTTTAAATTGTTTCAGGTGGGAGCCCTGGCGTGCCAGCAGTACGGCCTCCTATTTGGAGGCAGTCTTTTACCATCATGCTTTTGTGCTTTTTTATGAGCTGTAGCTCATTCATTTCTGTCTAAGGAGGAATAGATCGGAATTTACCATTTATATTGGTTATAATGTTCATATCCAGTTTTGGCTCTTACAGTGCTGCCAGGAATGTTCTGGGCTGTGCCACCTGGTTCATGAGCATGCAGTTTTGAAGGGTATGTACTTTGGAGTGGATGTCCTGGGTCTGGGATTACGCGTATCTTCACATTTATCAGATAATGTCAGACTTCCCCGGTTCACACTTACCGGGGCAGTGCCAGCCCCACCTGCTCCCTGTCATCCAGCTTCCGGTGGCTACTCTGCTGAGACTATGTAGTAGTATTTTGGTGTTAATTTGCATTTTCCTGATGAAAAAGTAGATTGACCTCTTTTCCTGTTTTTTTAATCCTTGGGGTTTTCTTTTATGTTAAGTACTATTGAATCTCTTGTGCATTTTTTTTAAAGATTTTATTTATTTATTTGACAGAGAGAGAGAGAGAGAGATCACAAGCAGGCAGAGAGGCAGGCAGAGAGGAGGAAGCGGGCTCCCCGCCGAGCAGAGAGTCCGATGTGGGGCTCGATCCCAGGACCCTGAGACCATGACCTGAGCCGAAGGCAGCGGCTTAACCCGCTGAGCCACCCGGGCGCCCCCTTGTGCGTTTTTGTGTAGGGTTATTTGTGGGACTTTCTGGTGTGTTCTGGACACCGGTCCTTGATAGTGACACGTGCTGCTGGTGTCCCCCACGGCGAGCCTTCCCCGTCTGCTGCTGTCACGACCTTAGTGAACAGAAGTTCCACCCAAGCTTACCTTCCTTTTGCTCATGGCCAGTGCTTCCGGAGTTCTCCGTAAGGACTCTCCCTGGGCCTCGATCCTAAAGCTGTTCTGTTGTCTTGAAATAGCTCTGCTGTTTGCTGTTCACATTTAGATCGACCAAATGCTGGGAATGAGTCTTGTGTACGGTGTGGGGATGGGTCCCAGGGTCTGTCTTTCAGGACGGATAGCTGTCTGTCCTAGGGCCGCCCCGCTTCTCCAGGGCACCTGTGTCATATGTGGAATTGCCCACACGTGCGTGGCAGGGTTGTTGTGGGTCTTTGTTTTATCCTGTTGAGTTATATGCTACCCTAAGCCAGCACCAGCTTCTGGAATGACTGTGGCTCTGTGGTTAGTCTGACAGAGATTCACAACGTGCGCAGTCACGTCGTCTGCAGGCGGTACTAACAGTGTCTGCCTTTTCTGTCCACCCTCCCTCCCCCTTATTGCACTGACTGCGACTTCCGGTGAAAAGGCAGATGTCCCCGGCTTGTTTCTGCTCCCCAGGGGAAGCTTTCAAGATCTGACCATCAATTCTCATATTCCTATAGGACTTTTAAAGATGGGGTTTATTACATTAAGGAAATTTCCTTTCATTCTGAATTCAGATCATTTAAAATCCTGAATGATTGTTAAATTGTTTTACCTCTTTTCACCTTTGTTAATGTGACGGATTATGTTGATTTTCTGTTAAAACGTTTTGCATTCTTTTTTTAAAGATTTATTTGTTTATTTGAGAGAGAGAGAGTGTGAGAGTGCGGGGCGGGCCAGAGAGGGAGGGTCTTCAAGCCCACTCCCCACTGAGCGCGGAGCCCTAGGCGGGCTCTGCCTCACGGCCCCCCCGAGATCACAACCTGAGCTCAAACCAAGGGTCAGACACTCAATGGATGAGCCTGAGCCGTCCAGGCGCCCCAAAGCTTTTTGCGTTCTTCAGTTAAACTGACTTGGTTTTTGTGCATAGACGAAGGCAACAGTGTTTTGGGTCGAATATTTTTTTTTTGTCACTGATTTCTCAGGTCTCACAGTTCACTTATTTCATAATGTCACACCCAGGTCTAGTTTCATTTACGGTGAAGTCTGGGCACTGCTCAGGGGGCGTGGCTGCTCAGACTGCACGTGGTCGTTACCCAGAACTTGAAAGGGGCCGAGTCGCTACTGTCGCTTCCCTGCTACTGCGTAGGGTGCGTGTGAGGCTGCTTCGGGTGTTGGGGATGGACTCGGGTTTTTCTGTTGTCCTGCCCCGTGGTCGCCCCCACCTCGTTCTACCTCCCCAGAAGCCTTTAGTCTTCCTTCCCCTCCCTTTGTTTCATCTTCCACCTTCCTCAGGGACACTGTCCTTTGTTGAGAGTTCGCGGCTGGGCTCTGCTGGTGAGACCGCGTGCCGGAGGGGGCGTGTGCCGTGCAGAACCTGCCAGGGCTGGGGGCTGCGTCCTGGAGGGCCAGCGGCTCTGGATGGTATTCTCTTGGGTGAAAACTGGAGACGGACAAAGTACCCACTTATGAGTTATAAAGGTTAAATGAATTCTGCGCCACTCATAATAAGGGATGTAGTTGAAAGATGTTTAATGATATGAAAATGCGTTCAAAATGCAGTGTTGCCTGAAAAAGCAAAGTGAAGAATGCTCCAGTTTCTTGAAAACGTCACATGCACGTACATGTGCATGTGTGTGTACATAACTGAAGGAATGCTGACTTTTTCTGTTTTCTATGTTCTAAATATTGTGGAATAAATTCCTTTTCTATTTTTGTATTAAGAAAAATAAATCTATAAGTTAATTTTAAGAGAAAACTATGATGTTCATTACAGCATTGTGCAAAATAGTTATCAGTTGGAAACTTACCTGAATTTCCAATAATAGAGTGATGGTACATTATGGGGTATTGTGATTGCTACGTTAAAATGTTAATTATTAGTTTCTTTAATTTTACATTGCTTAGTATTTTTATTTTATTTTAGGCAAACTTTGGAGTCGGAGTTTAAAACTAGCTTATACTCTACTTAATAAACTGACTAGTAAGAATGAACCACTACTTAAACCTGGAGACAGAGTAAGTAACTAGAATATAACTTATTGGAGTGAGCAAAAACAAACTCTAAAAATATGTCTCATTGAAATCAGTATTCCGTCAGTTGGTTCGACATACAGCATTAATACGAGGGATGTAAACTCAGCACAGAATAATCCTAAATATGGACAAAGTTTACGATGATGTACACAAGATGATGATGGTTCTTTCCTTCCTTCACTGCTCGTCTACTGACTCTTCAACATCTTTCCTCTGACTTCATATCGATTCCTTTTAGTAGAAATAACATTGATAAATATTAGGTCCTCAAAGCTTAGGTTTTATGAGAAAATGTTGATCTTACTCAGAAATTCCTCTCTTCCTCTTGTCCCTGTGGCCAGCAGCCCCGTGACCTCACGCTGAGGTAGAACGTGACGGGGGCTACAGGCTTATTTGTTCCGTGTGCTGCTACATTGCCCGGCATTGTGGCATCACCCACGTGGGGCCACTTAAATTAACCACGATTAAATAAAGAATTTAGTTCCTCAGTCACCCAAGCCGTGTTTCAGGGACTCGTGAACCCCATGTGGCTCATAGCTACCCCATTTGATAGCTCGGAGATAGAACATCCCCTTCATCATAGGAGGTTCTGTTCCTGAGCACGGCTCTGGGCGAAGGCGAACTGACCCAGACGGGAGGAATGTCCCAGATGGAGGGCAGGACCCTCAGCAGGGAGACCCCCTAGTGAGACGGCTGCTGTGGTCAGATCACCCCACAGTGAAACTGCGCGTTTCGGGCAGCTCTCCGAGGGTCCGCGCTTTAGAAAGAACCACTCACCACGGACATTTGAAGAATGTGAAAGAAAACAACAAACAAGCAAAGAAAAGAAAAACAAGAAAAGTGGAAGGTGGTGGTAGGGGGGAGAGGAGGAGGAAACAAATGTGGAGGAAAGTCACACACAGAAGAGAATTTTTTAAAAAGTTAGTCTTAATATCCCTGGAAAACTAAAGGTAAAAACACCACCCCGTAAATCAAGACGAGACGCTTATGGGGAGGCTAAGAGATGGAAAGGACAGAGGGTGCAGGACGGAGCCTTGGTCAAGAAGGTCTGGAGTTCAGCTGGTAGGAGTTCCAGGCGGGAGAGGGACGGACAGGAGAGAATTTTAAAACAGTGGTAGTGAAGCCGGTCAGCATCCTGAGCTGACGAGCGAGAGGGCCCCCAGCGCAGCTCCCTGCCTACGGAGCAGGACCAGGGCGCAGAAACGGGCCCCCCAGCTTCTGGAGGGGAGAGGGCAGAGCGAGCCACAGCACAGGGCGACGGCGGGGGGGGGGGGCAGAGGGCCCAGGCCGGGGTACACCGCTGGGCATCTGGTGAGACTTAGGCCGGCCTGACTAGTTGGTTACTCAGCAGATACCTTCGGAAGGTATTGTACAGCTGGCGGAGCATTTTAGAGCAGGTTGGCCAGCGGATATGTGGAAAGCCGAGCAAGTAGAGGGGGCGGTAGCCGTTACCAGTAGCAGACATGAGCTTGGCGGTAAGGCGAGAACAGCCCGAGAATGGGACTTGATAACGTCGTGCTTTAGACCGAACCTGTAAGAGTTCCTGGTTTATGTTGTGCTTTAAAATGACTCTAAGAATCACTGATTTATTTTTCTTGAAGATTCCTGCAAGGACAGAGACTTCCAGATACTCTCCTTGACTCCCGAGTGAGTCCCATAGTTGGGTTAATTATGGGAGATTGACAGGATCACAGTGAATGAGCTAGTTATTGGGTGTGGCTGTTTAGTTCATTGTCCTGGAGTAAATAGCGCTTACAGAAGTGGATGGACACAAGCGCTGATAACAAATTCTCCAAAAGTGTTTTTATGCCACACATCTAGTCACAGTTCAGTGCAATCACTATTAATATCAACTTTTAAAGGAGAGCTTTGCCCTTTTCAAAAAATTAACTTGTTAGGAACTGGATTTCCGGACCTCGAGGAGAGAGTATAGGGTTAGCTATCAGGTAGTTATTAGCAGCCGTTGTGTGTGCTCTCAAGGGCCCAGGGTTAACGTCTGCTGTCCTGACTTGTCGCGTACAGTTTTGGGCACACTTATCACAATATTGGGGCTCATAAAAATCTTGTTCCATAATAGCTTTTAATTTTACCCAATGTTGTAAGAAATGGCAGCTGCGAGGATGGGGGAAGAGAAAGGCAGGAATGCCAAGGGCAGGGAGTTCATCTACAATAATAGGAAATAAAATCAATACTAAGAATAGAGCACTGTAAGCATTACATTTAAAACTCTGAGAGCAAATGGAAAAGGAAGATGTAAGATATTTTTAAAGAGGTTACCTTGGGGAGTGAGGAAGGGTGGGTGAGCTTGGGGTATTTTTTTCATTAGTACTTATATTTTATCTTAAATTACGTGTTTTTAAAATGTGTTTGATAAAAACAAAAGTGTAAGATGAATGAGATAGAGCATGTAACTTAAATAGGGGCAGCACAGGGCCAGGTGGGCGAGCCGGGGGCTCCGCGGGAGGGTCAGCGGTGGGGGTCTCAGCCGAGGGGTTCGGGGCCCTCCACTTCCCCGTCAGCACACTGAGGTCTTGAGTGAAGATGTGCTCGACGAAAACGTTGGTGTTAGGATTTTACCTTCTGGAAGATATTCTGGGTATGATCTGGTTCTGTGCCCACTCTTCCTGCTACTGTGGGTGTTTTCCGCCTGGGCTGACAGGTGTGGGCGGTGTGTCCCAGACAGGTGGCAGGCGCGGAGCTGGGTCTCCATCCCACACCAGACTCGTGCTGGACTGCCGTTAGGTGCAAACACTCTAAATTATTTGGTTGCTTCTAGAACAGAGACCTCAACCTGAAAACTATTTATGAAAAGTTACATGGTTGAGGAAATTTAAGAACCAAGAATTAACCCCCAAATTACATTTTCTGAACTAAATTGGAAAAGCTGTAAGATGGTCTAAAATGTCCAAATTCCGTCTAATCAGCAGGGCTGCTAAGCTTTGAGATGGCTGCCTCGTTCGTGAGTGGATTTCATGGTTTTCCTTCATGCTGTTGCAGGTGGCCCTGGTGTTTCCGAACAGTGACCCCGTGATGTTCATGGTGGCGTTTTATGGGTGTCTCCTGGCAGAGCTGGTTCCCGTTCCCATAGAAGTGCCGTTAACCAGAAAGGTAGTTAACTCGCTGGGGACCATGGGGCTCTGGTCCTGTGAGGTCCTCTTGGGAAGCTGAGCGTAGACTCGCCGCGTCTCAGGCCGCCTTCTTGGCAGCCGGGCGCTGTTCCGAGTGAGGAGAGGGCCGCAGGCAGGCCGGGACGGGGCGGTGGGCGGCAGCTCCGCGGGCGAGCGTCTTGCTGGGGGACGGGCTTCCGAAGCTGTGGGTGGAGCTGTTACGTCACCTCTGTGAACTTTCCAGAACAGGAGGTGCACCTTTTCTCCTCGGATGGCTAGAATTAGCGATTGGACCGGATTTTGTTAAATTGCCTCTCAAAACCAGACTCTTATCAGTATTAATTTCCATGTCTTGGGAGTGAGTAAATCACACTGTGACATACTGGAGCTCCTTCTCAGGGACAGTTGTGAATATGCACGATGAGAATTTGCTTTTCTGCCTGCACAAGCAGCTCTTGTTACTGACCGATGATTAATGTGGGGACTTGCTAATACTCTGGGGAGCTGTTACATTTCAAGTATAGACGTCAGTAATCTGGTTACTGAAAAAAGATCATTATTTTAGGAGTAGACAAGGCGGGTGTTTTAGAAAATAGAGTTTTCTACCCTATCAGTGTTCAGGTAGTTAAAGTGAGTATTTCCAGCAACAAATACTCGAGAATCCCAAAAGTGAAGTTTGAAATAAAACCAGTGCCTCCCAGAGGATAATATAGGATGAATAGATGTTTGAATACAGAGATTATTCAGAAAAAGCCAGAGATTTGTCAAACTTGAAGGAAGAAAGTGATAAACGTTACTCAGGGACGTGTATAAAAGAAATGTGGACTGGAAGGAAATGTGCATTTTTGTGGGAAATAAGTCACTGTGTTAAAGGTTGCCCCCCCCCAGATTAATCTGCAAATTTTAAATGTGACTCAAGTGGAAATTTCCATGCTGTTATTTTTGTAGTTGTTTAAAATGCCACTAAATGTCATTTGCAAGAGAACACTGAGGCATTAGCCCATTATCCAGAACTTTCTATTTTATTTTCATGAAAATACAGTCTCTACCCACATAGGGTTCCGTTGTAGCAGCTGGTGAGGGTGAGTGAAGGTGAAGGGCCCGGCTCTTGTGTGAGGGCCTGAGCGGGGCCAGGCCCTCGGGGCCGCCCGTGAGCTCCTCGCCGTGCTTCTGCAGGACGCTGGCAGCCAGCAGGTGGGCTTTCTGCTGGGCAGCTGTGGCGTCACCCTGGCCCTGACCACGGACGCGTGTCAGAAAGGCCTGCCCAAGGCACAGACTGGAGAGGTGGCTGCTTTCAAAGGTAGGCGCCCAGGGGCCCTGAGGGGAACGGTCTCCAGCAGGAGCAAGGTCCTCGTGGGTGGGTGTGCGTCTTGCTGCCCAGCCCCACGGTTCAGAGTCTAGGCCTGTGCTGTTGCTGGCCAGAGGCACCGACTGAATCGAAGCTAGATCAGTACAAGGGGAACGGGACGGAGACTCATGTTCCCTGGGTGGCAGGAGCCGGTGGCTGTGTGGTGGGTGGCTGAGCCCTGAGGCCCGCTGACCACTCTCCTGGGCCGGGGGCCCTGTCTGCACCCTCACAGGATGGCCCCCGCTCTCCTGGCTGGTGATCGACGGGAAGCACCTGGCCAAGCCCCCCAAAGACTGGCAGCCGCAGGCACAGGATGCCCGGGCTGGGACCGCCTACATTGAGGTAATGGCCTCGTCTGACCCAGAGCACGGGGAAGCTGCCCCCACAGGCTCAGCTCTTGCTTCTGGTCGGAGTGCAGGCCGGAACTTAGCCTTCTGTTTGACCTTCCCCCCAGAGACAGCCAGGGTCGTAGGGGAGCTCATGCAGGTGTGGTCTTACCCCTACTTGATTGTCCCTCGCCGCCCACCCTGGGGGTTTCGGCAGTCCTGGGCAGCCTGCACGCACTGTTGTGCCCGGGCGCTTACCGCAGGGGTGCCCCAGCTTCCTCTGCGGGTGTCACCCCAAGAGTCACGGCGTAACGTGTGCTTCCGTGTGATGGGATGGTTAGCGAAGGACGGACCGCGCCTTTGTAAATTCTGTCAGCCTCCAGAAGCATCCATAATGGATTTTTTTTTTCTTGAAATCTTTCAGTATAAAACCAGCAAAGAAGGCAGCACGGTGGGGGTCACGGTGACCCACGCGTGCCTGCTGGCCCACTGCCAGGCTCTGACGCAGGCTTGCGGCTACTCAGAAGGTAAGGGCGTGCGGGCCCCTGGGGACTGGCTGAGCGCTGGTGCAGCCTTCTCGCCCAGCCGGGCCCGGGCTGGCGTGCTTAGGGCCGTCTGCTTGTGCGGCGTGCGAGGGGCCGGGTCACCCAGGCAGCCCCACTCAGGTTCCTTCCAGGACGTTCGTGTGTGTGCTGACTTGATGGCGGGTGGAATTCATCTACCACTATGCCTGGTGGGCTGGTTCTGCCCGGGACGTAGCTACGGGGCGGTGTGTTCTGCACATAAAAAAATGGAAAACCATCTTAACAGACCCGCTTTTGTATGGCTGCTTTCTGTGACTGTGGTTTCCATGTGAACTGTCGTGCCTGCAGATACACAAACGGAATCTTGAAAGTTACAGGTTTTCTGTTGGTGACACGTAGGTAGCACCATCCCCCACTGACTGTTAAATATTGGATATTTAACTTAGAGAACTGTTATTTTTAAAGAACTATAAAAACAGATATATGGTAGTTTCCCTACTGTAACAATGCTGGGATTGAATAAAACTAGAAAGTAAATTGAACGGTATGTTTAAGTAACTAAAATACGGTGTTTAAAAGTAAGAGGAAAATAAAAATGGAAGTCAGGAGTCACTGAAGCCTTCAGTGGCAAATTGGAGAATGATCTTAGATATATTCAAGGGCCTGAATGATTTTTTGAAAACTGGATCTATTAGTCACATGGTTTTCTTTTTCTGGACATGGATGTATCAGGGATGACTGGGACGCTTTAGCTAACGAAGGGAGCGTAGGGACGAACTCTCACTCAGGAAGCAGGCGCCCTTCCTGGCAGCCCTGTGTTCTCCATTGGTGTCCGTGCTGTGGGTGCCCTTGGGGTTGCCAAGCATCGGTGGGGGGGCCCGGAACCAGGTCCCCCAAGCACAGGGCTGTGTGGGCAGCCCCGGTCACCACCTGCTCCTGCATCTGTCCTTCCTGGAGGAGACCACAGAGAAGGATCAGCTTTCTGAGGGGAAGCAGCACGAGCAGCCCGTGACATTTCCCAGAGACACGGGGTGGTGGCCTCAGTGTCCTCGCCCCTGACCTCACTGTGCTGGGGGAACCTCGAGGGGCCGCTCGAGCACGTGCTGCTCCTTGTAGTTTCAGACTAGTGATCAGCGTAGCTCTGTGGCGTTTTCCCAAGATGTTTAAGGATTCTTACTTATTTGAGCAAGGGAGGGAGAGAGAGAGCGCGAGCAGGGGGAGGAGCAGAGGGAGAGGGAGAAAGCAGACTCCCCGCTGAGCAGGGAGCTGATGCAGGACTTGATCCCGGGGCCTGGAGATTGTGAGCCAGGCCAATGGCAGACGCTTAACGGACTGAGCCATCCAGGCGCCCCAGCAGAGCTGTTTTAATCCAAAATTGTATCACCTACTTCTGAGTTTTTCTGGTCATTTGAATCGATAACCAAGACGATTGATTGACTGGTTCCTGGTATTTGCGGAGGCTGTGCGTTTCCTAGAGCTCTTGTGTCAGTGATGTCTTCATCTCACAGTTTCTTTAACAATGCACCTGACTTGTGAAGACGGTCACAAGTGGTTTAACCATCTCTGTCCCCTCATAGCCGAGACACTAACGAATGTGCTGGATTTCAAGCGGGATGCTGGGCTGTGGCACGGAGTGTTAACAGTGAGTGTCGTTTGCCCTGTGGTCTCGTGGTTGGACTCGAGGGACCCTGAGGCCTCGTACCAAGAGATGCCACCGAACCCTACTTTTAGGTGGTGCAGTTAGCCCTTATCTGAAGTGTCAGCAAGAGCAGGCTGTGGCTGCTCTCTGTGCCCCTCGGGCGCGGTGCGGCCTCTGCGGCCCCGCAGCGAGGCCCTCCCCTGAGCGCCCGTCTCGCCCGCAGAGCGTGCTGAACAGGATGCACGTCGTCAGCGTCCCGTACGCGCTCATGAAGGTGAACCCTCTGTCCTGGATCCAGAAAGTGTGTTCGTATAAAGGTAACGGGAGAGACGCCGTCCCCTGACCCCTCCTTCATGCAGGAAGTCCTTCTGTTGTCACTCTTGGTGATGGAAAAAGCAGTGAAGCCGGCTCGCCGACCGGTGGCGACGGGCCACGGCGCCCCTCCTGCCCGTGTGCACCGTGCCACCCCGCAGTCATGGACTCTGCGTGGCCTGGGCACAGGCCCCTGACGGCCCTCTTCTGCAGACACCATAGGCCACTATTTTTGTTCTCTTGAAACTCTTTCCAGTCACACCAGTACTCCCAGTTCTTAGTCGTGGAGATGGTTTTCATCTGAGGCTTTCACTGGTGGCAGAGCTCTTGATTCTAAGGAAGCAGTGTAGACAGAGGGCCACTGGCCTGCCCCCGCCTGGGTCACCACAGGGCTTCCTCGTCCCTTGGGCTCCGCTCCAGTGGGGCTGGGGGGGCCCCTTGGTGAGCCCCGAGGCTGGGCCATGGGTCTGTCCTTACGCGCGCTTGTCCCGGGGACCTGTGCTGATTCGAGTGGGTCTGTGAGGGGCAAGGGTGCCACTTCCCTGTGACTCAGGGCACTTCCGTGCTCCCCTCTGCAGCCCGCGCCGCGCTGGTGAAGTCCCGCGACATGCACTGGTCTCTCCTGGCTCAGCGAGGCCAGAGGGACGTCAGCCTCAGCTCCCTGCGCATGCTGATCGTGGCTGACGGCGCCAACCCGTGTGAGTAAGCCCGGCTGAGCAAGGCCGTGGCTGTGGCCTCCCCAGCAGGCCTGGTGTGGGAGGGAAGAGGGTCAAGTATGGCACGCCAAGGAACAGCACTGTGGTGTTGCCGCCATAACAGGCCTGCCGTGGGCTGTAGGCCATGGGCCGTGCTGCACGCCCTCCCGGGGGGACCCGCTGGTGTATCTCGTGCTTGTTTATGAAGGCGCTGAATTTAAAAGCAATTTTAACACTGTGGACAGAAGATACATTAAGAAATGACTGGAATTTAGACACGGACCAGGCACCTGTCCTGGCCCCCGGTCCTTGGCCCCGACCTCCTGCTGGGATTTCCCCTGTTGCACCCCTGAGCACCCCGGGCTCTGTGCAGGGTCTGAGCATGGCTGCTCATTGGTGGCTGTCCAAGGCCTACCGCGCATGGCTCCCTGGGAGGCCTGGTGGACCTTTGTGGGGGTTTCTATGCAGCACAAAGCCCTCGACTGGTAGGTGGGTTTTCTCGTTGGGTTAATGGCTGTCCTGCAGGGTTTGCACTGAAGCTCCCCGGCCCAGAGGCTGGTCTTTCCTCCAGTTCCCTGTGAGGAGGCCGACATCCCTGCGCCCCGCGTCCCCACTGCTCAGGAGGGCATCTGCCATCCTGCTCCTCTACCCATCCCCAGCAGGGCCCTCCATGCTGCCTCTCAGACGCCCAGGGCTGGGGTGCTCTGCATCCCCACACCCGCCTGAACCCAGCCGCGTGCCCGGGCCTTGCACCACACCCCTGCGTGTCCTCCGCCCTGCCACACCCCCAGCAGCTCCTTTCCCGGTGGCCAGGCTTTCCCACCGGGGAGCCCTCCCTGGACCCCGTCCCCATAGACCTTAGATCCTGCCCCTCCACGTGCCTTGGGGTTCCCTGTGGCACTGAGCCAGCAGCTTGTCTCGTGTGTCCTCTGCCGTCTGCCAGTGCCAGCAAGAGCCGGACACAGCACCCTCCTTTCCTTCGAGCCCCGCTGTGGCAGGTGCCTGAGGGGTGGGGTTCAGCCCTGGGGTCCCGACGGGTGCAGCCCCGAGCAGGTGGCAGCTCTCCTGCTGGGGAGCTGGGCCTCCATACCCGCGACGCCTCAGACCGGCTGGGGCGAGTAGGGGAGAAGCAGGGGCAGCCTGGGGACCATGCGTGGGCTGCCCTGTGGGGGTTACTTGGCCAATCGCAGCCCTGAGGCCCTCCGGCAGCTCTCGTGCACTTGGGCCTCGCCGTGAGGGGGCTCGCCCCAGAATCGCTCCTTGGTCACTTCCCTGGGCCTCGCCGTGAGGGGGCTCGCCCCAGAATCGCTCCTTGGTCACCCTCCCACTCAGCAGAGCTGTGAGGAGACGCGGCGAGGCCGGGGCGGGCTGTGAGTCTGCACTCAGAAACAGCGCGGGGGCGAAACAGAGGCCTGCCCTGAGAAGTGTCCCACTCTACCTGCTGGTGGTTTCCAGACGTATCATGTTTTCCTTGGAAGCCGCCCCCCACCCCCACGAGTCTCCTGATGTCACGACGCCCTGGAGCTCATGGGTGGTTGGGCCCCTCCCTGCCAGCCCTCCAGTTACCCCACGGCTCCCTCTGTCTCACGCAGGGTCCATATCCTCCTGTGACGCATTCCTCAATGTCTTCCAGTCCAGAGGGCTGAGGCCCGAGGTCATCTGTCCTTGTGCCAGCTCCCCTGAGGCGCTGACAGTGGCCATCCGCAGGTAAGGCGGCCGCCTCTCCGTCCACTCACGCAGCTGCTGTCCTGTGCTGCTGAGCATGGCTGGTTTTTCTCTGAGCAGCTGACCTCACGGAGCAATGTGCCAGTGTCCCAGGTGCATGCGTGTGGTGGGGGGCAGCCCCGGGCACCAGGCCCCTCGCCACGTGCTGGCCGCGTGTCTCCCGCCAGCCTGGATCCGTGCTGGGACGTAGGGGGTGGCGGCTGCCCGGGCTGTGGTCTCTGGGCTGGTTTTCCTCCGAGGGCTTCGTGGGCGTGGCAGCCCAGAGCTCTTCCCTGCCCGAGGGGTTCGGGCAGCTGGTGGGGACTGTGCCCCCCCATCTCAGCCTGGATGGTGGGGTTGGGAGACCTCAGAGCTGGCAGGCTTTGGTCCTTCCTGCTCCTAGCAGGCCACCTGTCCCTTCCTGGGTCACCTCTCACCTGCCCTAGGGCTCCTGTCCGCAGCGGCCTCTGTGGGCTGTCCTGGGAGGACGGTGGTGTGCTCACAGTTGAGAGTGTCTGTGCGTCGGTTTTCTGCCCTCAGCCCAGTTGTTAGAAAAACCAGTGGTGATTGTGGTCCTGTGTTATATTAGTATATTCATGACTAGTCTGCGCTTTCATATGTGCAAGTATTAAATAATCCGAAAATTTTAATAACTTACCAAGAGAAAGGACTTCTTTATGCTTCACAACCATAAGGTATTCCTCATTCCTTTGCTCTGTGGTGCTTTCTGGCCATGGGACACCTCACTCCCACGCCTGGTGGCATCAGCCACTGTATTTCTCCTGCTTCCTGTGTCAGGGGTTCGGGAAGGGCTGCGCTGGGCGGGTCTGGCTTGCAGCCTCTGGTCTCTGGACTGGGCGTGTTGGGGCTGCTCCGGGCTTCCTTGGTACCTGTCCTTCTGCTGCCCAGGGCTCTCGACAAGTGTCTCAGCAAAGCCAGGTGGAAGCTCAGTCAGCTTGAGGACCTCTCCGGGGAGGTCACAGAGCGTCCCTCAGACTGTGGCCACAGGCCCTCCGGAGGCCCTGGGGTGGGAGGACAGTGCAGGTCCCCGTGCAGAGCAGCGGGCAGGGCGGAGGTGCTGTGGCGCCCTCGGGCGGCCGGTCCCCACAGCCGGCCGTGTGGGGTGCAGCGGCGACCTGCAGGCAAGCTGGGCACGGATCCCGCCCTGCAGACTCTGTCCCCTCGTCAGTGTGTCTGCTTTTGTTTTCCAGGCCGCCAGAGCTGGGAGGACCGCCACCGAGAAAAGCTGTCCTGTCGATGAACGGTCTCAGCTTCGGTGTGATCAGAGTTGATGCTGAAGAAAAGTTGTCTGTTCTTACCGTCCAGGACGTGGGTCAGGCCCTGCCGGGAGGTGAGGGACGAACTGGCGTGTGTCGGATCCCACCGCCGCGTGACGTTGCAGGGGCCCGAGTGTCCAGACCATAGGAGTGCTCGCGCCATGCCCACAAACAAAAGTCTTCCTAGCAGGGTTTTCCCATGTAAACTGGGGTTTTAGTTTATAGTAATAGGTTTCAGGGTTTTGCCTGCCTTTGTATTGAAGTTCAGGTTGAGCAACAGCACGAGGGCCCGGCCGGGTGTGCGGCTCTCTGCTGTCTGGGGACGGGAGCGCCGACGGCCTGTCCGGCACGGGCATCGTGCCGTGAGCACGTGGAGGCGCTGATCCGCTCACGGCACCCCGGTGTCTTCAGACAGCCCGACGCCCGGCTCCCGCCCGCGGCGGGTGACGGGATGTGTCGGTCAGGAGCGGCACTCCGAAGGGTGCAGGCAGTTCCTGTATAGCCTCCTGCCCGCGGAGCCCCTGGGCCTGAATGCCAGCCCCGCGGAGAGGGCGAGGGAGCGCCTGCCTGTGGTTCCCCTGCAGAGCGCCGCACAGGGAGCCCGTGGCCTGGCGCAGGAGGCCCAGTGGCGGCTGGGAGTGGGGACGCTCTCTGCTGCCGCCCTCCAGCACCCTCACTGTGGTGGCCTCACAGCTGCTCGGCTTCCTCCTCGCCACGCGGGCCCTTCTGAGATCCGTGGGCAGCTCTCCTGACCCACCGGTGTGCGTGTGTGCACGCCATGGTCCCGAGTGCGAGCGTGCGTGTGCGTGTTTGTGCACACGCTCCGCCAGCGTGTGCGAGCGTGTGCGTGGGTGTGTGTCTGTGCTCACCAGCTCCCCAGGTCGGCTCCTGTTAGTTTGACCCTTGCAGAGCTGACTGAGTTGTTGAGGCTGACGGTCTCTTGTGTTTCGCGGAGCCCCAGCCTTTCACTGCACTCGCTCCCCCCCCCGAGAGTTAGATCAGGGTCTCTGCGGTAAATGCACGCTTGTGGGGGTGTCGGGTGTCTGCGCCCACCTTCTTCCTCCTCCAGCAGGGCCTCTGTGGTCTATGGTCTGATTTGTGGGTGAAAGGAAATGGGGATGAGCACCCCTTTGCCCCTTTCTCTCTTGCTAATTACCGTCCTTGGGGGAGGGGGCCATGCCCGGGGGACCACAGGCTGCTTAATTCGTTTCCTTTAATGGACCACTGCATGTTGGGTTGGAGGCTGGTTTGGGTGCCTGCTCTGTGGTGTGGGTGGCCCAGAACAGCACTGACCTGACAGGTGGGGTCTCCTGTGCCCAGGCGGGGCAGCAGGCGGGGTTGTCGGTGGGGAGCTGCTTAGTGACAGCTGACCATGGGGCGGCTGGGCTATGGGACGGGCCACACCAAGGCTACAGGGTGCATGGGGCTACGGCCCAGGACGGGTCAGCCAGCATCGCCCGTGGGTTCGGGGAGGTGACACAAAGAGGGGTCACGGAATCTGTCCCTGAGACAGCGGGTGTCCCATCAGCCTGGGCTTCGTACGTGCAGGATGCATCGTGAGTTGGTTAGATACCGTGTAGGAAGCAGAAGGACGCACACTGGCTCGAGCGTGTTGTCAGAGCGCTCTGCGCGTGTGATGCTTTGTTTCCGTAACCGCACGTGAAAGCGCAGGTAGATCTTGGTGAATGAGCCCGTTCACGTGGAGTTCTCGTCGATGACTCCGAGGGTTTCTCTCTGTTTAGCTGACGTGTGTGTTGTGAAGGTGGAAGGTGCCCCTTATCTCTGCAAGACCGACGAGGTCGGGGAGATATGCGTCCGCTCCGGCGCCACCGGCACCGCGTACTACGGACTGCTGGGGATCACTAAGAGCGTCTTTGAGGTTTGTACGTCCCCCGCCCTTCCTGTGCAGGTGAATTCCAGAGCGTCCACGGAGGGCAGCGGGCAGGGCGCAGCGGGTCTCCAGCCCTGATGGGGCCGAGGCCGGCCCGGGAAGCCCACGCTCCGTGTGCGCCAAGAGTCCGGCGAGTGCCTGCTCCTTAGAGCCAGGTGCTGGGCCCAGGGAGACAAGGGGTCACAGACAAGGGGTCGCAGGAGGAACCCAGACCATGCTGGGTGCAGGAGTCTGAGGAGCGTGACAGAGCCTCTGGCCTTGGGGCGGCCTGTTCCCCACCAGGGATCCGTGGGTGGCAGCCTCATCTGGGGAAGCCACATCCTGGCCACCTGGCCGGTTGGTCCATTGTCGGTGGAGCACAGCCTAACGTCCCCCCTTTGCTCTGGCAGACCGTCCCGGTCATGGCAGGAGGTGCGCCCGTATCTGACAGGCCTTTCACCAGGACAGGGCTGCTGGGCTTCATCGGGCCGGTGAGTGTGTCCTACTGCCAGGACGTGGGCCTCCAGACACGCCACAGCTCCATGGGGGGGTGCTGCTGGCATCCAGCGCCGATCCAGGGGCCAGGGAAGCTCCCCATGTCCCACAGTCCATAGGACAGCACCCATGACACAATACTGTCTGCCCAGAATGTCCTTGCTGCTGACCTTGGGAGCCTTGCCCAAGGGCAGGAGCAGTCAGAATCCTCTGCAACTTCACCTTCCCTGTGTCACCCCCCCCAGCCTAGCCCAGCCCACCAGGATGTAGGATCCTAGCCCCCCCCGCCACGTCCCCTTGTCTCCAGCCCAGCCCACCGGGACGCAGGACCGTCTGCGTGTTCTTTGCTTTCTGTGTGCTGTCCACTGCCTGCAGCACCTATCAGCTACCTGACCCACGGGGCCTGCCTGCGTGTCCCGAGTCCTGACCCTATGTCCTTGCTTCCAGGATAACCTGGTCTTTGTTGTGGGCAAGCTGGATGGGCTGATGGTGGTTGGAATTCGTAGACACAATGCAGACGACATCGTGGCCACCGCGCTGGCCGTGGAGCCCATGAAGTTTGTCTACAGAGGCAGGTGATGCGCTGCGGGCCCCTGTGCTGTGGCTTCTAGAACCCTCCTCCTCCACTTGAAGTCTGAGAGTCTGTAGCAGTAGCAGCAAGGTCCAGTGACTCGAGTACACAAAACCGAGGAACTCCTGTTCGTCAGAAAACCTTCCCAGGAAAAAGGACGATATTTGCAGCCAGAGCCCGTTAGTGTCCTCCCTGCCCACAGGGCTCCTGTGGGTCTTTAAGAAGACGGGGCCCCAGGAGCACCTGCCTCGGCACCCTAGAACCTCACACACTCAGACTGGAGCAGCTGAGGGCCGGTTTCTCTGAATCACAAACGTCAATGCTCTTCTCTGCTGAGGGTTAGCGAGACCCGTGGAGGGTCCTGCCTCGCCCCTGCACAGGGCAGCTCCTGAGCGATCCTGAGCATGTTAGGCAAACCCTTTCTGAGCCTGGGCAGCTGGGGGGCGGCGGGGGAAGCCGTGTCTGGCTCTGTTCAGCTCCGAGCTCTTTGTCCTGAGGGGAGCAGCCCCTTCTCCTGGCCGGCCTGCTCAGCCAGTGCATTTTTAAATTTTCTTCTCAAGGGGGTGCTTTTATTACTCAAACCAGGGTACCTGTGAGCCTGGCCAGGCCCTGCCTCCGAATATTCCTTAGAGAAATCATTTGGGAGTCCTGCCAAGTGGGTGCTGCTGGCCCGCTCGTCGGTCAGGATGACCGGAGTGTGGGGTGCCCGCCAAAGAGAAACCAGCAGGTCAGGCCTGTGTGGGTGCCCGAGTGGGGGCCGCCAGGACCTCATGACCTGCCCTCACAGCAGAAGTGGGACGCTGTTGGTGTGGATGCCCAGGTGGCCAGCACTGTTTCTGGGGTGGGTTAGGGCGGCCCCCGGGACCTGACGGTACCTGGAGTTGCAGGCTGGTCCTGAGCCGGCAGCTGATGAGGTGACGTCGTCGTGAGCGATGGGGTTGGTGTGGGTGATTGCGCCTGCCGGTGAGCAGGGGGCCTGCCTGTCCCCACCTCCACAACCACCTTGACCTAGAGCCACAGCGGCGCCTGGGGGGTCACTCAGTTCAGTGTCTGATTCTTGATTTCAGAGTGCAGCTCCATCTGATCTCAGGGTCATGAGATTGAGCCCTGCCTCGGGCTCTGCGCTGGGCACAGAGTCTACTTAAGACGCTCTCTCCCCCCTGCCCTCTGCCTGTCCCCTGCTTGGGCTCCCCCACTTGCTCTCAAACAAAAAACAAACAAAAAAAAAATCGAGAGAGAAACGGAGCCACAGCCGATAGAGAGTAGAACATCTCGGGAATAGTATAACGCACACGACACGAGTTCTTTGTCCTTAAACACAAACACAGTGGATGGAATAAGTAGCAGGAAGGACGCAGCGAGAGAAGGACGTGATAAGCTGGAGAGTCAGGTTAAGGAAGTCCTCCAGAGGTGGGAGAGAGAAAGTGGCACAAACCGGAGAAGGGTGGCATGGAAATAGCAGCCGTGGGGGAGGGCATCTGAGCGGCTGGAGGCTGGGTTTGTGGGACTCGAGAAGGGTCCAGCACTGGGGTCAGGCAGAAGGCATGAAAGTCCCCAGCGCTGGGACCAGCCCAAGAAGGCAGCCGTGCAGTGATTTTTTAAGTTATTAAATGGAATTTTTAACTTAGATTTTACATTTTTCAAAATCATTACTTAATTGTGCAGTTGTAATAAAAATATTCTTGGGAATGTAAGTTTCAGAAGTTGTGTTACCAAAAGACACTTCTTCTGAAAACAGCTTCACAGGGGATACTGAGATGCGCTCAAGATGTGTGAAAGCGGAAGTTTAGTGCTGGGCGGGGTGTGTGTGTGTGTGCACACGTGTGTGTGTGCGCACACCCGCCGGCAGGAGAACAAGAGAACGCGAGCGTGTCGCGATGGCCCAGAACTGGAGCAGCAGGTGTGCTGGTGTGTGGAGCCTGGGGGGAGACCAGCTTCTGGTCCGACAGGGAAGGAGAGAGAACCGCCCCCCAGTGTAAGAGGCAAAGGCAGCAAGTGCAGAGAAAGAGGGAAGGTAAACACGGGGACACGGACACGTTCGCGAGGGACTGACTGAGTCCGGCCAGTAGTCCTTCTAGACGGAGATGTGTGCGGAGAAACGTACTCCGTGCATTAACATTATAATTAAGGTAAGTTTTCTTTTAAGATCTGTGTCTGGTGGTTTTGCTTTGCACCAAAGTCATTTTGTTGTAGCGAGTCGGAACTACTTCAGCCGCCCTGCAGGAGACCAGGTCGCGTCTCCAGTTCTCAGCCGCGGCCACGGTTAGAGTCTCTTCAGCCTTAGCCTGTCTGCACCCTCCGTTTTGAGGGAGAGGAAGGGTCTGCGTCCCATTTGCTGTCCTTTGCGGGTGGTCATGTTGTCCTCGTCCCCCCCCCAGGATCGCTGTGTTCTCCGTGACGGTGCTGCACGACGACCGTATCGTCCTGGTGGCCGAGCAGCGGCCCGACGCCTCCGAGGAGGACAGCTTCCAGTGGATGAGCCGCGTGCTGCAGGTGGGCCCAGCGGCCGGCCACGGTCTAGGGGCACGTGGTTCCCAGGAATCCGAGGGCGCAGAGCCCGGCCTGTCCAACCCCGTGTCTGGCTCCGGGCCGAGCAGGCTGGGTGTCCGGTCGCCCGACACGGGATCTCGGCTTGACCTCCTGAGAGTCTCAGGCTTCCTGCTTCCACGCCGCCTCCCCCTTGCCCCGCGCCGCCTCCCCCCCACCCCCGCCCTCGCCCTATGCTGCCTCCCCCTGGCACTGCCTATACCCGGCACGGCCTCACCCAGCAAGCACCAAAGAAACCCGGGCTTGGCGAGGGTGACGCACAGCACTGGGAAGCTGTAATTCCTACAGGGAATGCATAGAACAGCAGCCCCATACCTGTCCTGCCGATTGGTCTGAGATCAGTTGAGACTATTAACGTAGGTTCAGACCAGGCCATGGCCCCGGGAGCCTGGGAGCACCGCGCTTACACGCCACCACACGGGTGGTGGTTTCCTGCGTCCTGTTACGAAAATGTCAAAGCGTCATGCAGAAAGTCCCTAATACCCACCTTTAGGTCCTGCAGTGGCCAACACGTCCTCACCCTTGCCCATCGCACATCTGTCCCTGTGCGCTCCTCAGGGCGCGCTATGTGGCCCTCATTTCCTTAAACACCAAACAAGAGTCCTGTGTACTGCTCTGGGGGAAGGGAGTAAAATTCACGTTCGGTGAAGCGCACACGCCTTACGGGGACCGTCCAGTGGGGGTTTTCGGTTGACTCGACGGGATGCAATTTCTATGTCCAGTGAGCCCATCTGTGGGTGCGGGCAGTGAGCGTCGACAGCCGTACACCCCAGGTGGCCAGCACATCGCGATAACAAGGACACGGAGTGTTTCCGTCGTGCCAGCAGATTCTCCCGGGGCCCCACCTCCGCTGCGCTGCCCAGCCCGAGAGCCCCCGGTTGGCTGCGTGTCCGCATGCGTGAGCAGCATGGCGTGTCTCCCTTTCTGCCGTAGACGGTCTCGGGAAAGGGACTCACACGGTGTTTGCCTCCTGTCTTGCTTCCTTCCCTCCCTGTGGCTTTGGGACCGCTCGTGTCGTCGCGTGGGGGCTCGGCCTTCCTCTCCATGCCTGGTGGTGTTTCTTCGCTTACCTGTTCACACCCTGACGGACGTGTGGGTTGCCCATTTCTGCCTGATGAACAAAGCTGCCGTGGGCAGTGGCGTACAGACCTTGGGTGCGTTTCCTCTAGTGTCCCACCATCAGGCCAGTTGTATGGGGGGCCCCGAAGTTGGCAGAGACGGGCATGGAGCTGTCCACGCGTCGGGCGACCCGGCGACCGAGCCTCAGAGGGTGTTCCCCACTCATGTCTCCCAACGCAGACTTTCAGTAGAATTTGTGGTGGGTTGTTATGGAATAGTTCTAATACAACAAACTAAAACAAGAGTGTGATTGATGTGGGGGACAGAGGCAGAAGGGAATGGAGATCAAGTTAAACGTCCTCGTGACCCGCGACCTGTGCTTGAGGCGGCAGAGGGTCACCTTCCTCCGGGAAGCTCCGTGATGTCTTAACGTTGATGCCGTGCCGCAGGGAGAAACAACCCTAACTTGACCCAGTCCTGTAGGCTCCTTCAGCAGGTCAGAGTCCTTTTGGACACCTCCATCGTCTTCACCTCCCCAGCGTGGAAGTGTATCATCAGCCACCCTCACAGTCCCAGGGCAGCAGCCCCTCTGCCACGGGGTCCCGTCCCCACAGCTTTCATAAAACCACCTTTTTGCACCAAAGACGCCTCAAGAATTCTTTCTTGACCGTTGGCTCTGGACCTCGCCAATCCCGCCAGCATTCAGAAGTGACATCATAATAACCCACATTCCTGTCACCCTGCTTGGCAGATACCAGTCCGGGTCCCGACCGTGTCCTCACCTGGCCTCCCCCCTTCTCCCTCAGGAGTGTTCTGAAGTAATGCCAGACATCACATTTTACCTGTAAAGATTTTACTCTTTAAGCAAGGAATAACCGTTATCACATCTCTAATGTTAATAATTTCCTTATTTTCTAAAATTGAGATGATTGACATATAACCCTAACCTCAGGTGTACAGTGTGACTTGTACGCTCTGTGACGTGATCCCCACAGTAAGTCTGGCAGACGTCGATCACCATGTATAACCACAAATGTTCTTGTGACGAGGACTTTTAGGATCTACCGTCTTAGCCGCTCCCGCGTGTCCAGTACAGCTTTGTCTCTGGTCACCGAGCGCTGCACCCCCAGACTCTGTTCTGTGACTGGAGGCTCGTGGCCTCTGACCCTCCCTCCCGTTCTGCCCACGCCCACCCCCGCCTCTGGTGCCTCCGCTCTGTATCCGTCAGCTCGGTTAGCATCGCACGGGGCAGTGACGTCACGGGGCGCGTGTTTCTCTCCGACTTATTCCGCTTCTCCCCTCGGGGTGCGTCCACGTTGTCACGAATGGCTCGTTCTTCGTGGCTGAGGAACGTTCGGTCGTGTGCGCCGCATCCTCTCGGCCCGACCGTCCATCTGCGATGCACGGGCTGCTGCTGTGTCTTGGCTCTTGTAGATGGTGCTGCGACAGGCGTAGGGACGCCTTGATCTCTTTGAGTTAGTGCTTCTGGGAAAACGCTGGCAGGGCGATTGCTGGGTCTAGGGCAGCTCTGTTGTTATTCTGTGAGGACCCTCCACGCCGTCCTCCAGAGCGGCTGCCCCAGCTTGCATTCCCAGCAGCAGTGCACGGGCTCCCCTTTCTCCGCACCCTCACCAGCACCCGTCGTTTCTCGTGTTGTTGACTTTAGCTGTTCTGACAGGTGGGAGGGGGGATCTCACTTTTCAACATTTTCATTTTCCAGATAACTGATGATGTCGGGCACCTTTTCACGTACCTGTTGAGCATGTGTATGTCTTCTTCGGGAAAATGCCCATTTAGACCCTCTGTGCATTTTTTAGTTGGATTGTTCGTTTTTGCCGTTGAGTTGTGTGGGTTCTTTCTATGTTTGGGGTATTAACTCCTTATCAGATACATGACTTGCAGCTGTCTTCTCTGATTCAGAAGGTCGTCTTTTCATTTTGCTGATGGCTTCCTCTGCCGTGCGGAAGCCTTTTTGTTTGATGTCGTCCCACTCGCTCATGTTTGCTTTCAAGACCTTTGCTTTCAGTGTCAGAGCCATAAAATCACAAACAAGACCTGTGTGGGGGAGCTTGCCACCTGTGTCTTCTTCTTGGAGTTTCGTGGTTCCAGGTCTCACGTTCAAGTCTTTAACCAATTTTGATTTTATTTTCGTGGGTGGTGTGAGAAGGTGGTCCCGTTTCATTCTCTTGTCCAGTTCCCCCAGACCGCCCCTTCCTCGTGGTGCGTTCTTGCCCCCTTTGTCACACACTGATCGATCGTCTGTGTTGGGCTTATTTCTGGGTTCTCTCGTATTCCGTGGCTGTGTATGTCTACTTTTGCTAATACTGTGCTGTTTTGGTTACTAAAGCTTCGTGACGTAATTCAAAATCATGAACGCCTCCAGCTCTGTGCCTCAGGTTTGCTTCAGGTGCTTCGGGTCTTTTCGTGATTCTGTACACATTTTAGGAGGATTTGTTTTAGTTTTTTGAAAAATGTCATTGGACGGGTGCCTGGGTGGCTCAGTGGGTTAAGCTGCTGCCTTCGGCTCAGGTCATGATCTCAGGGTCCTGGGATCGAGTCCCGCATCGGGCTCTCTGCTCAGCAGGGAGCCTGCTTCCCCCTCTCTCTCTGCCTGCCTCTCTGCCTACTTGTGATCTGTCTCTGTCAAATAAATAAATAAAATCTTTTAAAAAAAATGCCATTGGAATCACGGATTGCACTGAATCTGTAGATTACTTTGGGTAGAATGGACATTTTAAAAATGTTAATTCTTCCAATCCATGAGCATGGAATGTCTATTTCTTTGTGTCTTCGATCTCTCTCATCAGTGTCATAGTTTTTAGTGTGTAGGTTTTTCACCTCCTTGGTTAAATCTATTTTATTTTATTATCTTGGTGCATTTGTAAATGGAATGGTTTTCTCGATTTCTCCTGCTGATTCATTAGACTAGTATTCAGAGACACAGCAGATATTTCCTGTGGTTTTACTGAACGTATTTATCAGTTCTAACAGTTTCTGGTGGAGTCTTAAGGGTTTTCTGTATGTGACATCATGTCATCTATAGTGATGGTTTTACTTCTTCCTTTCCAATTTGGATGCCTCTTATTTCTTTTTTCTTGCCTTATGGCTGTGGCTGGGTCCTCCAGTTGCATGTTGAATAGCAGTGGTGAGAGTGGGTGTCCCTGTCTTATCCCTGATCTTAGGGGGCGAGTTCTCAGCTTTTACCATTGAGAATGGTGTTGGCTGTGTTTCTCAAATACCATCTTTCTTACATGGAGGTATGTTACCTCTGTTCCTGCTATGTTCAGAGTTTTGATCCTAACAGTAACTTCTTGTTGTAATTAATATCTAGTCACTATTCAGACTTACCCGATTATCTAATGTTTAGTTTGTTGGTTAGATTCAGGATCAAAATGAGGTAAAAAAAAAAAAAATTGTACTTGGTGGGGACAAGTTCTTTAAGTCTTCTTTAATCTAGAGATTCTTCCTCTGTCGTAGATTTCTGGTGGTTACTTTGTGGACAAAAACGAGTTGTCCAGTTCGCTGCTTTAGCCTGAACTCTGATGGCCCCAGGGCGTCATTCGATACAGCTTTCTGTCCCCTGCAGTCCCCCTGCACATTGTCGTTGGATGAGAGTCAGGCACGGTTTTCTGGCAGAAATCCTCCGGGAAGGTAGCGTATGCATCCGGCTGCCTCTGTGCTGTTCTCTGCTCCGGGGACTTCAGAGCTCAGCTACGCTGATGGGAAAAGCTGACCGGAGCAGCCCAGCAGAGACGAGGAAGCCCAGCTGCTTGGGAGGAGGCAGTGTGTTTCGTACCCGAGACCTGTCACGGCTGGGACGCTAGGGGCTCTGCTACTTTCTAGGGGAGATGGAATTGGGGACCACCATCTGGGCACTCGATGTCACCGGCCTCTTCACAGTTTCTGGGCTGTCTTCAGTGCACAGAGTAGGGAGTGATGTCTGTTTGTAGGAGCACCTGCGTCCTGGGTTTGTGCTGCTGGGTCCAGCTCCAGTTCGAGAGCACAGAATTTTCCCTTAACTCACCGGCCTCCTTTCTCCCACACTGACAAATTGTGACCAACAGCTCATGAATCTCTCATCGGCTTTAGGCCAAGCGGCGCACCGCAGTCGCGACACTACCTCTAAAACGTGAGATTTCTGAGGGCAGCTTAACTTTTTTTTTGCCCCTAGGGCCTGTCTCATTAGGGGTGACTAATCAAATTACCGCATTTAAAGCCACTTTAAATAGATTCTCTCCCCGGGGCTTTTCCACCAACCTACTTCCAGTTCAGCTGAGTTCATTTCCTTATTTCACTTCCAACTGTTCAGAAATGCTTTTTAAAATTTCAAGTTTTTTTCGTTGTAAAATACATAAATGCCTCCAAAGTAAAATCTGAGCACAGGGTAAATTCGGAGAAGTCCAGTTTCTGCCCCACAGCTCCACGGGCTCGTCTGACTTTCCTTTCCGAAAAGACGTGCTTTCGGGTTTACGAGTTTGTGCACAGACACACAGGAGGCGTGTGTGTCCGATGACAGAAACAGACGCACATCCTTCCGTGTTTTCTTGTCGAACAGAGTGTCTCCATGACCTTCAGAGCTGTGTGTCTCCCCGGTGCAGCCTCCCAGCCCCCGTAGCCGTGAGCGGCTCAGCCCGGGCTCGCCCGTGGCCATGTGGTGTGTCGGGTCTCACGCGCCGTCCCTCTGAGCTGGTGGTGTTCCCTTCCAGGCCATCGACAGCATCCACCAGGTGGGCGTGTACTGTCTGGCACTGGTTCCTGCCAACACCCTGCCCAAGGCTCCTCTCGGAGGGATTCACATTTCTGAAACCAAGCAGCGCTTCCTGGAGGGGCTGCTGCACCCCTGCGGCGTACTCATGTGCCCTCACACCTGTGTCACCAACCTTCCCAAACCTCGCCAGAAGCAGCCAGGTCAGTGCTAGCTAACCGCAGCCGTCCGTCCGGTCTCGGCACTGCTGGCAGCTGCGCTCGTGGTTAAGTGTGCCGGCTCGTGGCGCCTGCCTCTCCGGGGCTGGGGTAGGGCCAGACCTGCAGGGGGCAGTCCCCATCTCATCCTCCCGGGAACCAAGCCGCAGGCGAGGAAGCTTGACCATGTCACCTCTGTGCTGGGACCCATCCCAGTGACTGAATGCAGGCGTCTGAGGCTTGGAAGGCGACTGAGGCTTGGAAGGCGACGGGGTGGCTCCCAGGGCGTAGAGGTGCGGCCCAAGGGCAGACGTGGAGCTTGGGAGGCAGAGCAACTGCACAGTGCTGGGGGGTCAGTGCTGGGGCTGGGGTTGGGGGCTGGGGCTGGGGGCCTGCCTTCTACGCTGCACCCTGGGGCCTGCGCACACCCCCTCCCTGCCCCCTGACAGCCCAGGACGGCTGGCATTTCAGGGGCCTCCGCAGATGGTTCCTCTCCCTTCCCTGATCTCACGCACTGAAAAACTAATCTTAAAGACTGGTTTGACAGTTATTTTTGTTCTTCGGTTTTGTGAATCTTTAGTAAATGCTAATTTTTTTTTTCACTGAATATTGAACGCTTAAATCATCATTAAATAAAATACGTTTACTCGGGAAGATAGACCTTCCTGTTTGGTGTGAAGAAGCAGGAAGAGAACGCGGCTGAGCGCGCGGCTGAGGCTGAGGCCCAGTCCCACCCCCAGGGACACGCTGGGGGGCGACTTTTTCAGCCTGGGGTTCCCTGTGTTGGAGGCAGGGATTCTCTTTGTTGCTCACCATGACCCTTACAGCTGGTTTCCTGAGCTCAGCACCTTAATGGAGAGTGAAACGCCTCCTTCAGACAGAAAGTATTGTGGCAGGAGGGTCCCGGGCTGGTCCTGTCCCCGAGCCACCACCTGCTCACTCAGAAACCCCGTTTTCCAGAGGTGGGGCCGGCCTCCATGATCGTGGGGAACCTGGTTGCCGGTAAGAGGATCGCACAGGCCTCAGGGAGGGAGCTGGCTCACCTGGAGGACAGCGACCAGGCCAGAAAGGTAATGGCCGGTGGCCGGGGCGCGAGGAGGGCGTGAGGAGGGCGCCCCTTGGCGAGGCTGCCAGCTGAGTGGGCCTGTCTGCGCAGTTCCTGTTCCTGCCTGACGTGCTGCAGTGGCGAGCGCACACCACTCCTGACCACCCCCTGTTCCTGCTGCTCAACGCCAAGGTGAGGCCGGTTCCCTGCTCTGCCCCCAACGTCCCTGCCCAGAGTGCGCCCCCCGCCACCCCCACCCCCCGCCACCCTCCCCACCCATGCTTCCTGGCGGGGGACTCCGCGTCTCCTCATTCAGGCAGTGACGTCGCTGTGTTTAACGGAAAATTCCCGGTTAGGGACAGTATGCTCATAAAGACTTCTCGGTGAGCTGGAAGAAAACGTTTCTTTTGTAAAAATTAGGAATCTAGACTTTTCCATGTGCAGCTTTTTTTTTTTTTTAAGATTTTATTTATTTATTTGACAGACAGAGATCACAAGTAGGCAGAGAGGCAGGCAGAGAGAGAGGGGGAAGCAGGCTCTCCGCTGAGCAGAGAGCCCAATGCGGGGCTCGATCCCAGGACCCTGGGATCATGACCTGAGCCGAAGGCAGCGGCCTAACCCACGGAGCCCCCCAGGCGCCCCCATGTACAGCTTTAACATGACAGGAGCTGTTCACTGCCCTGGTCCTAGTATAGGTTCAGAAATTCACTTCCATGGTTTTGACTGCCTTTTAGTGTGGTCTCTCCGCCCCGGGAGTTCTTAGGGTAGAAAGGAGGTGCTGTGAACCTCGCGTCTGACTCTGGGCCAGCGGACAGGATGTGGAAACAGGACAAGTTACAGAACCGTGGACGTCCTGTCTCCGACACATCGCACACAGACTGGGAGGACGGTTGCGCTCAGACGCGGTACAGGGCAGGTCACTGTGGGCGCAGGAGACGCTAGTCTAGCTCTTCTTTCCGCTCATCACTGCCCACTCTTTCTTCATTCAGAAAACACTTACTGATGCCTCTTAGGTTTTGGGCGTTAAGAGAAAAAGCGTCCTGCCCTCGGGATGTTTGAAGTGCGTTTTCTCTGCTGGAAAACTGGTCCATAGGAGACGTTACGTTCTCTGTTCACTGTGTACCCGCAGATGTAGAACAGTGTTCAGAAAACGTCTGTTTTATCATTGATTGAGTTCTAAAGCATGGAGATAGCCAGGAATTCCCAAGTGGCCAAGGTAAAATGAGCTCATGAGCTCATGATGGGAACCCGAAGAAGAGAACAGTGGGGCCATGGCCCCGAGGGCAGGGGGCTCAGAGCCGCAAGGCCTGCTGCTGGCTGTTACCCCGAACCCAGAGAGTGTGGCCAGAAGCCGGCGTGGGACTGCTCTGTAGGCGCGTGATGGGGTTTGTGGTTCTGGGTGGCTCCTGTGGGCTGCAGGAGGGTGAGTGTGGGGTGGCAGCTCAGTGAGGAGGGGCCCCGGGTTGAGGGCTGTGGGGAGGTGCTTGCTAGACATGTGTGGAGAGGTGGACGGTCTCTGAAGCCAAGAAAGAGCTCAGGAGGGGCCTGTGGAAGACGGGCTTGGCCTTTTCCAAATCCATTCCCGACTTTCTTCTAAGTCACTGGTAAAACTTTACATTTCTTGTGGTTAGCCTTCTTTGGTTTTGAAATGCCCTTGGGTCCCTGAGGACGTGCTGGCCTCTGCCTTAGGAGGAGGCCTGTGGCCATGTAGACGGCTGTCCAGGGGGACTGGGAGGCTCTGCCTGGAGCTGACCTTCTGCCCCTCAGCTGGGCTCGGAAGAAGCAAGCCCAGCTCCCTTGCACGCAGCCTGGAGGGCTTCTGTGCTTGGCTCTGTGGACCGCACCTTGGCCTTCGGAGTGGAGAAGGGAGGGGTTCTGGTCGAGGCTGGGGTGTTCTGGGGCAGTATGTGCAGACTGAGCTGCACTTTTAATTTCCTTAAGAAGGACTCCTGGGTGAGAGCTCGGAGGTCCGCCCGACTCCGTGAGCCGAGAGAAGGAGGCCTTTGGTGGGAACTGGTCTGCAGGCCCGAGGTCCTTGGCAGACATTGGAGGCAAGCGAGCCAGGCCCTGCTCCCCGCGCCGCCATGTGTCTGCACACGAGCCCCGAGAGGGCTGGCCCGTGGCTTGGGGGAGGTGAGGGTTAACCGTGCTTGACCTGTAGCTTACCGGTGTGCGTCTCCTTCTGGTGCTGTGTGCTGTGTGTTTCTGTTCAGGATAATGGTTGTTTCTGGGGAAGGAGGATGAATGAAGGGTGGTGTGCAGGGGGGTGGTGATTTGTTTTAGAAAACAGGTTTAGGGGCGCCTGGGTGGCTCAGTGGGTTAATAGGCCTCTGCCTTTGGCTCGGGTCGTAATCTCGGGGTCCTGGGATCGAGTCCCGCGTCGGGCTCTCTGCTTGTCGGGGAGCCTGCTTTCTCCTCTCTCTCTCTCTCTCTCTCTGTCTGCCGCTCTGCCTACTTGTGATCTCTCTGTGTCAAATAAATAAATAAAATATTTAAAAAAAAAAAAAGAAAACAGGTTTAGACATTATGTGGCAAAATATTATTAGGGAAGGAGAACCTAGATATTTATTACATTATTCTTTATAATTAAGTTTAGTTAATTAATTTAACAAAATTTTTTAGACAGAGTGAGTGAGTGCACATGCGCGCCTTGGGGAGGGGCAGAGGGAGAGCCAGCACCTTAAGCAGGTGTCATGCCCAGTGTGGAGCCCGACATGGAGCTCGATCTCACAACCCTGAGATCATGACCCAGGCTGAAATCTAGAGTCAGACACTTAACCAGCTGAGCCAACGGGGCTCCCTCAAGAGTTTTCTTTAATGGCTGTGCCCCTGACCATCCTGGACAAGCAGCGTGCCCCCCGCTCCAGGCTCTCAGGACACAGTGCATGACTTGTCCCTTCCCTGCTGAGAAACAGCTCGCCTTCGGCGATTCTCCCTGTGATACAGATGACTAGGAAAGACAGCAGGGGTGTGTCTAGGCCCAGCACGGGCCGCGGGCCCCGACCACAGGCTTAGCGGGTGCAGGGCAGGAGCAGCGTGTGCACGGGGGCCCGAGGAGCAGATCCCGGCCCCCCAGCCCCACGCCGACACAGGGACCACTCTCCTAGGGGACCGTCACCAGCACTGCAACCTGTGTCCAGCTGCACAAAAGGGCAGAGAGAGTGGCTGCCGCCCTGACGGAGAAGGCAAGACTGACCACTGGGGACCACGTGGCTTTGGTCTACCCGCCAGGTAAGTGCGCGGAGACCTCCCTCGGCTCTGCGCTGGTGGGCGCGCGCTGTGACCTCCCTCGGCTCTGTGCTGGTGGGCGCGCGCTGTTACTGCAAGGCAGACCCCCCGGAACCGCCTGCCAGCTCAGGGGGCTGATGTGGACCACGCGCCCCAGGTGTCCCCAGCACGATGCCCTCCACTCTCTCCAGAGCAGCCTCTGCCCCTGGCCTCCGTTGTCTCTTCTGCCCGGTGGGCACCCTGCACATTGGGTTAGTCTGCCAGTTTTCTTGAACGTTGATAGGTTTTAGAGTCTCGATCCTCAGGCTCTCTGTCTCCCTCTGGTTATAATGTATCGGCTGAAGGCCCGGTTGGCCTCTGCAGAGGCCCCCAGGCGAGAGGCCCCCAGCCGCACGCGCAGGCGGCTCCCGGCTTTCCTGCAGGTTGGCGGTGAGGTCCTGGCTCTGAGTCATACTCGGGTTTGGTGCCTTTGCCGACTCCAAGCGGTGCTGAATTTCTTCGTCAGGGACCATGTCAGCTTGTGTCTCCTCTTGTGGTGTTCGTAGCCGCTGGCTGATGCTTCCGACTTCATTTGTGAACCTTTGGGGTCACAAAACAGTGATGGTCTCATTCCGTCAATTCTTGTTCTCGTTTTCTGGCCGTGAAATGACACACAGAGACTCCCTTCATCTAGCATTCGGCACCCCCGTGGTGGGATTCACGGTGCTGATTCTTTCCTTCTGTCCGTCCTGTGTATTCCTGTCACGCTCCGAAGCCGACCGGTCAGTGGGTCTGGAAATGCGTACATTGTTGTGAACTCACGACTGAAATGAATTTGTCGGGTTTCAGCCCTTGGCAGTTAGTTTCTTTGTCAGAGCTCAGGTCGCCAGCAGGAGCCCCTTCCGGCTGGTTCATGGCGACCACGGTCGTCCCCAGAACAAAACCTGGGCGTGAGGGATGCTCGTTTCTTCGGGCTGGCCGCTGTGTGTTGGCTTTGCCGCGAGCAGAGCTGGGAATTACAGATAAGCACAACGTGTCTCTTGGAGGGGCAGCCCCTTCTGAGTTCACACTCTTACATCCCCTTCACATTCAGGATGAGCCCCTCCTACCGCTTTCCATACCAGGGAAAGCTCCCTGGTTTTCCTTACCTGGTTCCATAGCGGGAAGCTCCCATTTTCCGTACCAGGGACCGTGCTTCTTCAGAGCAGGGAGAGAGCAGAACTCAGACATGCCGCAGTCACGCAGCTGCTTAAACCTGCCTCACACGCAGCACTCCCAGGACAACGGCACAAGTGCTGTCACCACCGAATGAGGTGGGGACCGGTCGCCATGTGCGCACGTGCTTCCCGCCTTCCCCTCGTCGCAGCCCTGTGTCTGCTGTCGGAGGACAGTCGACGCCCTTACAAACCCAGCCTCTAGGCTTCTTCTTTGGTTTCCAAAAGGGCTTCGATAGCTGAAGGAGACTCACAGGACCCTGGAGGCCCAGCTCCTGTCAAGTCAGAGTTGTTTCTCCCTGTAGCGTGGCATCCGCATTAAGACTGGGAGTTTCCCAGAGGAATGTTACACTCTGCCCGCCTCAAGTACAGGTCAACAGTTACAAGGACATTTAATTTTACCTACATTAAAAAAAAAAGATTTTATTTATTTATTTATTTGACAGACAGAGATCACAAGTCGGCAGAGAGGCAGGCAGAGTGAGAGGGGGAAGCAGGCTCCCCGCTGAGCAGAGAGCCCGATGCAGGACTCGATCCCAGGACCCTGAGATCATGACCTGAGCCGAAGGTAGAGGCTTAACCCACTGAGCCTTCAGGCACCCCAGATTTTATCTACATTTCCTTCTGCTTCTGATGAATTTCTAGAACATAGGTGAGGTCCGGAGCCAATGACCAAGAAAGAATTCTTGAGACATCTTTGGTGCAAAACGGTGGTTTATTAACACACAGGGACAGGAAGAGCTGCTGCCTTGGGGTTGTGAGGGGTGGCAGGTTATGTACCATGGGGGTGGGGGAAGTAAGGAAAAGGGAGATTTCAACAGACTTTCATATGCTAAAGAGAACCTACAAGATACCAGATGCCAGAGGCCTGGCCATTGCCCCATTAGTTTTGCCCTTTTTAGCAAGCTATTAAGATAATTGGGAGATTCCTAAAGAATGTCACTTATGTCCCACCCAGGAGTGGGGATGCCGGTTGGTCGGGGCCAGGGTGTGGTTTCAAGGTGTCAGCCTTTTGCTTTGTCCTCAGCCAGCCTTCTGTCCTTGTCACTTCTGTTCCCCACATCACCTGGGCTGTGACTGCAGTCCTGTGACTGCAGTCCCCACTCTTCAGCTAACCCTGGGTTCCAGGAGTAAGGCAAGTGGCCGCGGAGCTGTGCTGCCCTGGCCCTGAGCTGGCCGCACGGGCTGCAGTGGGGCCGTGCCCCTGGGCTCAGGGCGGGGCTGAGGGCCTGCGGGAGCGCCCCTGAGGGAAAGCTTCACTACAGGAAAGTGGAAGGAGAGACAGGCTTGCCATCTTGGTGATAGAGAATCCCATGGGGGACGAGGGGAGGGCCCTGCTGCTCTCCTCTGCCCAGGAGTATGTCTGACGCCATTCAGAAGGGAGTGCCTACTGGGGATCTGAATTTACCTCTGAAAACCTGCCCGCAGGTGGAGAGTGCTCTCCAGAGGCAGAGCTGGGGTCCCCACGGGCAGGGCCCCCCCTTGCTTTGCACTCCCTACAGGGCGTGTTGTGTATTTCTTGGGAGTGAAGTGGGGGTCTGGGATTTCTTCCAGTTTCCAGAGGGGTGTTAGAGCCAGGGGACTAAGAACCTTGCTGCCTGGAAGCGGCAGAGGGATGCGTTCCTCCCACCTATGCACCTGGAAACAGCTGCCTTCAGGGAGCAGCATGGATTTTGGGAGCTCCTGGGCCGCGACCGTGCTGGGCGTGGGAACACTCACGCGTGCCCCAGCCTGCTGGGTGTGCTCAGGCCCTGCTGCGACTGCCCAGCCGCCCTGGCCTCAGTGTCCGTTATTAACACTGAGAGACCCCGGCGAAACCCCCCGCCAGGTTAAGTGGGACATAGTTGTTTTGACCCTGGAATGGAAATAGCCTGAGGCTGGTGTCTTGTAGCCCGAGGATGCCAGGTGGGGGCCCTGTGTGCTCGGAGGGGCCTCTAGGGTGGGGGGGGGGGCGTGTCAAGCTGGACGAGTCCAGATGTGAGTATAGGTTTTAAGTGCCATATAATTCCCCCTCAGTCTTAAATAGGAGAAGTTTTAAACATTTAGAAACTTGCAGGAACATTTTGGTGGTCCTGTGTTATGGAGTGCAGCGGAAAGTGAGGTGGGATGCCCCGGCCTGGGCACAGACGTGCAGGGAGCAGGTGCAGGCTTCGTGTGTCCCGCTCTCCAAGGGGCCAGACCCTGCTGCGTCCTCCGCGCCACCTCCTGCTCCATTCCTTCTCCTTGGTGGGCGGACCGCTCCCCTTCCCGTGTTCCCCTCCTTTTCGGAGCCGGGCAGCCTGTCCCGCAAAGGGTTCTGACTTTGGAACTTCCTCCTTGCGCACCTGCCCCGCCCTTGGCCGCACAGGAACAGCAGCAGGCCTAGTGCCTCCCCTGGGCTGTGGCCTCCCGCCCTCGCCCTCTGTGCCCTCCGCTATGGCACAGGCACACCCTCTTCCGCCTCTGCAGCCTTTCAGGAGAGTCTCTGTGCCTCCCTCGTGGCACTGAGTTGTGCAGATACGGAGAGGCCGGTCTGGGCACCGAGAGGAGTCCTGCAGGACCAGCCCGGGCCGGAGTCGGCTGTGGGCTGGTGGGGGCGAGAATAGGGTCTGGGGAAGGTGCAGACCGAGTGTTTGGGAGACTCAGGAAGGGAGGGAGAGTTTTGTTTGTCTGGGGTGTGGGGTTTATTGAGGGTGGTGGTTTGGTGTGCGTGTCCTCTTAGTTTAGGCGATACTCCCTGGGGCCGGGGGATGTCGGCCCAGAGCTGTCTCCAGAGCTGGGGTCCCGAATATGCATTCTTACCTGGTCCAGTCGTTCTTAGGTGTTGCCTGTGCTAAAGAAATCATTAACTTCTCGTCCCTTACACGGAGGACACACACCGTTTGCATGTGTAAAGTGGGGGTGCAGGTCTCAGCAGAACAGAAGCAGAAAAAGGAGGCAACAGCAGATTTGTGTGGAGTCTGTCCGTCTCCCTGTCTCAGTACCGGTGAGGTTTGGTTAGTGGCTTTTCCAGGTAGCGCTGGACTGAGACCCTCTCGTCTCTGTGGCCGTCCGGGTCATGTTCTGCCCACACTGACCCCCTCTGACCGCATGTCTCCGCAGGGGTGGACCTCATTGCTGCCTTCTACGGCTGTCTGTACTGTGGCTGCGTGCCCGTCACGGTGCGGCCCCCGCACCCCCAGAACCTCGCCACCACGCTGCCCACCGTCAAGATGATCGTGGAGGTATGTGTGTGTTGTGCACCGGCCGGCAGGCTTGACAGGGGCGGGGCCTTGGGCGGTGACCGTGTCCTCTCTCCCAGGCCCTGCGGGACGTCCCGCTCATGCCTCCAACCCCTGTGCTCCGCAGGTCAGCAAGTCCACTTGCGTCCTCACCACACAGGCCATCATGCGGCTGCTCAAGTCCAAAGATGCGGCGGCTGCCGTGGACGTCAGGACCTGGCCGACCATTCTGGACACAGGTGCGGGTCCTCGGCGCTGTAAGGGTGGGTGCTGGTCCCCGGGACGCACCGCCTTAACTTTCTTTGTGGTGTTGATTGTACCCTTGCCACCAGCAATACCAGTTGTGTGAAAGCAGCTGGAGTAGATGGTGAAGGGGGCTCGCCTCCGGGCCTCCCTCGTGGTGGGACCCTCACCCCGCGGGGGCAGAAGTCCTTGTCGGAAGCCGGTGTGCCCGCGGACTGTCCCTCCCCGTGCTGCTGCTTGCGGCGGGGCAGCAGTCCGTCCCGCGGCACACACCTCTATCCCTTGTCCCTGTCCCCGGTGAAGGCTCCTGGGCCCCAGGACATGCCTGTGGGCCAACCAGGAAGGGCTGCAGAGCCGTAGACCGCTGTGCCTCGAGCCATGAGGTCAGCCTAGGGCTGAGACGCCGCAGACCAGCACACCCCGCAGGCTCTGTCGGTGAGCTGCACTGCACAGCCACGGGGTGTCAGCCCACGGCGTCCCTCCTCGCCCTCGCACCTGGCCGGCCCCTGCCCTTGGGCTCTAGGGCAAGTGGGCAGGGACTGTGTTGTCGGTCATTACTGGCAAACCGCCAGACCTGGGGAGCTGGCCCAGGACAGCTGGTGTGGGGCCCGGGTGCGCTCGGGCGCAGACTGGCTCCGGAGAGTCTCGTGGCCTCGCTGGTCTGCTGCAGTGTCAGTTCCAGCCCTGGCCTCTCTGGAGTCCACCCCGTGGTCGTACAGGAACAACGAAGCAGGGAGAGGCCTGAGAGCCTGTCCCCAGCTCTCGCTGTGGCCGGAGTTTTTCCTGGTCTCACTTCGCCCACCGGTAAACGCCCAGTGCCCGCTGTCCCTGTCCCCACGCACTCAGAGCAGTCATGCTGGGTCTGCTCCAGGTGACGTTTCCCTGAAGCGTAAAATGAGCTTCCCCGTGTACACATGTGGCGTGCTGTCTCCAGGCCTCCCTCCTGTCCCGCGCCGGCTCGCCCCAGGACTCCCCAGGAACGGATCATGTTTTCTTTCTCCCTTTGAGAGCCTGAAGTAGTGTTAACATTGCTGGGTCTCTGCTTCAACAGATGACATACCAAAAAAGAAGGTGACGAGCATTTTCAGGCCCCCGTCTCCAGATGTGCTCGCGTACTTGGACTTCAGTGTGTCGACTACGGGGATACTAGCAGGTGTGAAGGTGGGTCCTGTGGTCGTGGTCCTATTTGCTTCCGCCTCTGACGGGTGGGGAGAAAGGGTGCTGGGTGCAGGCGTTGGCAGGCCCTCACTCCTGTCCACAGCTGGGAGCTGCGGTAGTATTCCCTGAAGTTTGTGTTAAATACCAGTAAATCGCCAGAGTCAGGTTTGCCTGAGAGCCGTGCATATTTTAATGTTTCATGGTAACATCTCAATGAGGATTTGTGACTGGCTTTGGGAGCAGTGGCTTTGATGAGTCTGTCTCCTCACCAGGATCCAAGCGCTCCAGTCAATTTTTTTTTATCATTCTGAAGTCTCACTTAGAAGGTCTTTTGTGGGCCATTTCCTGCGTATTATCTGGTTTGTATGGGGACTTGAGCCAGCCGTCCTGTAAGGCAGTGACTCTGGCTGTGTGGTCTGCAGGCCCTGCTGTTCACCTTCTCTCTCCCTCACGCACTGACCTGAACTTCATTGTACTCTCTAAGATGACGCACGCGGCCACCAGTGCCTTGTGTCGCTCCATAAAGCTGCAGTGTGAGCTGTACCCCTCGAGGCAGATCGCCATCTGCCTCGACCCCTACTGTGGCCTCGGCTTCGCCCTGTGGTGTCTGTGCAGGTGAGTGCCACCGGCGGAGAGCAGGTAAGAGCTGGTGGTGAGCAGGTGCCCCTACAGCTGTGCCTGCCTTCAGGGCTGGGATCGCTTGTGTCATTTTTGGAAACTTAACATTCATTTGCTGCCCAGGGAGTCTAAGATGTACACGTGAGTGGGTTTGTTTGGGGATGGAAAGGATTGGAGCCCGAGTTTGAAAGTGAGTAGAAGAGTAAAAATACATGTTTTCAGTACATACGAACACTGTCCCTTCCTAGTGATTGGGAAGAGACTATTTAGTTTTATCAAATACTAGGACGTAGGGACAGATCTTGGGACGTAGAAAGCCGGAGTTTCCAGCTGGCAGGCTCTGTCCCTCCCTGTGGCCCTGGAGCCTTCCAAAGTGCTTAGAGGGAGACCACATGCCTCTGTCATCCCCTGCTCCCCGCAGAATTTTCTAGTGAATCTCCCACTTGACATTAGGGCCAAATTGTGGCCGCTTCTGGCTAGAGAAGAAGCGCTCCCGGAGAAGGAAGGAAGTGGGCGCTCCAGGCGCATGTGGTGCGGGCGGACAGGGCGTCCGGGGGCTGCGGCTGCCGTCCTCACTGTCCCCGCTCCTCCCAGCGTCTACTCGGGGCACCAGTCCGTCCTGGTGCCCCCGCCGGAGCTGGAGAGCAACGTGTCCCTGTGGCTGTCCGCGGTCAGCCAATACAAGGCCCGGGTCACCTTCTGCTCCTACTCGGTGATGGAGATGTGCACCAAGGGCCTAGGAGCGCAGACGGGCGTCCTCAGGGTGAGTGCTGCTTTCCTGTCAGCGTGTCCGAACCGGGCTCTGCTCGCCTCCAGCCCTGACTCTGGGCCCCTTCAACAAAGGCCCCAGGACCGTTCAAGCCAACTGTGGAAATGGAGTCGGGCCACACTGGCTCCGTGGCCCCGTATCCCGGTCCCTCCCTGCTGCGAGCTCCTCCCTGTGCCCCTAGTGGTTCCCCTCTTCCTCTGCACACCCCACACGGCAGAGGAGGGTGTGAGAGCTGGGGGTGCCAGGGTGAGGTGTGGGGCCCCTGCTAGCACACCGGGGGGCGCGGGGCCTGGGGCGGGGCACAGCAGGCCCGGAGTGGGGGCAGAGCTGAGGGCCCCCATCCAGTGCTGTCATACTTAGAACCCTGGGGACCCAAGACCCAGCCAGGGAGACCCAGGGGAGGAGGAGGCTGGGGTGTGCGGTCTGCCTCCCCATTGCCCTGCTCCTGTTCCTACGCCGGGTGCCCCTGGGGTGTCCCTCCAAGGCTTCCTCAGGTGGCTCAGGACCGTCCCACCCACCCCTCCCGCAGACGAAGGGGGTGAACCTGTCCTGCGTGCGCACCTGCATGGTGGTCGCAGAGGAGCGGCCCAGGATCGCGCTGACACAGTCCTTCTCCAAGCTGTTCAAGGACCTGGGGCTGCCGGCACGCGCCGTGAGCACCACGTTCGGGTGCAGGGTCAATGTGGCCATCTGCCTCCAGGTAAGGCCTGCGGGGGGCCCCCCGCTGCACCGTCCGTGTGCCGTCCTGCCTCCTGCTCTGTGGTCCCTGCTCGCCCTCTGAGCCTTTGCCATGCACTTCCGTCTGTCAGTCCGGCCTTGGGAGCCAGGAGGGTTTTTCGTAAAAGATGTTCCCGTCTCCTGGGCGATCAGGGGTTCATTGAAAACAGCACATTCTTGAGCAGTGACCACTCACATCCCTGGAGAAGTCTCTGAGGTGAGCACAGCATGTAGCTGAGTTTTCAAAGCAAGATAAACTTATCGTGACATTTACCGATTTTATTTTATTTATTTTTAAAGATTTTATTTATTTATTTGACAGAGATCACAAGTAGGCAGAGAGACAGAGGGGGAAGTAGGCTCCCCGCCGAGCAGGGAGCCCAGTGTGGGGCTCCATCCCAGGACCCCGAGATCATGACCTGAGCCGGAGGCAGAGGCATGAGCCCCCCAGGTGCCCTGACATTTACAAATTTTAAATGGAAACATTAATTAATGTGGTGGTTTGTATTGCCCCAAGTTCATCTGTGAAACATTAAGGTATTTTACTTATTAAGAGGAAACACAAAGTTTCGAAACTCGAGCAGTTGGAGGGCTGTTGACTGCTCCTTCCGACGACTGGCTGTTTTCTGGAGTTGGTCCTAGTGTCTCCATCTCCCGTCTCTGCGTGCCTGCTGAATGCCTTTCTCACCGACCTGGTAGAGGCAACACAGGGGCCAGAGCATCCCAGGGGCCAGAGCAGGGCCGGGTGCGAAGCCAGAGCCTCTGTGCGGCCGTGGTCCTCGGCGCCCGGCGCACCCATCCTGGGCCAACCTGTCCCCAGCTCAGGGCCGGTTCCACATGCAGAGACCACCCTCCTGTGGTCCTAGCATTTCTGCTGATGTCTCTCCGCCGTGAAGCCTCTGCTGGCCTCTCTGAGCCTCAGGCCCTTGTCGGTGGCCGGAGGAGGTAGGCTGGGCGCCGACGGACGTCCCTTCCTGCTGCGGAAGGTGTGCCCCAGCGTCAGGCTGCGGACGCAGGTCCCGGGCCGCGAGTGAGCACCTTGCTCTCCGTGCAGCCCCTACAAGCCTCTGCCCTCCCGACTGGGCACTGGAGGGCATCCGTACTGTTTGTCGGCACGAGGGACGCCACGTAGCGTTGCCGGAGTCTTCCTGGGTTGTTCATGTTTGTGCTTTGAGATGCAGTGACGTATTTTGCTTTCTCTTACCGTGTGTTTCTCACGTGGCCTGTTGCTTTCTGTTTGTTTCCTGTGGCTGTCTCCTCCCTGTCTCCCTCTGCTGGCCTCTTTGCCTCTGTCAGCCCAACAGGCTGGGAAAGCTGGCTGAGCAGGTACGACCTTGACCTCAAACTCAAGGCACCTCTGTGCTTCCCCCAAGAGTTCTTGTGGCCTTCTTGTGAATTCTAGACAAATGCATGTTTCTTTCCTGTCTGACTTGGCTCACAGTAGATGTTATGGACGTACTACAAAAGCTCCTTGGAAACCAAATGTAAGGGCAAAGCTATTTTCTAAAGAATGTGCCAGTCCCAGCGTTGCCCATGGAGGGAGGGCAGTGTTTGGTCTCAAAGAGGACCCTTGTTCTAACCAGGGCAGGCACGGGTCACGCTGTCCGGGAGCTCCAGAGTGATGTTGAGTGCAGCGTCTAACTCAATGCTCCTTATCTAGTAAATGGAACCTAACAGCCTCGGCGGGGTCAATGCCAAGGGTCCGATGAGAGGAGAGGAGGGTGACTTCCCAAGAGAGCGTCTGGCCCAAACAAAAAGCCCCGATTTTAGATGTGATACCCAAGAGAGCGTCTGCTCAGCCCTTGGTAGGGTCCCATTGGCCGGCGGGAGGGCAGGCCTGACCCGATGGCTTGGTGGCCGTGCCCTCCAAAACCTGTGGTATTTTTACCACAAAGCTGTTAGAACTGACAAGTAAAACTGTAGGGTTTTCCAGACGTTTCCCTCGACGTTGTCAAGCCAGGTAGATGTTTGGATGGAGGCGTCCGTGCCCCGGGCAGGCTCATTGTGGCAGGTAGAGCTGCTGCCGTCCTGGGTTTCCCCGGGCGCCTGGGAGGCGCCGTCACGCGCTGTGCCCACGTGGGTAGAGACGCCCTCCCGCAAACCCGATGAAGGGAGGTCCCTCTGCTGCTCTCCTTCCAGGGCACGGCCGGCCCAGACCCCACCACCGTCTACGTGGACATGAGGGCGCTGCGTCATGACCGGTAAGGGCCCGTCCACACCCGCAGGGGAACTTGTGTGGGCTGCATCGTGAGCTGACCTCCCAGCACCCTGGGTTAGCGGCTGGCTGGCCAGGTCCCCTGGGTCGCCTAGGCTGCCTTCTCGTCCCCTTGTGTCGGTGCATGTGAGGCAGCAACCCCGTACCTGTAGGTTCCACCGGTGGAGGGATGACGGCCATTTCCAGACGCCTGACCTGGGTCTTCTTAGGGGTAGAAAACAACTGAACCAGCCAACGGCAAGCATGTTCTTCCCACGATGCCATTTTAAGACCAGACTTAGTGTTTGTGTCAGTAAACGTACGCTGGGGGCCACGGTGTGCCCCTGGGGGTCTAGGTCCCTCCCAGCAGTGAAGCTGGGTGCTGTTCCGGACCCTCAATCCGGCCACACTGCCCCTTGAGGGAAACAGTGGTGGAGCTTCCTGGGGGTGCGGCTAGTGGGTCTGGGGAGGCCCCGGGGAAATCCTTGCAATCCTTGCCCTGGGTCACGGCCAGTCAGCAGGGGGGCACTGCTCCAAGGTCACGGCAAGCTCGTGATTCTAAGGGCGAGGCATGGTCCACAGACCGCCTCTAGACTGATAATCCGTTTCTGATGGCCTTTTCCCTTGTTAATTTTCAGGGTACGTTTGGTAGAACGGGGTTCTCCGCACAGTCTGCCATTGACGGAGTCTGGAAAGGTAGTGGAAGCCGGAACTTGGCCCCTGGCGGGTGCTGAGAATTCAACACATCCTAATAGACACAGACTGACCAGGGTCACAGCTGGGCTGATGCAGAGGGCTCGTCTCTTCCTCACCACTCACATGAGGACATCAGAAAGGGAGAGAAGGGCAGAAGCCAGAAGGAGCTCCCACTGTGGGGCTTGAGCCTGCTGGGCCCCTTGGGTCAGGGCCCGATGCCTCCGGGGGAATCTGGAGAACAGGTGTCCTCAGAACCGGAGAAAGTTCGAGGGAAGGAAGAGCACCCTTGTGGCTTTATCAGGTGGTGCAGTGCAGTGTTGGGATGGCCTGGGCGCCGGGAGGTGTCAGGGTCAAAGGCAGGGCTGCGTGCCCAGCATCGTGGCCAGCAACAGATGGTCCCAATGTCAGGACTTCCCACGGCTCCTGCTGCGCATCCGTGCTAGGCCGAGGACAGAGGGGCAGCCCATCCTGTACCTGCACAATCCCAGAGGCAAGAGATGGAGGTTGGCGCAGGCCATGCAGCCTGGAAGGGCCACCCCATCCTGTCCCACACCGTTAGGATCACGGCGGCTTCTAGGGACAGGGCTGTGGGGGCAGTAACAGGACAAGCCTGTGTGCCTGCAGAGGGTGACCAGGGTCAGGGTCCTGAGGAGGAACAGCCATGGACATGAGGGGCAGAAGGCTCCCCTGGTGCAAAGGTCTTGGGGTGGGAGTGGGGCCTTGGAGGAGCCAGTGTGGCCGGAGGGAGTGGGGCAGGGAGAGGCGGAAGGATGACCATGGACGACAGAGCCTGCAACTCCATGTTCCTGTGACCCCTCCACCCTTCCTCCCACCTGCCGGGAGGTCCCCACGGCCATCTGTCTTGTATGTGGGGATGTCACCCGAGACAGCACAGGTGGCAGGTGGTCTGAGCGGAGCCCGTGGCCCTGCCTGCCTGAGCTAGCCGGCGCAGACTGGACAGGTAGCTCCCAGGCCAGGCCGGGGCTCACGAGCCAGCAGATGGAGCCTGGCAGTGGGCCCGTGGTGTGTGGACGGCACCCCACACTCGTGGGCCCTGAAAGGGCCTGTTGACCTCGTGTGGCCTTAGTGGAAGACCCCAGGTGTGGGAGATGCTATGGAAACTCTCCTTACCCCTCTCTACATCTGAAATAGAGTCCATTCTTAGGAACTGGGATAATTCTACTAAGATTCACAATTGATTTTTTTTTAAGATTTTATTTATTTATTTATTTGACAGAGATCACAAGTAGGCAGAGAGGCAGGCAGAGAGGGGGAAGGGAAGCAGGCTCCCCACTGAGCAGAGAGCCCGATGTGGGGCTTGATCCCAGGACCCTGGGATCATGACCTGAGCTGAAGGCAGAGGCTTTAACCCACTGAGCCACCCAGGCACCCCTCACAATTGATTTTTATCTATTAAAAAGTCTCTTATTTCTCTGAAAAATCAGAGTCTGATTTAGGTTGGCTTCCAACCCTCCTGATCACTCACATTCTCTTTCTAGATCCTCCCTGGGGTGAAAGTCATTATTGCTCACACTGAAACCAAAGGGCCCCTTGGAGACTCACACCTGGGAGAGGTAAGGTGGGAGCCCAGAGCCCCCGTGACCTCAGCAGCTGCTCCCTCCCGTCACTCCCCCCAGTCTGTCTCAGAGTCAGGAATTCTTAGGAATCCTCGGCTCAGAGTCAAGAAACCTCGAGTTTTGTGGGCACTGGGAGGCCTGAGGAGCCGCACAGACACTGTGGGTCCCCTTGAGAAGCAGTCCCTGAGGGAGGGGCTGGCTGGGGGCAGACACGGGCTGGAGGGGGGGGTCCCTCTGTCCTCAGGGTGCAGGCTTTGCGGGCGTCGCTGTGCTGACAGCGTGCTGTGCATCTGAGTGGGTCCTGAGTGACTCAGGGCCAGTGGGACTGTCCCTGGAGGCTGGGGGCCCAGGCGTCTCACTCATGGTGGAAGGGTCTAGGCTTCCAGCGCCAGGCTCTGTAGGTGTGCACCAGGTGGGCACAAGGACCACCGTGCTCTGCCGTGTACCGCTTCTGGGGTCCCGGGTTTCTACCAGATGCTACCCAGTTTGTCTGATGGGGGCCTTCCGGGGTCTCTCAGTGTCCTGATTAGAAGGTGTCCTGGTCCCAGGGCTGAGTGTAGTCAGCATGGGGCCTCCCCTTGGCCCTCCCCCTTCCTGGCCAGCTGGACCCCGGCCTGTTAGAGCAACAGTTTGGCCCCATGGTGCTCATGGAGGGTCTGTGCCAGGCTGGGAACCTCCCTCTCAGGGCAGAAGGCCCTACTGGCTGCCCTGCGCCCTCTCTCAGATCCTGTCTGTGGGGTGTCTGGAGCCAGGCGCTCAGTCTGGGGAGCGGACTCTGCGTCCTAGATGGGCCATGGTTAGAAGGACGCGCTAGGGGACCCTGCAGCCCTCAGTGCCGCTAGCCTGTGTGTGGCTGATGGGAGTGGCGGTGCACGTAGATGCGTCGTGTCCGCCGGGGAGTTCAGCGGCCACGCCTGCTCCTGGCACCTGTCCCCGAGGGACGTGCAGATGCCCCCAGCCCTCTCTCACCGTCCATACCATCTTGCTCGCCACAAAGGAGAGGAGTGCTTCATCTGCTTGCTCTCCGTGCCTGTAATTTTAACTCGTTCACAAGAGAAAACATCTCCCTCTCCTGCCGCCTCCACTCACGTTTTCTTAGTGCTCTGGGCTCATGGCGGCTCCGGGCGCGGTGAGGGGCCACCACTTGTCGTCCTCTGGGCCCCACAGATCTGGGTGAGCAGCCCCCATAACGCCACCGGCTACTACACGGTCTACGGGGAGGAGGCTCTGCACGCCGACCACTTCAGTGCCCGGCTGAGTTTTGGAGACACCCAGACCGTTTGGGCGAGGACGGGCTACCTGGGTTTCCTCCGAAGGACGGAGCTCACCGATGCCAGTGGAGGTGAGGCTTGGCCCCAACATGGCCATGGCGGTGCCCATGTGTGGAGGCGCCCGGGGTCCCCAGTGTCCCGCAGGTGTCCCCCGGGTGTCCTTCTGAGGCGTGCGGACCGTGTTCACAGAGCGACACGATGCGCTGTACGTGGTTGGGTCTCTGGACGAGACGCTGGAGCTGAGAGGAATGCGCTACCACCCCATCGACATCGAGACGTCCGTGGTCCGAGCCCACAGGAGCATCGCCGAGTGGTGAGTGCCCTGCTGCCACCAGCAGCCCCCCCGGGCCGCTCGAGGGCTCTCTGCCTCTCATCCCCATCCGTCTCAGGCCACAGATCTGGCTCCCAAATCGTGAGGCCTCTCAGTTGTCCTGAAGTGTTCTGCTTTTACTCTGAATTTTTAAATTTCAATGGTCTTGACTCTTGAGGTCTTCCCTTGGTAGGAAGCTTGAACTGGGTCAGGTCAGTGTCAAATAAAACCCTGGGTTCTCATCCAGGACTGCAGTCAGAGTAGAGATTCCTAGAGAGCGCGTCTGGCCCAGTCCTCCCCTTGGTGACGACGTCACGCTGTGGGGTGGTGTCGGCGAGCGTCCGCTCACCCTCTGTGTTTGGCCCCTTTTCCCACGTGTTGTGAGGCCCGGAGGCTGTGCCTGCTGCCCTGTGACTCTACCTGTCTTGTCCCCACAGCGCCGTGTTCACCTGGACCAACCTGCTGGTGGTGGTGGTGGAGCTGGACGGGCTGGAGCAGGACGCGCTGGACCTGGTGGCGCTGGTCACCAACGTGGTTCTGGAGGAGCACCACCTGGTTGTGGGCGTGGTGGTGCTCGTGGACCCCGGCGTAATCCCCATCAACTCGAGGGGCGAGAAGCAGCGCATGCACCTGCGGGACGGCTTCCTGGCTGACCAGCTGGACCCCATCTACGTGGCCTACAACATGTGAGCGCGGCCGCTGGAAGAAGGGCCAGGCGTCCCGAGCGCTGTGCCCTTCCCGCTCTGCTGGGACAGACCCACCTCCAGGCTCCCCAAATCTCACGTTAGAAGCCGCTTCCTGGGCCGTCTGAAGAAACGTCTCCTCTCCGAGGACATTCAGGAGAACAGGAATGTCAGTACTTGAACGGAGGGCTGCCTGGGGGAGGCAGGCCCGGCTCGGGGTGGGAGGGATTGCAAGTGCGCTACTGTGTCGCGAGTTTGCACTTTTTTTAGGCTAAAAATATAGTTCTTGATTTTAAAAATTCAATTATTTATTCCCACTTCCTGTATAGACCTTATGCCGGGAAGAGCTTGAGGCCCCTGTTCCGTGCGCTTCACTTCTGTTTCGCAGGGAGGAGCCGGGGGGATGAGGGGGTCCTGGCCAGCCCCCCGACTCTGCATTCACAGGGCACTTCCCGCGCTGGCTCGTTGTGCAAACGCCGAGCACGCGTGTGCCCGACCGTCCGCGCTTGTGGTCACGAGAGCCGAGAAGCGCGGGCGGCCGTCAGGTTAGATGCCTGCTTTCGGGCGGAGGGACCAGCATTTGGTTTTCGGCCTCCGTCCTGGGTCTGTAGCTTCATGCTGTCCAGTTAACGTCCTTGTTTTCCCGCCGGGGCCATCTCAGATCTCGCGGTCCGTGGGATCGCGTTGGATTGTTACTTTTATCCCTCTTCAGCGGACTCGGAGGCCTTGGGAGCAGCCCCCGAGGCGTCAGGTCCTCTGTGGCGTCCGTGAGCCCCCTGCCGCGGTCAAGGGGCCGTGGACAGAGCCTTGTGTCCCCGCCCCCTCCCACGGACCCGGGCTCTCCCAGTGTGAGTTGTGTGCCTATAAAACTTGGCCAAACCACATTCAGTTATTTTATTCAAACTTGGAGAAACGGACGGATCTAATATTATAAGAAACCTAATCAAAGAAGAGAATGTAAAACCCTTTAGATGCGTATAAGAACTTGAAGCAAAGCTCAAATCTAAGATTATTTTTATATAGCAATTAAAGAGTATGTTATGAAGTCATGGGGTTTTGGGGGGATTGAGGGTGGGAAAGTTTATGAATTACGCATGTTTCCTAGGAACAACCAGGTGTTTCTGGAATTAGCCTGGAGCAGTGCCTAACAAAGCTGTTATTAATTCTCTTCCATCTTAAATTCAGCACCAGATGGGTCTGGCCAGCCGGGCCGACTCTGACCTCTCCTGCTTGGCTACAGGTAGCTCGTGCATATTAGTTCCGTTTGCCTGTGGTGTTGTTGTGGCAGAATGTGTCACGACGTGCTGGAATTCTAACAATCCTGTTGTAATTATGTACACAATCTGGGTGACGTACTGTGTGACGTACAGGGGTTCTAGCACTGGACCAGTGGACATTCCTCGTACTAGAATGCCAGCAGGGAAAACTACCTAACCCTGATCTTAATGTTGTAGTTTTATAGCAAACAAATACTGTAAAATTTTTGTATCGAGAGGTCAGTGGTAGTAAGACAAAGTGTCTTGTAAATTAAGATTTCAAGAAGCACATTAAAATGTTTTAAAATTGCTCTCTGGGAATTCTGTATATCACACTAAAATTTTTTTATATCATTATGTTAATAAAAGGTATTGACTTTGTAATTCTGTTCTTTGAAATGTGTGAAATGTTTTTTAAATAACTTCAAATAAGATGTATTTTATTATGCATTCTTTTTTCTAAATATAAAAGCATTTATGCTTACAGGATAAGATCTACAGAGCACATTAAAGTGTGAGGAAGGAAAGTAAGATCTCCTCTTACCCTACCTCCTGGTAATAGCAGCATCTGCATTTGATGAAAATCCTTTCAGGGATTAATTTTTTCTTTATTAAAATTTTTACAAAATTAGGACCATATGCTTTTATATCCATTTTTGTACTTAATAAATTACAGACTTTTAATCTGTCACATATATTCCTCTACATGTTTTAACCACTGTGTCCTCTGGCTGTGCCGTGACTCACGGCTGTTTTGGTTCTGCTGTCCGCCAGTGTCGGGTGACGCAGGGACAGCACCGAGTACCCGCCGTCCACAATGGCAGCCACGGTCTCTGACGAGGTTCCTGCCGGGAGAGTGACCAGGGCAGAGCTCATCCCCGTCTGAAAGGCCATGTGGGGTGGCCTCTTCCCAGCAGCCACCAGTATGGGCCACGGACCCTTGGCTGACATTAAAAGAAGTCCTTGCCAAAACTGATAGTCAAGTAAGTGTCACGTCTGGTCATGTTAAATATGTTTTCATGTGTCGTCGTGATTTCTCATTTGATTCATTCTGTTCAGATCTGCTGACTCTTTGTGCTCCAAGTTTTTTTTGGCTAATTTGTAGGAGCCATTTTATATTAAGAATTATAACGTCCGCATATACAGTCCATACCGTGTCTAGTAGGTCATTTGCATCTTGATACTGTTTGCTTTAATTTAGGGTTTTAAGATTTTTATTTATTTATTTGAGAGGGAGACACAGAGCTAGCATGAACCGGGGGGAGGGGGGCGAGGGGGCAAGGAGCAGAGAGAGAGGAGGAAGCAGGCTCCCCGCCCAGCAGGGAGCCCAATGTGGGACTCGATCCCAGAACCCTGAGATCATGACCTAAGCCGAAGGCAGAGGCTTAACCCACTGAGCCACCCAGGTGCCCCAATTAAGGTTGTTTTTTAAATGTTCTAGTTATTTTATGCGAAGTATGGTTACTTTTGCTTAATTTCAGATTATGAATATAGCTGATTTGTTTCAAAGTGATTCTACTGGGACGGTCAGCATAACCACAATCTCTCCTCGTGGAATAGAGCCTTTGTTTTGGGTGAGAAGCCACTGAGGCAGGAGCCTGATCCTCCTCGGCCAGCTCAGAAGCTCCTGGCTCCATGCGGGGAGAGGCAAGCTGAGAAGACCCGAGGGTCGGACTGCCCCCGTCTGATCACCGAGCTCTGAGAGTGGGTCTGTCCCTCAGAAATGGGCCATTGCTCCAACTCCAGGGCCTAGAACCCTCGCCTGCTAGGGGAGGCAGGCTATAGGACAGGTAGCTCCTCGGTTCTTCCCAAAGGAACTGACTGCATTTGCTTCAGAGTATGGAGAAGTTTGATCATAAGGGCACTTTTTTTTAAAAAGATTTTATTTATTTATTTGACAGAGAGAGACACAGCGAGAGAGGGAACCCAAGCAAGGGGAGTGGCAGAGGGAGAAGCAGGCTTCCTGCCAAGCAGAGAGACCGATGCGGGTCTCCCAGGACCCGGGGATCATGACCTGAGCCGGAGGCAGATGCTCAGTGACTGAGCCACCCAGGGACCCACAAGGGCACTTTTTAAAAACAGTAGGAGTTGTGGCAAAGGCCACTGGAAAGAGATTCAGAGATTCAGTGAAGGTACTGGCTGAACCATAGGCTGGCCAGCAAATTTGCAGGAGAACCACGAAGAGAGACTGTGGGAAAGAGCCCTTCTGGGGTTACGATAAATCCCAAACACTGAACTTGGGTGCTGTTTTCTCAGTGAATCCCACACTGGGTCGAGTTAGGCTCTAGAGCTGTCCACACGTCCGCCACCCCAGCATTGTTGAAAACAGTGCAGCCATCCGGGGGCCTTGCAGGAGCCTGGCAGCAGCAGGTGTGCTCAGTGGAAGAGACTAGGGTCCTGCCCAAACCACTGGCATGCCCACCACACGCTTTAGATTCAAAGGTAGTAACAGATTGAAAGTAAGAGAATGGAAAACGTAATTTCTGCTAATAGCAACTACATGACAGCTGAAGTGGCTGAGCTAATATCAGATAAAATAGAGTCTAACACACACAAAGTTTGCTGGAAGAGATAAAGAGGGACGTTTTATAATGACAAAAGAATTCCTCAGGAAGGCCTAATAATTATAAAAATATATGCACCTAACCGTAATAGATCACCAAAATAGAGCAGAGATAGACAGAAACGAAGGAAGAAGTGATAATTGAAGCCTTCAGTGCCCCATTTTCTCTCTGTGGAATAGAATAACCAGGCAGACGACCAACGGGGACACAGACCTGAACAGCAGTAGAAATCAGCTGGACACAGGCATGTACCAGACACTCCATTCAGGAGCAACAGAATATGAATCCTTCTCAAGTATGCATGAAAATTCTCTAGGCTAGGCCATATGCTGGCCATAAAACACACCTCGGTAAATTTTAAGAAGCTAAAAAATCACACAAAGTATGATCTTTGACCACAGTGGAACAAAATGAGGAATCAGCAGGAAAAAAATTGAGAAACTGACACATCCCTAAATAACCAAAGCATCAAAGAAGGTATGAAAAGGGAAATAAAATACTTTGAGATGAATGAAAACGAGGACAACATACCAGAACGTATGGGATGTAGCTAAAGCAGTGCTTAGAGACACATTTATAGTCGTTGATGCCTACATTCATTAAGAAAGAAGGTCTCAAGTCAATAACCTAACTTTCTACCTAAAGACACAGCAAAAAGGAGAGCAAACTAGGCCCAAAGCAGGAAGAAGAAAGGAAATAATAAAAGTAAAAGTTAATAAACAAGCAACAGGTGGGGCGCCCAGGTGGCTCCATCGCTGAGCGTCTGCCTTTGGCTCAGGTGATGATCCCAGGGTCCTGGGATCGAGTCCCACGGTGGGATCCCTGCTTGGTAAGGAGCCTGCTTCTCTCTTGCGCTCTCTCTCTCTCAAATAAATCAAGTCTTTAAAAAATAAATACATCTTTTAATATAATAATAATAATAAACAGGTAACAAAATCCAAGAAACAACTGGTTCTTTCAAAACTGACAAAACTTAGGTTGACTGAGAAAAAAATAAAAGACTCACGTTGCTAGAATCAGAACAAAAGAGAGTACTACCGACCTTCTAGAAATAAGCAATATTCCAAAGGAATACTATGAATAATGGTATGGCAGTAAACTAGACGAGTGGACAGGTTCCTAGAAAGACACAAATGACAGACCCTGACTTAAGAAGGCGACAATCTGAACGGACCCAGCAAGTAAAGATAACGAATAATTGAAAAACCGCCCACCCAGATGGCTTCACCGCTGAAATCCACCGAACATCTGAAGACCGTTTAATACCAGTTCTTCACAAAACCTTCCTGGAAATAGAAGAGGCCAGTATTACCTGATACCAAAACCAAAGACATCACAAAGACCAGAAAACGAAAGGCCAAGGTCTCTTACAAACATGGACAGAAAAATCCTCAAAAAAGAAAAGGGTGGAGGGAGTTGGGGGAAAAAAGCAAATAAAACCCATCAACATACAGAAAGCTACAAAAGAATCATATACCATAACCACGTGGAATCTACCCCAGGAATGCAAAGCTGTCCCGACATCTGAGACTCAGTCAAGGTAACATACTGTACCAACGTGAAAACCCAAACCGCGCGATCGTCCTCAACAAACGCAGACGATCGCCGGACCGCACCGCCCTCCTGGGGTAGAAGTCGCTTCCCAGGAGAAAGGGCACCGACAGCCCCCAGCTAACATCATGCTTAATGGTGAAGGAGGGGCTGCCTCCGCCGGAATCAGGGCTGTTCATCAGGGTGTCACGAATTGCGGCCACCAGAAGAGGTGGGACCCCTTCGGGTTAGAGCCACACACCAGCCAGCAGCCTTTCCTAACGGAGGCAGCTGCGGTCTGGGGCCTGGCTGCCGTGAGCTCCCTGCTCGGCCCTCGCGCGCTGGGGGTGCTGAGTTCTCCCCCGCGCTCCTCTGCTCTCGGGAGGCCCACCCTACCGGGAAGACGGCACAGTTCTAGAAGGACCTCGAAGGCTGATAGCGCTGTTTTTGTTTTTTGGTGTTCGGTTTTTTTTTAAGATTTTACTTATTTATTTGACGGCGATCACAAGCGGGCAGAGAGGCAGCAGAGGGGGAGGGGGAGGCAGGTCCCCGCTGAGCTCGATCCCGGGACCCTGGGATCGGGACCTGAGCCGGAGGCAGAGGCTTAACCCGCTGAGCCCCCCAGGCGCCCCTGGTAGCGCTGTTTTGCTAATCTGGGCTTTCCCAACTTTCTGAGACAAAATTCACCTGAGTTCCTGCTCAAGCAGCCTCCCAACCACCCCCGCCCCGGCCCTGATCCACACGCTCCTGGGGGGAGGGGGGAGGGGGGAGGGGGAGGGGGGCGGGTTGTGCCGGGAGCCGGGAGCCTGCGCAGCCCAGTGCTCCCTCCCTGGTGCCCACCCCGCCCCTCCCAGGCGGTCTCCCCCCACCCCCACCCCGGGAGAGCTACTCCAGGGGCCTCCCTGTTACGAGGGGCCCTGGAGGTGGGGGGGGTCTTCGGAAACACCGGGGGCGTAGGGCGGTGCTCTCGGGGAGGTCCCCACCTCAGCCTCAGCCCGGCTCTGCCGCACCCACCGCACCCTGCTCCCTGGGCAGGGCCGTCGCTCAGGGATTCCGCGGCCTTCCCACGGCTCCTGCGCCTGCGCGGGCTGGGAAGGGGCGCGCCCCGCAGCACCGCAGGACAGGACGTGACGACCCCTCCTCTCCGTAGCAGGGAAACCCGGCTAGTGTCTCGCCGGGACCGCGGGCAGGGGCCCTGGTGCGGCGGGACGCTTGCGGTCGGTCCGGAGGGTGGAGGACGGGCCCCCGCAGCCCCAGAAGCTCGCGGTACTCGTCACAAATAGGGCCCCAGGCTTGGCCCCAGGGCCTCCGCCCTGTCAGAGACAGACTCTCCGGGCGCTGTGGGTGGAGCCGGGGAACCGGGGGCGCAGCAAATCGCGTGTGGCTGCGCCGCGCCTTGTGAAAAGCAACCCCGAGAGGACAGAGGTCGGCTGAGACGCGGAGCGCCCCTCCTTGAGGCCCCAGTGGCTTTGCTCCGGCTGAAGTCCGGAGCTGATCCCTCCCCCCAGGGCTCGCCTTGTCCCCGCCCAGCTGGGCATGCCTGGGGCAGCTCCTGGGTCGTCAGACCTGCTGCCGTCTGTGTGGGGACCCTAAGTGGCCATTCACAGCACCAGACACGGCCTGTGGGGCCAGACGGGTCCCACCCAGCAGAGGTCAGAGGAGGACGATGGGCCCCTTACAACCAGCAAGGCCCCAGGATCTCTGCAGGCGGCCCTGTTCCCTCTTTGGGGTAAAGGAGCACCCCTGGGTGCGGGATCCGGAGCCGGTCCACCGCAGCTGGTTCCTGTCCGGTCCGGAAGCCAGGGGGACGGCCCGAGCTGAGTCCCCTTGAGCGGCTTGGGTGGCAGCGGGCCAGGGAGCTGAGGCCGGGACTCGGTCCGCCGCTGGCCACGGGGGGGCGCTGTCCTCTGCCGCCCAACGGAGAGCCGGACGCAGCCCAGAGCAGGCTCCCTACTCCTCCCTGTCACTCCCTTAGAGGATGGAGGCCCCGCCGGCCTCCCACAGCGGGTCACCCTCGTGCTCCGCCCCAGCTCCTCTCCGCCCCTTCCCCGTCCCCTCCCCCCCACGCCAGAGGACCGGGGCGGCTGCAGTCCCTCCTCCGGTGGACCGCACCCCCCAGCCCCGCCACGGCCGCCCCTCCCTCCGCGGCAGCCTCCGGACCGCCTGTGGTCTCGTCACACCTCCTGCGGCCCTGATCGCCCTTCCTCGGCCCTTCCCAGACGAACCCATTTGGCGGCTGTACCTCACCGGCTGTTTTATTTTCAAGGTCGACATCTTTCAGGGCTCTCTGAGGCCAGGACGGTGGGACACGCAGGTGCCACTGGGCGTGTGGGGAGCAAACCTGCCGGAGCCCGAAGGAGCCTCCCGGAGGCCCGCAGTGACACGGCCGTCTGGCCGTGGGCCGTGGGCTGTGGGCACGCCGGTGGGGGGGCGGTCCCTGGAGAGGGTCCCAGGGTGCTGGTCTCAGCCCCCAGCTCCAGCGCCCGCACAGCGGCGAGCGTCTCGGACTCTCCCCAGCTACCCGGTCCCCGGGGCCCACGTGACACGCCCCTCCCCAGTGGTCAGGCTGATCAGGCCCTGGGAGGCGGCCTGGGGCCAAGCCGGCTGGGAGTCTGTGGCAGGAGCCCGTGGCCAGTGGCTGTCCCACCTGGTGCGGCCCAGCCCTCGGCTGCCTTCCTCACCCCCCACCTCCCCGCCTCACCCCTTCACCCCCCCACCTCCCCTGCCTCACCCCCTTCCTCACCCCAGCTCCTTCCACCCCCTTTCTCATCCTGACCCCTCCTCCCACCACCTTTTCTCACCCCCACCCCCTTCCCACACCTCCCACCCCTCTTCCTCACCCCTTCCCCCTCCTCACTCCCAGCTCCTCCCTCCCCCTTCCCCGCCCCCTTCTCCGCCCCCTTCTCTCGCCCCCACCGCTCTGGGCCCTTCCTCACCGCTCCCGCACCCTGCCCCATCTACGCTTGTCCCTTCACACCCCAGCCCTGCTCACCACGCCCCCATCCCAGTGTCCCGTGCCCTGTGCACCTGCCCTGGCTTCATGGAAGGCGCAGGAGCAGCAGGAGGAGGCCAGGCTGTCTCTCTGCTCCTCCTTCCAGGCTGGCGGGCATTTCACTTCTGTTTTCTGTCTCACGGCTGGCTACGAGAACTGTCACGGCATTCTTTTTATTTAATGCGAACACAAGCAACCACCCGGCTTACGAATTTCCAAGTCTGTGCACTTAAAAGAAGCAGCAGCAGAAGGGGGTAGATAAGGTTCATGGGACTTTTCTGGGATGTGACTGTTAGTATTTATAAGTTGATGATGTGAGTTACTTGAAACTGATTTATTTGAACTCGTGGATACCCAAGCACACAGCTCAGCTTTCCGCGTCCACCAACTTTGCCAACCGCCGTGGGCAGGCCCAGCCTCGGCGCACACGCGGGAGGGCCAGGGCCCTTCCCAGACCGGAGAGGAGGCCACGGGAAGGGGGCCTGTCTGCAGAGAGGTGCGCCGTCCCCGCCACACAGCCCGTGGGGCAGCAGGTGGGAGCCGCGCAGGGAGTCCCGCAGAGTGTGGAATTCTGATCCTCAGTCCAGGCTAGAACCAAAGTGTCAGTACTTAACGGTTCGTGAGACACAGGCTTCCTGCAGCTCTGTGTGTGCTCAGGACCCACAGCTCCCCGCGGGGAAGGGGACCGGCCTGTGGCCGCACTGTCTGGGGAGCAGGTGGCATGTTGGACCCCCTCACGCCCTGAGGGTTCATTTGCACGGAGGGTAAACCAATTTAAGGGCAAAGCTTTGTCTTTCTGACTCCAGGAAGCACACATGCCCAGAGCATTCCTGGGGTCAGCGTGGCAGTCCTGGGTTGGGGCTCTCCACAGCCGTGACGGTGGCCGAGCACGTGCTCCCCGGAAGGATGATGGCCCGGGTTCCACGCCCCCATCAGCGGACGCGTGTGCCAAGCGGAGCAGAAAGAACGATGGGGCCAGGGTCAGCCCTGGGAAGAGGTTGTCAACTGCTCGTTGACAAAGCAAGTCAAGCTTCCTAATTAGCTACGGCGCAGCGGGAAGGCTCCGTTCCTACTAGCTGCGAGCCCCGCTCTCTGCTTCCTGCGTGACCCTCGTCCCTGTCACAGCAACTGCTCTGCCGGCTCACTCGTGCTCAAAGAACTCGTGGCAGGCGGTGGTAACCATGGCAACGAAGGCCATAAATTCCTGGAAGTCACATTCGCCGTCTCCATCACTGTCCAGAGTTTCCATGACTTTGTCCACGACCTCCTGCTCCTTGACTTCCTACGAGATAGAAGAGAAGCTGCCCAGCTTGTTTTTAGTTGAAGTTTAGGGCCATTGAGACACGATTCATGATTAATCGTTGGCTGGCTTTCGTAATTTGTGCGGGAAGTAAGTTAAGATAGAAAATGCCCTGAAATACCAGAAAGGTGTTTCGTGTGATGGGGAGACTCTTGGCTGGGCAGAATCTCTGGGGGTCCGAGCGTCAGTTCCACCCGTAGGTCCAGGGGGACCCAAGCTGCTCAACAAAGACGAAATGGAACAACGGAGTGTGAACACCTGCCGCTCGCTCTCACTGTGCCTAAAACCAGAAATGCCCGGAGAGGGGATGCAGTCCAGATGCTGGAACGCATTGTGAGCAAACATCTTGAAAGAAAACACGAACTTTTGGTTCCCCTAAGTGTTTCACTGCTTCTGGGAGTGGAAGTCCTTAGAATGAAAGTTTTCAGTGGGTTTTCATGTTTCAAAAGTGGGTTTTTGGGGGCACCTGGGTGGCTCAGTGGGTTAAGCATCTGCCTTCAGTTCAGGTCATGATCTCATGGTCTTGGGATCGAGCCCCATATCAGGCTCCCTGCTTGATGGGAAGCCTGCTTCCCCCTCTCTCTGCCTGCCTCTCTGCCTACTTGTGATCTCTGTCAGAAAAAAAAAACAAAACAAAAAACCTACAAAAATGGGGTTTTTTCCTGGAGTGACTCTTGGGAACAGACCCTAAATTTGTGAAGTCCTGTGTTCTTTCTGCCCCTCGAGTTGCTTTCTGGGTGTCAGGGGACTTTCCTGCTGGCTCTGCTGACTGTCACTGCTGCTGAGCGAACGGGGTTACAGGTCCCCGGGGGCAGGCGCAGGGCAGGGCTTTAGGCGCGGTGGGAAGAACGTGGCAGCAAACTTGCACGGACAGCTTACGTGCAGGCCGCTGGGAATCGTGAGCTGCGGGGCGGAGAGTTTGGCCCGAAGCAGTTGGGGGCACATCCACAAGCTGCCTTGAAGAGAGCATATGTGCAGGACAGACTGCAGCGGGGGCTGGGTGGGACCTGGAGACGTCTGCTGAGATGGACGGGAGGGACGCTGTTTCGATTACGTTACAGACTCACCCCCAAACCGAAATTACCCCAATAAAACCAGGTCAGTTAGTGTTGATGATCCCTTGATCCACTTACCATGAATTATTTGTCTTTTGTAAATTGTGGTTCCCAATGCTAAGCTTTCTCTGTTTTAAAATCAACAATTTGTGATGAATGGTTATTTTATGTAATTTATATTATTTTGTAATAACTTTGTTATCACTCATTACTGATAATTGCTTGTTGAGCTGTCACTAGAGGTTCAGTGCTTGACAAACACTGTCTCCTTTCACCCTAGAACCACCCTCGTCCACAGAAGAAACTGGGAGTTGGGGCCGTCAGGGTAGAAGGTGGGGTGGGCGGGGAACCGAGCGCACCGGCGGACAGCGGCTCGCGAACCCGAATGCCTGAGAAAGCCCCAGAGTCAGCCCCAGAGACGCCCACCCCCGCCTGCTGGTGCGTCCTGGGGTTCGCAGCGATGGCGTGTTTTGGTCGGGGTGTGGACAGGAGCACCCCAGGCGGCCCTGCAGACGGTGGGCTCAGGAGGGCGGCTCCGCTGCCCCGGCCGCGGGGCCACGCGGGTGTCCTGGCACCGTTCCTGGAATTAGCGCTTGCTCAGACCCTGGCGCCCTGGTTTGATGTCTGGCCGTTTCCTGTGTGTGGCCTGGGTTCTGGGCACGAAGGGAAGGTCAGCAACCGGCGGGACTGCAGTCCGTGGCCTCAAGGGCACCGGACGGGGCGCAGTGCAGACAAAGGCTGATCCGAGGGCAGTGGGGACGGGGGCGGCTGCGGCCGTCCACGCACCAGGCCGGGCGTCCCAGAAGCGGGGGCCGTGTCCTCGGGCCTGCGTCTCCCCGCGGTGAACACAGGACGCCGTCAGTGACCACTTGCTGAGTGAATGGCGTCTGGAGGCTCCCCGGTGGCACCGATCGTGCAGCTAATGCGGGCACAGCCCTCCCAGACCAGAGCTCACTTCTAACCTCTTTCTCCTGTGTGCACTGTGGCCCAAGTACGTCATGAGGACACTTTACATCCCACCCCGCCTTCATCACTGCTGTAAACCCTCCCATTTGTCGGGAAAGTCAGCATTATCTGCGACCTGTGCTTTGGCCTTTGAGACAGCAGTTTCTCCTGGCTGCTCCCACTATACACGAAACATGAAAAGGAGAACAGGGGCATCTGAGCTCGCCTCTAAAATGGGGGTTCACTGGGGTGCCTGGGTTATTCAGTGGGTTAAGCCTCAGCCTTTGGCTCAGTCATGGTCTCAGGGTTCTGGGATCGAGTCCCGCATCGGGCTCTCTGCTTGGCAGGAACCTGTTTCCCCCTCTCTCTCTGCCTCCTTGTGATCTCTGTCAAATAAATAAATAAAATCTTAAAAAAAAATAAAATGGGGGTTCAGTTGCACCAACACGTGTGGAGAACACCAGAATCACCTTCAGGCAGCCCAGAAGAGAAAGCGCACAGTGATTTTATGAGTGGACGGAGAACGGATAAACAGGATTTTAAAAAGCGAGACTGACCTCTAAAAAGTGGGGGAGCTCACTGTTGATGAGCTCCTTGAGTTCGGCTTTCTTCAGCTTGTGCTTGTCACCCTCCCTTCCGGAGTACTGGTGGAAGACATCGATGAGGGCCACCATGGCCTTCTCCAGCTCAGACATCCCGGGGTCCACAAAGGAGAGATGCCCTCTGGTGCTTTCTGCCTTGTTTGTGCACAGAACAGTTAACGCGTTAGCTCTAGAGAATTCTGCCCAGAGGAGGGGGCCAGACTGGCCTCGGCTCATCCCCCTTCTGGCAGGGAGCCGCTGTCCCAGCTCTCCCACCGCAGCGTAGATCCACTCCCGCCCGCCCCTCCCTTCTTCGTCCCTGCGGCCGCATCAGCCCAAGTTCCCGCGTGCCCCGGCTTCCGCGCGGGTTTGGCCCATGGGGGACTTCAGCAGGAAGACGGGCGGCGCCGTGAGGGGGTCTGGGGGCCGATTCCCGCTTCCTCCCCTGTAGGCCACGCTCTGCCCTAAACGGGCTCCAAGACGAAGGGACAGAGAGCAGGGGAGCAAAGCGCTGACCGCCAGACATTAGAATTGACTAGAACGAAGTAAGGTGACCAGGAAGAAAAGGAGCCTGCAGAGATCGATGGTGTTCCTGTGAGCCACCAGTAAGCAACTAGCGAACAGAGGAGAAAAATCCTGTTGGTAAATTCACAAAGCAGCACACGCATATTCAGAATAAGTTTAGCAAGAGAAGTGCAGGTCCTTCTCCAAGATTCTAAGGCTCGTAAAATGCAGGAACCTGCTTTCCTTTGAAATAATATGTAAACAACTCATGTTAAATACAAATCCTTAAAGGATTCTTTTTTGATGGGTGTGAGCAACACGACCGGAAACCGCTGGAAATCGGACTAGAAACAAATACGGCAGAAATGCCGCAGATATTCTTAAACGAAGACCAGCATCTCAGTGACAGATCGAAGACGGCCCACCAGAGACAACAAGGTACCACAGGCCGTGGGGCCGGGCTGGTCCGGAGGCAGGACCCACAAAGCAGCAGGAGGCTGAGCCCGCCAGGCCCCTTGTGGTCTCTGCAGCCTCCAGCGCACCCGGCGGGGCCCCAGAGTCGCTCAGCTTCCTGGGGTCCTCTCCGCCAGACCTCAGACCGCGGCCTGAAAACGGGAAATATCTGTTTCATCCTGGGACTTGGGAACGTTTTACCAAGGACCGCCTGTCAGCTCTTCCACAAAACGGAGGCAGCCAGAGACGTCCACCGACCTCCGGCCTTGAGTTCCCATCAGTGAAGGGTCCTCGCACTGTCTCAGCTGAGAGTAGTTGCAAAACTACATCTCGTTGTTGAAAAATCACCCCCATGTTGGATACATCACTTGTATCTAAACAATATATTGGAGGAAATATTTAACACTTTATTTATTTCTGATTTTTTTTTTTACTTCTGATTTCTCAGAGGAGAAAGCATTGTGGATTTTTGTCTTGACCTGACCTCTGCTACAGTCACCTTACTAATAATCAGTATCCTTTGCTTTGCTCTTAAATCCCTAAAAATCAGATTTATCACACATGGATGGAACAAGTCAGATGGATTAAAATCTTTAACGTTAAAAAAAAATCTTTAACGTTTCATTCGTTCTTACCCTTTGCACTCAGGTTTTCAATTATTGATTTTGTTTTTTGGAAACAAAACAAAAAAACCCAAGAAACATTTGCATTATTCTGATGTTTCAGAAGAAGAAGAACTTTGAAGTCTGTGATCATTTGGGGAAGGAGAGGCTGACTTATTTTTCCATAAAGTATGACTAGTGGGATTTTTTTTAAAGGAAAAGCATAAAACATATATTCCATGTTCGAAAGCGCCATATAATGTGACTTCATAACCACACTGAAATTAATTAAAACGTTTTTCCTTTTAAATTCTTCCCTGCTTTAAAGCTTATCTTTTAAGAGAAACGGAATCAAACATCTGTATTTCCTTTCTGCTTAGTTCTCTGAACGTTACTCCTCGGCCAGTCAGCCTCTTAGTCCGGCATTAATCTCTCTGCGTGGAAAGCAAGAGGCTTCTGGGCTCTAAGTGCCCAAGGACGCATCCTTGGGACGTGGGAAGGGGCCCTACCTCCCTGAGAAGTCTTAACCCTGAAGAAAGTTAAACCCACCAAACCCCCAGTTTCTCTGACCCAGTTTGTCACCTCCCCCCCAAGCCCTCCCAGCTCTCCTGGACTTCTGGGTGGTCCAGGCCCCGGGACCCTGGCGGCAAACCCTGGGCCTGGACAGGAGCTGCGGGAGAGAAAATGCTCGTCTTTGGGGTGGGGCTGGCCGAGCTCAGGCTGCCGTCAGTCCCCCGGGGGGTCCTGAAACCCCTGAGACTTGGGGAAGTGGCGTCATTCGTCAGCCCTCCTGAGGCCACGTCCCAGTGGGCTGCGAGCAGGGACTGCAGCCCACTGGGGTCTGAAGTCCCGCTGGGTCAGCCGGGGTCACGTCCACACGGCGGAACGGGAGCCGCACCAGCCGGCCTCAGGGGTCTGGGGAGTCGCCACCTCATTCCCAGCCCTCCTTCCTGCCCCCCAAAGAAAAGAGCAGGTTGTCCCCGAGGGTCCTCACGTCAGCGGCTGTGGGCTGCTCCGTGTCCCTCTGGGCTGTGCTCCCGAGTGGCCAGGCGGCTGCGGGGTGGCCTCTTATCCCTTCCCGGCCCGGCCCGGCCCGGCGGGTGCTGCACTGCGGGGCCCGCAGCCAGGGGGGAGGCGCGGGAGGGGGTGCGGCTGGGGCGGCGGGCGGCCAGGCCTGCACACAGGGCTGCATTGAGCCCGCGGCCACCCGGGGCCTGGCTCGGGAGCCAAGCCCGCACTCCGGCCAAGGAAGAGAGTCCTGGGGGGCAGGAAGCCGGGCGTCAGCTTTCTGGGCTGCTTTAATTATACACGAAGATCGATAGGGCTATGAAGGCGAGGCCGGGGTGGGGAGAGGACAGAGCCCCGGTCCTTGATGCAAACAAAGCACATGCTCGGCCAAGACCGCAGCGCTTCCAAGTACAGGCTGAGCAGGGGGCTGGGGGCCGCGGGCTGCTTTCTGGGGGGGCCTCGGCACTGCCCCGAGCGCGGCCCCCAGCCCGTCCCTGCCCGGCCTCCCTCACCGCCCCCTGAACGGCCACCCCCGCGAGGCGCACACCCGCCCCCCGGCCCGCCCCCCGCATTGGGCCCGTCTCCTGATCAGGTTCGCAGAGGCCACGGTCGCATCCTACAGGAGCCGCCTGTGGACACCGCTGTCCTGTCGCCATCTGCTTCACCAGGAACTTCTTGACTCTTCGACACGTAGAAGTGTGTCCTGGACACAATGCTGGGCCGTGAGCCTTGGGGCTTGAGTTGTCCCCTCCTGGCCCCCAGCCTGTGCCCATACCTGCCTGCGTGGAACCTGAGTGGCCTGTGCTGGGCCTGCGTCCTCAGTTGCCCACGGGCTGCTGAAGGGCCCCATGCTGTGCGCGCCCCGGGTGGCAGGGCTTGCCCACGTCCAAGGAAGGAGCGACTGGGCCCCGGGGCCATGCGCCCCGCGCTAGGGGTGGCCGGCCCTGTGCTCGCTCCGCAGCGCCCACGCCACAGCCGCTCCCGCAGGGGGACGAGGAGTGTGGAATCTGCCCATCCGGCCGCCGGTCGCCAAGCACGGCGCCTGCCCTCGGGTTGCCCGCAGCACGGCCTCCCGCCACAGCCGAGGGCACTGGTGCGCCCACCCCGTGCCAGGCTCTGTGGGAGCAGAGAGTGGGGAGAGGGTGCTGGGCTCCGCAGTTTCCCGAGAGGGGAACGGTCACCTGGAAGAGGGGGGCTTTCAAGCGCTGGGGCCCCCGTGCTTCCTCGACGTTCCCAGCCCCCAGCGGCAAGGGGTCCGGGGCCCAAAGCGCCTCTGTGGCCTTTGCACTCACAGCTCATGCCGGCTCCCTCTCCAGACTGCCTGGTTAGGGTCTCCTCTCGTCACCCTGGACCCCTGGGCTAGTCCTGCGTGACCGTCACATCCACGCCCCGCCCGCAGCTCTGGTCCCCAGGAGCGGCTCGCCCCGGCGCAGCGAGAACCACATTCTCCAGTAGACCACGCAGCCTACGAGTGGCCCCACGCGTGGCTGCTGTTGGAACAGGCTCCTTACTTTCAGCGGGGGGATGGGATTTCAAAGTAGCAGAGGGAGCTCCAGGCGTCAGCAGGCCTGGGTTCACGGAGATCTTTGGCCGCGGATGGCAGCCTGCTCGAGCCGGCCTTCACCCGAGCCGTAGCAAAAACTCCAGGTCTGGGAACCCAAATCTGACTGGAACCACCACAGTGAGGGATCGCAGCCTCTCTCCCAAGTTCCCAGATCTACGCTGGGTCAAAACTCCAGTCTCGCGATGGAGGACAAGGCCCTAGACGGCCACCAGTACCATCAGGAAACTTCCTTCAGGCTGTCCCCAAGGCACCCGCAGCTGCTTGCTGATGTGCGCACAGAGTGGAAAAGAGGATCTGGAAGGAAGTTCTTGCATCTCTCCAGGGGTAATTAGATATGGGCTCTGCGTTGGCGTTAACTCCTGGGGCCACAAAACGGCACCATGGCCCCCCACTCCTATGTGGTGTTCGGGTGACAGAGTCTTCACCCGACCGGCTCCCCGTGGGACCGCGGGCGCAGGGGCTCTCCGGGTCCTCATTTCTTTAGCTCCTGAATGTGTACTTGGGACAGACACACTCAGCTGCTGGCAGAGCCTTCCCAGGCTCCCTCACGCACGAGCGCAGGATCAGTAAGACAGAAGAACCGGGCTGGGGGGCGTCCCCAGAGCTGCCCCTTCTTGTCATGACAGTGAACTGAGCAGTACTGCAGCCCTGGGAGAATTTTAGAGATTAGCGCCGTCGTCAAAGAGCCGGTGTAGACAAGGGCGGTGATACCACAAACCCATTCAACCTGCCAAGGTAGCCTGTGTGGACAGCGAGTGCATTGTGGAGGATGGAGACTGAACGGACGGGTCAACTGGTGACTTCATTTGGAGTCGCCAGATGGGCGTCTCTCTTGGAGAAGACCCGACACAGCGCCCGACACTTGGTATCAGCTGTTGATCTGACTGGGGCCTTTTCCTCAAAACCAATCACTTTTTTTTTGGTTAGTGATTTTATTTTATTTTTCAATTTAGATTCAATTAATTAACATACAGTGTATTACTAGTTTCAGAGGTAGAGGTCAGTGATTCATTAGTCTTATATGACACCCAGTGCCCATCATATCCTGTGCCCTCTTTAATGCCCATCCCCCAGTTACACCATCCCCCCTTCCCTCCAGCAACCCTCAGTTTGTTTCCTATGATGAAAAGTCTTCTTTGGTTTGCCTCCTTTTGATTTCTTCTTGTTTTATTTTTCCTTCCCTTCCCCTATGTTAATGTTTTGTTTCTTAAATCCCACATACGAGTGAGATCGTGTAATTGTCTTTCTCTGACTGACTGACTTCGCTCAGCACAATCCCCTCCAGTTCCATCCACGCCGATGCAAAGGGCAGGACGTCTCCCTTTCTGATGGCCGAGTCACATTCCGTTGTGTAGACGAACCCCGTCTTCTCTGTCTGTTCATCTGCCGACGGACATCCGGGCTCTTCCCACAGTTTGGCTATTGTGGGCGTCGCTGCTATAAACACTGGGGAGCAGATGTCTCTTCAGATCACTCCATTTGTATTTTGGGGGTAAATACCCGGTATTCTTTTTTTTTTTAACTATTTATTTTTTATTTATTATTTTTTTAATTTTTTATTTTTTCAGCGTAACAGTATTCATAATACCCGGTATTCTGATCGCTGGGTCATAGGACAGCTCTATTCTATTTTCAACTTTCTGAGGAACCTCCATACTGTTCTCCAGAATGCCGCACCAGCTTGCGTTCCCACCAACAGTGCAGGAGGCTCCCCTTTCTCCGCATCCTCGCCAGCATCTGTCGTTTCCTGACTGGTTAATTTTAGCCATTCTGACCGGTGTGAGGTGGAATCTCACTGTGGTTTTGATTTGTATTTCCCTGATGCCGTGTGATGTGGAGCACTTTCTCATGTGTCTGTTGGCCATCTGGATGTCTTCTCTGCAGAAATGTCTGTTCATGTCTTCTGCCCATTTCTGGATTGGATTATTTGTTCTTTGGGTGTTGAGTTGGGTAAGTTATAAATTTTGGAGATTAGTCCTTTATCTAACATGTCATTTGCAAGTATCTTCTCCCTTTCAGTTGTCTTTCAGTTTTGTCGACTGTTTTCTTTGCTGTGCAAAAGATTTTGATCTTGATGAAGTCCCAATAGCTCACTTTTGCCTTTGTTTCCTTTGCCATTGGAGATGTGTCTAGCAAGAAGTTGCTGCGGCTGAGGTCTCAGAGGTTTCTGCCTGTGTTCGCCTCTAGGATTTTGATGGATTCCTGTCTCATATATGGTTCTTTCATCTATTTTGAGTCTATTTTTGTGTGTGGTGTAAGGATATGGTCCAGTTTCATTCTTCTGCATGTGGTTGTCCAATTTTCCCAGCACCATTTGTTGACAAGACTATGTTTTCCGCTGGATTCTTTCTTGCTTTGTTGAAGATTAGTTGGCCGTGGAGTTGAGGGTCCGTTTCTGGGCTCTCTGTTCTGTTCCATTGATCTATGTCTGTTTTTGTGCCAGTACCATGCTGTCTTGATGACAGCTTTGTAATGCAGCATGAAGTTTGGAATTATGAAGCCACCAGCTTTGGTTCCCCCCCCCGCCCCGCCAACATTATTTTGGCTATTTGGGGTCTTTTCTAGTTCCATACAAATTTTAGGATTATTTATAGGAGGGCTGGGAGCTCATTCAGTTAAGCATCAACCTTCAGCTCAGGTCATGATCCCAGGGTCCTGAAATTAAGTCCCACATCGGGTACCTTGCTCAGCAGGGAGCCTGCTTCTCCCTCTGCCTGCTGCTCCCCCTGCTTGTGCTCTCTCCCTCTGACAGATAAATACATAAAATCTTTATTTAAAAAACACCAAATTTTAGGATTATTTATTCCAGCTATGTGAAAAATGTTGATGGCATTTTGACAGGGATTACATTGAATGTATCGATTGCTCTAGGTATCACAGACATTTTAACAATATTTGTTCTTCCAATCATGAGCATGGAACAGTTTTTCCATTTCTTTGTGTCTTCCTGAATTTCTTTCACGAATGTTCTATAGTTTTCAGAGTACAGATCCTTTGCCTCTTTGGTTAGGTTTATTCCTGGATATCTTATGTGTTTAGTGCAATTGTAAATGGGATCAATTCCTGAATTTTTCTTTCTTTTGTCTCATTTTTAGTGTATAGAAATGCAACTGATTTCTGTGCATTGATTTTATATCCTGCCACTTTGCTCAAATCCTGTATGAGTTCTAGCAATTTTGGGGTGGAGTCTCTTGGGTTTTCCACATAGAGTATTATGTCATCTGTGAAGACTGAGAGTTTGACTTCTTCTCAGATGCCCACCCCCTTTTTTTCTTTTTGTTGTCTGATTGCTGAGGCAAGGACTTCTAGTACTATGTTGAATAGCAGTGTTGACAGTGGACATCCCTGCTGTGTTTCTTACCTTCGAGAAAAGCTCTCAGTTTTTCCCCATTGAGAATGATTTTGCTGTGGGTTATTCATATATGGTTTTTATGATATTGAGGCATTTTTCCTCTATTCCTACAGTGTGAAGACTTTTAATCAAGAAAGGATGCTGTACTTTGTCAAATGCTTTTCCTATATCTATTGAGAAGATCTTATGGTTCTTGTTCTTTCTTTTATTAATGTATTGTATCACATTGATTGATTTGTGGATGTTGAACCACCCTTGCAGCCCAGGAGTAAATCTCACTGGTTGTGGTGAATATTCTTTTTAATGTACTGTTGGATCCTATTGGCTTCTTGGTGAGAATTTTTGCATCCATGTTCATCAGGGATATTCTCCTTTTTGGTGGGGTCTTTGTCTGGTTTTGGGATCAAGGTAATGCTGGAGTCATAGAAAGAGTTTGAAAGTTTTCTTTCCATTTCTTTTTTGGAAACAGTTTCAGAAGAATAGGTATTAATTCTTTAAATGTTTGGTAGAATTCCCTGGTAGAATTCCCATCCAGCCCTGGAGTCTTGTTTCTTGGGAGATTTTTGATCACTGCTTCAATTTCCTTGATGCTTATGGGTCTGTTCAGGTTTTCTATTTCTTCCTGTTTCAGTTTTGGTAGCTTATACATTTCCAGGAATGCATCCATTTCTTCCAGTTTGCCTAATTTGTGGGCATATAGTTGCTCATAATGTGTTCTTATAATTGTTTGTATTTCTTCAGTGTTGGTTGTGATCTCTCCTCTTTCATGCATGATTTTATTTATTTGGGTCCTTTCTCTTTTCTTTTTGATAACTCTGGACAGGGGGTTATCAATCTTATTACTTCTTTCAAAGAACCAGCTCCTAGTTTCATTGATCTGTTCTACTGTTCTTTTGGTTTCTATTTCATTGGTTTCTATTTCATTGATTTCTGCTCTGATCTTTATTATTTATCTTCTCCTGCTGGGTTTAGGCTTTCTTTGCTGTTCTTTCTCCAGCTCCTTTAGGTGTAGTGTTAGGTTGTGTACTTGAGACCTTTCTTGTTCCTTGAAAAAGGCTTGTCTTGCTATATACTTTCCACTCAGGACCAACTTTGCTGCATCCCAAAGATTTTGAACAGTTGAGTTTTCATTTTCATTTATTTCCACGAACTTTTTTCAATTCCTCTTTAATTTCCTGGTTGACCCATTCATTCTTAGTAGGATGCTCTTTAGCCTCCATGTATTTGAGGTCTTCCCAACTTTTCTCTTGTGATTGAGTTCTAGTTTCAAAGCAGTGTGGTCTGAAAATATGTAGGGAATGATCCCAGTCTTTTGGTACCAGTTGAGACCTGATTTGTGACCCAGGATGTGATCTATTCTGGAGAATGTCCCATGTGCACTTGAGAAGAATGTGTATTCTGTTGCTTAAGGATGGAATGTTCTGAATATATCTGTGATGTCTATCATCTGGTCCAGTACGTCATTCGAAACCCTTGTTTCCTTGTTGATCTTCTGCTTAAGTGATCTGTCCATTGCAATGAGTGGGTGTTAAAGTCCCATATTATTATCATATTGTCAATGTGTTTCTTTGATTTTGTTATTAATTGGTATATATAATTGGCTGCTCCCATGTTAGGGATATAAATATTTACAGTTGTTAGATTTTCTTGTTGGATAAACCCTTTACTTATGATATAATGTCCTTCCTCATCTCTTATTACAGTGTTTGGTTTAAATCTAATTTTTCTGTTATAAGAAATGCTACCCCAGCTTTCTTTTGATGTCCATTAGCATGATAAATGGTTCCTCTCCCACTCTCACTCTGGAGGTGTCTTTGGATCTCAAATGAGTCTCTTGTGGACAGCATACTGATGGGTCTTGCCTTTCAAAACCAATTGCTAAGACCCCCCAGAAACAGTTTGCTTTTACCTGGCAGGGCCAAAGGCAAACCCTCGGTGTTGTCTCAGGGACACATACGTTCTCCTGTTTGATGCCAGAATACTGTCTGAGGAGACCTTGATCATCTTGGCGGCTCACAGAGTAGCACGCTTGTCCACTGTACTAACGATAGTGCGCTGATGGGTCTTATGCGTGCATAAGACATCTACATACTGGACACTGGAAGATGAGCCCCACAAAACTGGCATGGCCAGGCCCCCATGGCCTCTTCACCCTGGTTCTCTGGCACAGACACTACAGAAGGTGCACTCACATCCGCTTGCTGCCCACTCTGCATGTCCACCTTCCCTCCTTGCCTGGCTTATGCCCTGAAGGTCTCAGCCCCTTCCTGGTGCCATCACCATGGAGCTGAGGCTTGTACCCATGATGGCACCCCAGCACCGTCTATGCACGGGCCCAGCAGCTCAGGTTCACCTGGGCTCCGTAAGGGTGTGGCAAGGACTGTGACTGGCTGAGATCTGACCCTGCCTGTGGGCTGAGGAGGTGGCATGTCGCTGCTTCACAGATGCTGTTAGAGGCCAAGGTTCTGCGTCAGAGATTGCTCAGGTGCTTCGGCAGAAAGCTTTGTGTTTGTGGGGGTCCCCTGCCCCCGAGTCCACAGCTGGGCCACAGATAGGCCTGGATGAGGGTGCATGCTGGGCTTGTGTTCTCAAAGGGCACGGGATTCGGGAGGACTCCCTGTCTGCCATCATATGGAGCGGTGATGACCCTGCCCTGCACCGTCTTTCCTCAGGAGTGCTCCCTGCAACCCAGAGAAGCTGGCGGCATGAAGAGCGGCTGGGGCCTTGCGTTCTGGGTGGGCCAGCAGTGGGCACAGGGACGCCTGGGCTGTGCTGGTTGTCCCAGCAGGCATTCCAGCTGGCCCAGGCCTGTGGACCAGCTCTGGTCTGTGCAGCCAGCACACCCTTCCCAACAGTACAAACCCAGCCTTGTGGAGGGTTCTTCTGCTCCTGGGATGTTCTCCCTCATCCCTGGGAGGCCCTTTAGATTTCTCTGTGTAGTCACTTCTTTGTCGTACTTTCATAATTCTTTATGTCAGCTTGGACTCAGACCAATGCACTAGGTAACAAGAAAAATTAAAAGGTTTTGTTAATTTTTTTACCACTCTTTCATTACGCAAAAATGATTTCAAAATAAAAAAAATATTTTAAGATATTATATGGAGGGGCACCTGGGTGGCACAGTTGGTTAAGTGTCTGACTCTGGATTTCAGCTCAGGTCGTGATCTCAGGGTCCTGGGGTCAAGCCTGGGGTCAGGCTCTGTGCTCAGCGGGGACTCTGTTGAGATTCTCTCTCTCCCTCTGTCTCTGGCTTGTGCTCACTTTCTCTCTCTCTCTGTCTCTCCCTGTTTAAAATAAATAAATAAATCTTAAAAATTATATTATATGGAGAGAGTAAACTTGGTAGAGGAGACAAAATGGAGGAAAACAATAGCACTGTGCCTGAAATCAACAGCTATTTTTGAATATATAAACTCCACAAACTGCTGTACTATGATTTGTATTTTACCAATAGAACCCTTCTGACACCAAATGTGTGGGCTTTCCTCCTACATCAACTAGTTCTCCGACAATAGCTCTGTGTCTTACAGGTCAGTCCAGTACCGATGCCGTCTACCTGGAGTTGGCACAGACCCCACAGGGTAGGGCTCAGTCCCACAAGATTGCCCCTCCTTCAGACGAGTCCCTGGCTACACATGCTTCTGACTGACTGCCTACACACTGAGGGCTCCCATGACCCCCTCCTTCTATTCAGTAATTTGCTAGAATGGCTCCAAGAACTCAGGAGAACGGTTTTCTCGCTGTTATTGGTACAGCTGAATTGGAAGAGATGCCGAGGGCAAGAGGAGGGGCGTGGGAAGGGATGTGCACAACTGTCTCTGCCCCTCCGCATGTTTGACCTGGAAGTTCTCGGAACCCCATGCTCTTGATGGAGGTTCCCTTATGTCGGCATGATTAATTAACTCACTGGCCATTGGGGGTTAATTCAATCTCCAGTCCTCCTCCCCTCCCTGCCAGGGGACGGGCTGAAAGGTCCAACCCACTAATCATGTGGTCCTTTCCTCCAGAGTCCAGCCCTGAGTCCCCTTACTAACTTAATGCAGTGTGGTTGAAGGGAGCTTGTTACCACTAACAGAAGATGCCTCCCTGACCCCCCACTCAGGGTTTTAGACCTCTGCCAGGAACCAGGGGTGCAAAGACCAAATATACATTCCTTATTATATACATCTCAGTATCACATGAGGTAATAAGACATTGTAAATACAAGTAGCCCACTACAAAGAGTCTGTACTATTGTCCACCTAATGAAACAGCTTAGGGAGACCGTGTACCAACAGGGGGTATTTGGTGGACAGCCGTTACTATGGGTGCTTTCCAGGGACTGGAAGGGACGGCTGGCATGACACCGGGAAGACAGGTGACCACTGTGAATGACTGAATCGCCAGCTCGGCTTGGCCGTCTCTGGAGCCAACAGCCATCCACTTGGTTCACGGTCATGACATTACTAACGAATGCCCAACACTCAGTCTGCAAAACTTTGGGGATGTTTGGAGGGGGTGAAGGAGGCTCAGGCCCTACTGTGCCTAGTCCACAGCACCTCTAGATGCCGAAGGCACCCACTGTGACCTAATGGTGAGGGTCCCCTGGCTTCAGGAGGAAGGCTCCCCCAATGGGGCTCTATCCGTTGTCCTGGAAAAAGGGGTTCACTTGTCGGCGCAAGGGAAGTGGATGGCGTGGATGGAGACACGAGTGGGTCAACGGACACCTCTTCTGGGGGCACAGAGCTTCTGCTAAAGTCTTCTCCCGTTGCTTAGACGCTCCGTCCCCTTTCAGCCAGCCTTTACCAGCTCAGCAAACCCTTAGCACTGGTTAGTTCAGAAACTAGACCCAAGCCCAGCTCAGTCTGTGCAGGGGCAGGAAGAGGCATTCTGCTTTGAGTTTTCTAGGAGGAAAGGCCTCGGACAGCGACATTGTTCTCTGGTACAAAGGGCAGTGCCATCCGCCACCAAGCTGCTCATGAGGTCCCTTACAGTGACCCATGTCCTTGGGGAGAAAAGGATGCCTGTATTCTAAAGGGACGTGGGAGAAGGGACAAAAGGCTTCTGTTGTAGTAAATGCAAGTGTCAAGGTGATGAGAATGAATTGCCTTCCCTATTCTGAAGAACGCTGCTACCAGCTAGCAGGCGGCCATGGGGAGAGGGCAGGGGCTGATCCTGGAGCTGGGTTCAAATCCTGCCTCTGTGGAGCGTCCTTCAGCAAGACTCAACTTTCTTGCCCTCAGTGGAAGAGGGGAGAGATGTATCTCCGAGAGGATTCCTGGAGGGTAAAGGAAATTTTGCAGGCACGTGCACACACACAGGAATGCCTGTGTACATGAACATGTGTGCAGAGGGCTGACCGTGCTCAGGTGATGGTGACCATTATCATCACGAAGGTCACTCTTCTTCTGTCGGGAGAACCTGGACCTGCCGTGGAAGGACAGAGGACAGAGATTTCTTTCAGGGCCAATCGATCAAGGTCTAAAAATGTGGAGTGAACTTGTTGGTTAATTTAGAATACTTTGAGTGCAAGAGGTCCCCAGTTTGGCAAATTGTGATGGAGTATCGTATCTCATGGTATCACATTTTACTATTTTTATGCTGCGTCAAATTCCATGAATCTGTTTGGTTTCTAACCAGTCCTTCCAGAGTCCGTGCTCCCTTCCAGTAGGGCAAGCCCAGCGTGAGCGGAGCTGGCGTCTGCCCCGAGCGGGGTTTGCTTTGGACCCATGGCAACGTCTGGACCCAGCTCCAAACAACAGGCCTTTTGTTTTTGTTTTTCAACTTTTTTTTTTTTTTTTTTTTGGAGAAGGAACTGGAGGCTGGAGCCTAGTGCGTGGCCCCCCACAAAGCCCCTCTCCTCAGCCTGCTTTGTGTGCAAGGGGCTTCGTTGCCTGGGAACGGCGTCTCTGTGAGATGTGAGTGTGTTGAACTGACCCAAGCAACGGCTTCGAAGGGAAAATTGACTGTTTTCCCTTGGGTAGAACTCTGCTACAAGTTATTTGATTATGCTTTTTATAACTTTCAAGGGCTCTTAGAGACTTGGAAATTTGCCATAAACCCATGTCAGGTTTAAAGTTTAAAAAAAATCAGTGGGTTTGTCTATTTGTTTTTGCTCAACGGGAACATTTTTTAACTTCGTTCCTCGGTACGCATCACGCATTCTTATGGCTCGTGTTGCTGTGGGCCCCGAGCTGCACGCTGCACCGCGTCGCAGTGAACGCGCAGAGCAGCGACAAAACCTACTCAGTTGATTGCTAGACGACCTAATCAGTGAGACCGCAGGCTGAGATCTCAAGGCGCCGCTGTGGGGTCCACCCGTCCCTGGGAGCTCCCGCAGGCAGGCATGAGCTCACGGACAGATTTAAGTGAGGAACGCACCAAACACAGTGGATAACAGGAAGGATGATGGGGTGTCAATCCAGAAGCCCAATTCCTGGTGGTTTTCTACTGTAGAGCAATATTTTTTGCTTTTTAAAAACAAATTTTAAGTTAAAAATGCTGTAAAGAGTCCACGTTATATTCAAAATTTTTGTGTAACTGAAATATATACAAAGGTTGATTTATGATCTAATAGGTCAAATGAGTGCTAATATAAACAGAAATGTACAGAATACTTAGAGGAAATCATAGGAAGGGTAGACAAGATTTAGAAATTGAAACCTTAAATAATAATATAAATAATATAAAATGATCTCTTTGTAGACTTTTTTTTTTTTAAGATTTTATTTATTTATTTGACAGAGAGAGAAATCACAAGTAGACAGAGAGGCAGGCAGAGAGAGAGGGGGAAGCAGGCTCCCTGCCGAGCAGAGAGCCCGATGCGGGGCTCGATCC
>NW_019154127.1:15896470-15910752 GCF_002288905.1 Enhydra lutris kenyoni
GATGCGGGGCTCGATCCCAGGACCCTGAGATCATGACCCGAGCCGAAGGCAGAGGCTCAACCCACTGAGCCACCAGGTGCCCCTCTTTGTAGACTTTTAAATGTATCTTATGTAATATTTTTGCCTCACTAGCTCAACTGATGAATGTTTTTTTAAAGATTTTATTTATTTATTTGACAGAGAAAGAGAGATCACAAGTAGGCAGAGAGGCAGGCAGGGTGGGGGGTGCAGGCTCCCTGCTGAGCAGGGATGCGGGGCTCGATCCCAGGACCCTGAGACCATGACCTGAGCCGAAGGCAGAGGTCCAACCCACTGAGCCACCCAGGCGCCCTCAACTGATGAATTCTTAATATGTTAAAACTTGTTGAAAGATTCCTTGATGAGAGCTCTTGCAACGAGCTCTGGGTGCAGGCTTGTCTTGGCCTGCACACTTGTGTCCTCCCATTTCCCAAGCCAGAGCCCCAGGCCTCCAACGAGGACCCCAGGATGCAGAGGCGCACAAGGACAGGACTGGCTGATGTCACGGTCTGTAAAGCGCAGACCCAGGGGCCCAGGAGTGGGAGTGTGTCTCCGAGAAGGTCCTGTGGGAAAGGAGAGATCATTGGAGGCAAGTCTGGGAAATACCCTGGTGTGCTCTCGGGCCATCCCACATGCATGTGCAAAACGAGCTCCCAGGACCTCCAAGGCCTCACCCCGCTGAGGCCACCAGCGCCCCGGACCTCAGCACCCACCTCAGGCCCGCGCGCATACAAGGCTCCTTGAGGGGGACGCATCAGGAACAGCTTCTCCAGGGTGTTCGTCGCTCAGCTGAAGACACGAGGGGCCCGACCCCACGGCCTCCCCAGCGGCAGGACAGGGAGAGGATGGCCATGTAGGTCCCTCCTGCTGGGAAGGAGGGCGGGAGGCGGAGAGCAGGTGTCGTCCACGGCCATTCCGTAGCCCAGCCCAGTGCCTGTCCCCGAGCAGGGGCCTGCTGTGTCCCCAGGAACGCTTTCCCTGGCTTCTGGCCTCACGCTCTGTGGTCTTGACTCCATCCTCTAAGTCTTTCTTCCTTTTCCGTAGAGAGTAGCCCGTGCTTGCAGCCGAGTAGTTTCCCGGGTCTGCGGCCCGCTGTGGGGCTGCGGCCTCCACCGGCCTCTCTCCGTCGTGCCGTCTCGGCTCTTCCAGCCCAGGCCGGAGAGGACGCCGCGGGTCGGCCCTGGCAGCGGCGTCTCGTACGGTGTCACCGACTTTCACTCCACCAGGCAGAACCCACACCCGAATCTCTTTGACACGGGCCCCTCCTCTCTGGGGCCGGGACACGGTTGCGGCCGTGGCCTTCGGTGGCGAGAAGCCTGGCGGTTGAGAGGCACCGGACAAGGGCCCGGGAGGCCTGGACCCATCCCAAGGGGTCGGCGAGACCCCCGCTGAGCTTTCTCGGAGGCCTCACGGGGCCTCTCCCATCCCTGCCGGCCTCACTGTCCTCCGAGACCCCCTTTTCCCAGCAGCACCGTGGACGCCGGCTTTGCTGAGCGCTCCCCTTCGTTGCGAATGTTCTGCCGGGAGAGAAGCCCAGCCGCTCCGGGCCTTTGCCGTTCTCAGAGGGTCTGTGTGAACACGGAAGCGCTCCTCCTCCGGCCACTCTCTCTCCAGTCCTTACTCTGTGCGGGCACAGGCTCCTCCACCCCGGTGACTCCGCCCGGACCCTCCTCGACCAGCCCCACCGGCCGAGGGGCATTGTCTTCCCCCCGCTCCTCCCTCGCAGGCTACAACCGCACCAGAGCTGCCCCCACCGAGGAGGAAGGGCTTTTCCTTGCTTTTCACTGGGCCTTGCCGACGGCCTCTGCGGGCCGGAGCCCCTGCCACGGGCCGCAGCCTGCGGACCGCAGCTTCCTGCCTCAGAGTGCCCAGTCCTGCGCCCGCGGACCGCGCGCCAACCGCGACTGCTTTCTTATTCTCACTGGGCCCGGGGGACGGCTCAGAGGGGCTCCACAGTGCTCGGGGCCTCAGCGGGCAAGACTGGCACAGCTGGAAGGGCTCAAATGGTGGCCGTGGGACCACCTAGAGGCCTCCTCAGTCCCCTGGCGAGAGACAACCTGAAGGCTGGGCTCCGCCGGGCCTGCTGTCCGAAGCACGCGTGGGAGGTTTTACAGTGACTGGGTCCCAAGAGCCAGCTTTCCAGGAGAACCAGAGGTCGCCCTGTGGCCTCTGTGACCTCAACTCAGAAGTCGCTTCTGGTCTTGTATTCTGTTGGTTCCAGCAGATACAGGCCCACCCAGATCCGAAGGGGGGGACGCGCGGCCTACTTCCTGATGGGGAGGGTTCACAGCCACTTCAGAAGTCACCACAGTGGGGACGCCTGGGTGGCTCAGTTGGTGAAGCGACTGCTTTCGGCTCAGGTTGTGACCCCGGATCAAGGCTCCCGTGGGGAGCCTGCATCCCCTCTGCCTGCTGCTCCCCCTGCTTGTGTTCCCTCTCTCTCTGACAAATAAATGAATAAAATCTTAAAAAAAAAAAAAAAAAAGAAGTCACCGGGGTGCCTGGGTGGCTCAGTGGGTTAAGCCTCTGCCTTTGGCTCAGGTCATGATCTCAGGGTCCTGGGATCGAGCCCCGCATCAGGCTCTCTGCTCAGCAGGGAGTCCACTTCCCCCTCTCTCTCTGCCTGCCTCTCTGCCTGCTTGTGATCTTTCTCTCTGTCAAATAAATAAATAAATAATCTAAAAAAAAAAGAAAAAGAAGTCACCACAGTTCACCTCTAGCACAAGGTATTTACAAATCATAGAGAGCACAAACCTTCTAAAGACATTGTAAAGATTAATTTCAGTTGAAGTATACTTACATTGTGTGAATTACATAGTATACTACACAAATTTTATCCTTTAATTGTACGGGACATTCCAGCAACCCATTCCCTTCACTATGAACCTTTCTTGTCTTTTGATGGATATGTGCGTTTTTTTGGAGAGCAGACACACCTATGAGAGGGATTACTGAATTATGGGATCTGTGTAGGTCTCACTTTACTAGAGACTGTCAAGTAGTTTTCTAACATAATTATATCAGTTTGCACTCCTCCCAGCAGGAGAGGAGGACTGGTCAAGATACCAACACTAAGTATTTTTGATTTTTTAATATTTAACCATTCTGATGGGTGGGTGGTGACACCTTATTGTGGTTTTAATTTTTTTTAAGATTTTATTTATTTATCTGACAGACAGAGATCACAAGCAGGCAGAGAGGCAGGCAGAGAGAGAGGAGGAAGCAGGCTCCCCTCTGAGCAGAGAGCCTGATGCGGGGCTCGATCCCAGGACCCTGAGATCATGACCTGAGCCGAAGGCAGAGGCTTAACCCACTGAGCCACACATGCACCCCAAGTGGTTTTAATTTTTAAAAGATTTTATTTATATATTTGACACAGAGAGAGAGAGCGAGCGTGCACAAATGGGGGAGGGGCACAGAGAGGGACAAGCAGACTCCCCACTGAGCAGGGAGCCTGACAGGACCTGGAACTTGATCCCAGGACCCTGGGATCGTGACCTGAGTCGAAGGCAGAGGCTTCATCGGCCGAGCACCCCACCCAACCGCCCGGCGCCCCTCATTGTGGTTTTAATCAGCTTTTTTTGATGTATTGGTTATGATTGCTGCATACCAAACTGTGCCAACATTTAGAGTTCTATGACAATTGTTTATTTAGCTCATGGTTCTCTGTATTGGCTATTTGGGATTTGTTCATCTGGGAGGTTCTTTTTTCTTTTTTTAGAGAGGGAGGGAGAGAAGGCGGAGGTGGAGCAGAGGGAGAGGGAAAATCTTTTTTTTTTTTTTAAGATTGTATTTATTTATTTGACAGACAGAGATCACAAGTAGGCAGAGAGGCAGGCAGAGAGAGAGGGAGGAAGCAGGCTCCCCGCTGAGCAGAGAGCCCGATACGGGACTCGATCCCAGGACCCTGAGACCATGACCTGGGCCCAGATCAAGAGTTGGATGCGCAACCGACTGAGCCCCCCAGGGACCCCTCTCTGCGCAGTTCCAACGCTGGCCTCATCTGGCCTCACTCATTTATCTGTAGTTACCATTGGTCATTGGAGTGGTTCTGCTCATTGCTCATTGAGGAGGCTGGTTGTGTGTGTGTGTGTGTGTGTGTGTGTGAGAGAGAGAGAGAGAGAGAGAGAGAGAGAGAGATTCAGTCAAGAGGATGAGGATGGAAACTGGCCTCTTGAACCCTAAACTTGGAAACCAGACAAGATGGCGTCCGCAGCCTCTGCAGGCGTGTTGCTAGACCGGCCCAGAAGCCGAGGTCCTCCTCTTGCTGGAAAACCCTGCAGAGCATTACGGCCATTTTGGCAATCTTCCCCACTTAGCTCTCTGGCCTAAACGCAAAACGTTGCTCCCCTTATCTCAGGAACCCCGAGGTCTCATCCAAGCCTGAAGCTCAGGTCCCGTGATTTAAACGAGGTGTGGAGGCTGCCGAGGCTCCAGGCAGGCTCTGGTCCCAGAGGTCTGTGCTCTAGGAGAGCAGGTCACCTGGGCCTCTGTGCACACACGCCCAGCACATGCGGTGAGACGGGGGAGGGAGAACACGGGATGCTGCATTCAGACGGGGGCTGGATACCCAGTCCTGGTTCACCGCCGTCCTGAAAGGCCTGTGGGGTTCCCCCGGTCCAGGGCACTAAATACGTTTGGATTACAGCCTGGTCAGCTCCTTACAAGGGGCTCCCAAACACAGTGTTCCCCAGGGCTCCCTGGGAGGGGGCACCCCAGCCCACTGGTCTCTGCCTGGTGAGATGTCCTTCCTTTTCCGTAAGGAACGGCTCGTTTGTTGAAAGTTGGGGGTCCACAGGTGGGCCTCATTTCATTTGGAACTATCTCGTCCAAGCTGGCCGTGCTTTGCCAACATAAATTTCCCGAGTCATGTTCCATTGTATGAAGATACTGCAATTGTGTATCCATCTCCCGCTGACTGGCATTTGTAATGGTACCAACATTTTTCCTGTCGTAAATAAAGTTGCTACGAACATGCTTGGATGAGGCGTTTTTGGATTATGTTTTCATTTCTCTTGGACAGACGCCCTGCAGTTCTGCTCCTGGGAACGTAGGCCTTTGATATGCAGATGTTGGAGTTACAACCCCAAGGTGACTGGAGACAGGGTTATCTGGGAGGTAATTACGGTTGATGCAGTCTGAGGGTGGGCTCAGTCCTTCATAAGAAGAGGAGGAGACACTAGACTCTCTGTGTCGTGAGAGGACGTGAGAACGCAGCCATCCACAAGGCAGGAAGAGAGCTCTCACCAAACTGAACTTGCTGGCACCTTGGCCATGGACTTCCAGTTTCCAGAACTCTAACAAAATAAATGTCTGTTGTTAAAGCCAACCAGTCTGTGGTATTTCATTAATGGCAACCAGAACAGACTTCTATAATATGCTTAACTTGTTAAGAAAGTTAAGAAAAAACACAAAAAGCAAAAACCAAACTCCACAGCTGTCCAAAAAAAAAAAAGTTGGTGGGCACCTGGCTGGCTCAGTCGGTAGAGCGTGTGACTCTTGGTCTGGGGGTCCTAGGTTCAGCCCCACGTTGGGCATAGAGCTTACTCTAAAGAAACAGCGACTCAGCTGCCCCCATCACTTGCGTGTTGTCTAGAGCCGCCCTCACGCTACGAAGGGGATGGTGAGGAGTTCAGACGGAGACTCTGCCTGCAAAGCTGAACATGTTTACTACCTGGCCCTTTACAAAAAAAATGTTTGCTGACCCCGGTCCAATTCTCCGACTTCTAATTCTACTGTTAGTGCTTTTAACATCTAAGGAAACTTTGCTGCCTGAAGCCTGACGTTGTACCTTTCATGTTTGCGTCTGTGATGTGTCCCAGTGAGTTCCGCGTGGTGTATGGTGGACACTAGCGTCACCAGTTCTGAGCAGCCGGTTCCCGGGGCCCATCCTCGGGGAGGCTTCCCCGTCGGCAGTCCTGACTGTGAGCGCGTGCGTCTCTTCCCGGACTCCCCGCGGCCCCGCGGATCTCTTTGCCCGTGGTTCTGCCAACATCGCCCGGCCTCGAGGCCTGTATCTTCACATCATTCTCGAAGTCAGAGGGTGTGTATCTTACGGTACGGTTCTTGTAAGACCATTCTGTGACTGGAGGCCCTCTGCACTGCTCTACACGTTGTGGAATCAGTTTTTCAGCTTCTAGAAGAAAGGCCTGTGGGGATTACGCTGAATGGCCTGATCACGTTGTGGAGAGTTGACCTTCAGTATGTTGAGTTTCCGGTAGGTAAACGTGGACTCTCACCACTACTTAGAGCCTTTGAACTTCCTCTCAGTGTTCAAATAGTTTTAGTGTAGAAGTCGTGCACATATTTTTGTGCACATTTTCACATATTTTGTTGAATTTATTCCTAAGCATTTATTGTTATACATTTTATCGTTGATGTTCGTTCTGCATTCACCTGGGCCTATGGCTAGTGAGGCCACCCGCTAGAAGTGCCTGGGGGCACTCACCTGCACACCCCCACCCCGCCCCCGGTACTGTTTGTGGCAAGCTTCCACTGGGTTTTCCGCAGGTGCAGCCAGTGTTGTGGCTGGACCAGCCCTTGTTCTTATCGGGACTGCAAGGCTATCCCGGCAACTATCAGGGAACTCTGAAGACGGTTATTACTTACAGTCCCTGGAGGGCACCTTCCCAGGGCCACACAGGTCAGGCAGGGGCAGAGGAAAGGAGGTAGGCCTGGGGTTCTGACTTTATTGGGGTCAAGGCTAGTGGTCTAGGGTTTCAAGGGTTCATTCTTTGCTGGTGAATTTGAAACATGAATCACAGGAAAGGAAAAGCAAGTGATCAGAAGGTCGGCTAGGTCAACTGTGCTTTCTGGAAAAGGGACCTTGATGGGTGGGTGGGTTGGCTTCATGGCTTTTCATGTGGTGTGTAGTTGGGAACGTGTTTACTGGGGATGGATGTCTGCGGAGTGGATGCCTCTTAATGCAGGTGCTTACATTATAAGAATGTAATCGTCAGGTGCTAATACCACACTGGTATACAGGTTTTTTTTTAAAAATCTATATTTTAAAGATTTTCTTTATTTATTTGAGAGATAGAGAGAGTGAGTGGTGGGTGAGGATCAGAGGGAAAGGGATAAGCAGACTCTGCACTGAGTGCAGAACCTGGAGTGGGGCTCAATCCCACAACCCTGAGATCAGCCCTGAGCCAAAATTGGGTCAGACGCCCCACCGACTGAGCCACCCGGGGGACCGTATGTGGGTTTTTTAAAAAGTTCATTTTTGATGTTTTGCTCCTAGTAAATAAAAAATACACTTCTTTTTCTCTTTTAAAGATTTTATTTCTTTATTTGAGAGAGAGAGAGTGAGCAGGAGGGATAGGGAGAGAGAATCTGAAGCAGGTTCTGCACGGGGCACAGAGCTCAGTGATCGCCACACAGGGCTCGATCCCAGGACTGCTAGCTCATGCCCTGAGCTGCTACCAAGGGTCGGATGCGTGAGGGACTGAGCCACCCAGGCGCTCCTATACACACACCCGTGTTTTTCTACATAGACCTTTATCCTGTGATCTTGGTAAATTCACTCATCTGCTCTAGCAGTTTCATGATTCCTCAGGCTAGTCTATGCAAACAGATTCATGTTTGTATTCATCTGCGAATACCTGTAATTTTGTTTCTTTTGTTCTAATAGTTATACCTTTTTATTTATTTATTGCTTTACTCGCACCTTGTGCTGGCCAGAGTTTCCTACAAAATGCTGAGTAGAAGTAGGCGAAGTGGAAACTTTCAGTACAACATCACGAAGCATGATTTTAGAGTTAGGGTTTCTGACAGATGCCTTTTTGGAGATAGAGGATGTTCCGAAGCAGGGAGGTTGAAGGGAGTCTGTTTGAGAAAGGCTCTGTCTCTGCTGGTTTTCTGCGAGGCCCCACTTACTCAGGCTCCTTATTTTGCCCTTGAACAAGCCAAAGAACTATGTGCCCAGTTAAGGGGCAAGCAAGGAAGGTCATCGTTCTCTGAGTCTTGTCCTGGCCCCAAACACCTGATACCATCTAAGACAAGCCAGTCCCAACCGTGTTCCACGACGCTAACTTCCAACAGAACTTGGCTGACGCTGGAACCAACACTCTCCACCTTCAGGACAACACTGTCGGGGCCCGTCTCACTCCTGGGAGCTTTTTCTGTATCCTGGCTTACTAAACTTCTGTTGCTTTACCCGCAAAACAAAAACAAAACCACAAAACCATACTCGACCTTCAGTGATTTGTGGCACACCACCTGTCACTCCCTCAACTCACCTGCGATCGGACCCTACCCTGGATTCCTGAAGGAGCCCATCCTATAGACCCCTTTCCAGTAATAACCCTGACCCAGGAGACGACGAGACTCCGTCTTCGTTCCTTTCCCAGCCTCCCAGACACTCCATCTGCTACTCTCCGTCACGCACACTATTCAGTAAACTGTGTTCACTTTCTCTGGCTCACATTTGATTTCTAACCTGTGGGAACACAAGGACCCTCCTGACTGGTCCTGTGGGATCCCTCCTCTGGGTCGTCTGACCCAGTCTTCCTGTATCACGGATATTAAAAAAAATATCATGACTAGGGCACTTGGGTGGTTCAGTTCGTTAAGCTTCCGACTCTTGGTTTCCACTCAGGTCAAGATCTGGGGGTCATGGGATTGGGCCAGATTAGGCTCCATGCTCAGAGGGAGTCTGCTCGAGATTCTCTCCCTCTGCCCCTTCCCCCTGGTTTGTGCTCTCTCTCTCTCTAAAATAAATAAACAAAATCTTTTTAAAAATCATGATTGGGTATTGGATTTTGCTAAATTCTTTAAAAAAATTTATTGAGTAACCGTATAGATTCTCTCCTTTATTCTGTTAAAATTGTGAATTATAGGGACACCTGGGATGCTCAGTCTTTGCGAGTCTGCCTTCGGCTCAGGTCATGATCTCAGGGTCCTGGGATCTAGCCCTGTGTTGGGCTCCCTGCTCAGCGGGAAGCCTGCTGCTCCCTCTCCTGCTCCCCTGCTTGTGTTTCCTCTCTCGCTGTGTCTCTGTCAAATAAATAAATAAAATCATTAAAAAATTGTGAATTATATTGATTTTCTTTCTTCCTTTCACTCTTTTTCTTTCTTTCATATTTTATTTATTTATTTGACAGAGAGAGATCACAAATAGGCAGAGAGGCAGGCAGAGAGAGACGGAAGCAGGCTCCCCGCTGAGCAGGGAGCCCGATGTGGGGCTCGATCCCAGGACCCTGAGATCATGACCTGAGCCGAAGGCAGAGGCTTAACCCACTGAGCCACCCAGGTGCCCTGAAGTATATTGATTTGCAAGTATTAGTCCAATTTTGCATTACTAGGATAAACTTCAGTTGACCTTAGTAATATTACCTTGTCTATTATTGGGTTGATTTACTAATATTTTGTTAAGGGTTTTTGCATCAATTTTCATGAAGGATATTTGTGATTTTCTTTACTTGTATTTGTCAGGTGCTTATATCAGAGTTCATAAAACAAATTTGATAAAACAAATTGGGTGCCCATTCCCTACTTTAATAGTTTGTTTAATACTGGTATTATTTCTTCCTTACACATTTGATAGAATTCACCAACGAAACAATTTGGGTTTGACATTTTCTTTGTGGGAAGATTTTTTGATAACGCATTTAATTCATTATATTTTTCCTTTTCTTTTGTGTCACTTTTGGTAAGTAATGCCTTTAAAGGAGTTTGTGCATTTCATACAAATTATCAAATGTGTTGGCATAAAGTTGGTCATGTCTTCTATTTAACTTTAAGGTTTTTTTTTTTTTTTTTTCATAATCCCTACCCCCAATGTGGGACTTGAATTCACAGGCTTGAACTCACAACCCCAAGACTAAGAGTCCCACGCTTGTCTGACTGAGCCAGCCAGACGCCCCTATTTATCTTTTTAACGTTGGTGTGATCTGGTAAGACGACCCCCTTTGCGTTTCTATTCTTGATAGTTTTCTTTTTACATTTTTTTCTCTTGATAATTCTTGCTAAAAATTTATCAATTCTATTAATTTTTTTGAAGAACCAACTTCTGTCTTTGTTAACTTTTTGTTAACTTGTTTTCTAGTTCACTGTCTTATTTAATATTTAACTTAACATTTGTTTAGTTAGTATTTTTTTTTAGTTTGGTTTTAATTTGCTTTATTTTAAAATTTTAGCTTCTTAAATTGGAAGTTTCAATCACTGCTTTTGAATTTTTCTCCCGTTCTAACATAAGCATTGAAAACATCAGTTTCTTTCAAAGCTCTGCTTTATCCACATCCCCCAATTTTAATGTGTTTTCTTGTCCATTTGGGTTGTAATAAATGGCATGGTTTACAACCAATACACATTTATTTTTCACAGTTCCAGAGGCTGGGAAGGCCAAGATCATGCAAATTCGTATCCGGTGAAGGTTTCTTAGGTCATAGAAGGTCATTTTTTTTGCTGTGTCCTTACATGGTGGAAGGGGTAAGGTGTCTGTGGGGTATCTTTATAAGGGCACTAATTCCATTCACAAGGGTTCTGCTCTAATGATCCAGTCTCCTTCCAAAGGCCCCACTTCTGACCACCACCCTCTTGGGGGTTAGGATTTCAGTGTAAGAATTTTGAGGGGACATGGACTTCAGACTATAGGAGTACATTTTCATTAGCTTTCCATTTTTAAAAACTCTCTGGTTTCTTCCTTTGACCCATGGGTTATTTAGATGTATGCGGTTTCATTTCCAAATATTGGGGACTTTTCTAGATTTATTTTCTAATTTTATTTATGATCAGAGAACATACGCTTTAAGATTTCAACCTTTGCAATTTATTGTGACTTATATCATGATCCGGCATATGGTCTGTCTTGGTTAGCATTCTGTGAACGTAATGTGTTCTGCACCTGTTTATGATGGGTAATTAGATGATTGGTGTGACAGTGTTTAGATCTATATCCTTGTGTACGTTTGTCCTGTTTCGTCAGCTACTAAAAGACAGAGGACATTTGATGTTACTTGTTGCTTTTGCACTTGGAATTTTTAGTCTGCACTTTCTGTTAATTGCTACTGTATTGACCCTTCATCTAGAGACCAGGATACTCACTCATCAATTACAGTACTTTATTTGTAGACTATTTTGGATTATCTGCAAACACAATCACACCATCTGTGAATAATGAATTTTACTTTTTGAGTCTTTACCTTGTCTTTTTTACCTTCTTGCATCGGGGTAAGACCACTGTACACAGCTGAATGGAAGTTATGGAGGACACCCTCCTCTTCTTCCTGAATCCAGGTGAAAGCACTCACTCTTTTGCTTTTATTTGTTTTTAACAGATGTCTGAGTAAGGTATTCCTTTCTTTTTTATTTCTAGTTTTGTGAATTTAGTGTGTTGAGTTTTATGAAAAATTTTTTTCTGCACCATGTAAATGCTCACATGGTTTTTGTCCTATCATCTGAACTGTGGAAATATTTTTAAATTTTAAACCACCTTTCGTTCCTAGAGTAAACCACACTTGGTCATGATGTGTAATCATTTTCTCTCCCACTGGATTGTCTGTGCAGAGTCATGCGGCCTCCTAGAACCGGCTACAAGTATGACACTTTTCTTTCTTTTCTGGAACAATCTGTGTCACACCGGTATCGTTTTCTTCGTGGAAGGTCGGGAGCATTTACTAGCGAAGCCATCTGGGCCTGGAGTATCCTTTGTCAGGTTCTAAATTATAAAATCAATTCCCTTAACAAATATGGAGGCATGCGGCTTTCCCACTCTTTTGGGAAGAATTTGTCGTGTTTTTCTAGAAATTTTTCCAATTTATGTGATTCGTGAGAATTTTGACATGGTTTCGTATTGTCAGTTTATTTCGTTTAAAATTTTGCGCAACCTGTGTTGGTCCCTTTCTCTCTCGCGTTGAGGATCCGTCCTCCCGCTCCTGTCCCCCCAGGTCAGACGCACAGAAGCGCCCGCAGCCCCGCGCGCCCGCGAACACCCGCCGCCTCCCGGCCTCACGCACCTTCTCCGGAGCAGCCTCCAGCCCCGCACCCCGAGACTGAGACCCCAGCGGAGATGCAGTCCCGTGCTTCCCTCCGGCCGGCCAGGCGCCCGCCCCGCGGGCGGGTCGGCACGACCTTGACTCCCCGACGACAGGGCGGGCCCCGCGCCGACCCCGAGGCCGCCACACACTCGGGGCCCTGAGGTCCCCCAACCTCCGTTTCAGTCTCAGACTCGCCCCCGGTGACGTAGCTTCACCGTCTGTCCGTCCGTCCGTCCGGCGAGGGGACGCGGCGGATCCCCCCCGCGCATACCGGATTACTGCGGGAAAGCAGCCGAAACAGGGTCCCGCTCCAAAACCTGCCTCTTCCTCCACTCACGGTGGGTCTGTGCTCCCCAGGCCAGCACCGGTCCCGAGCCCCCCTCACCTCCCCACCCCCCAGGTCAGGCCCAGGCCCCCTCGCGACCCCACCTCCCGCCCGTCACAACACACCGGTCCGCGTTCCGCAAGCGCCGCGGCGGGAAGCGGAACTCGAGAAGTGCGCCTGCGCGGGGCCCTCGTCCCCGCCCAGAGCCTCCTCCCAGACCGGCCTGAGCGGTCGCGCCTGCGTGTGGCCGAAGGCGGTGGCTCCATTCTCCCGACGAGGGACGGGTACGGACTGCGCAGGCGTGGGGAGCAGAGCCCAGGGAGGGGCTCCGTCAGCGGCCGGCCTGCGCGCATTGCGCCTGCGCGAGCCGAGGGCGGCGGCTCGGGCTGCTGGCAGGCGCCGTCCGCCCCTCCGCTGTGGACGCAGAGCTCGGCGGAGAGAGGCGGCTGAGGTAGGTTTCCCGTGGGCAGCTCGGGCGGCTGGACCGCACCGAGGCAGGACGTGCCCAGTGAGTCCTTTCCGGGCGCGTGCGTCGGTGGGTCGACCGAAGCCGCAGCCCCCTCGAAGACCCCCAACCTTCCCGGCTGTGCGCGGGGCGCTCCCGCGGCTGACCGCAGGCTGGGCAACCGCAGGGCCACGCCCCTTCCTCCGAGCCACGCCCACCGCCCCGCTCCGCCCCCCCTTTCCTCGGGCCACGCCCTGCGGCGCCGCGCCCCTTTCCCCAGCCGCGCCTCCCCGAGCCGCGCCCACCTCCCTTCCGGCGGCGCGGGTCCGGGATCCGCGTCCCGCTGGTCCTCCCCGCGCGCGGTGCTCCTGCGCCGAACCCCCGCCCCCCTCGCCGCCCCCCCCACCGCACCCACTGCCGCTGGCCACTAGTCCTTGGCATCTCAGGGCCTCTGCCCCCACCGCCCGCTCGGCTGACCTGGCCCTGCCCGGTCCCCCAGGCCCTGCGGGGTCAGCCGGTCCAGCAGCCCCGCCCCGGCGGCCGTCCCTCCCGGGCCCCAGCCAGGCTTCGCCGGGGAGGAGGGCGCTCGTGCCGCGAGAAAACCAGCGCTGCGGGGTGTCGGACCGGCGCCGGCGGGTGCGCCGGAGCGCGGAGCCACGGTCCGGACGAGGACGTGCGGCCGCGCTGCGGTGGGGCCCCAGGCAGCGCTCGCTTCTGCGGTTAGGGTTAGGGAAGAGGCGAACCCGCAAGACCTGCCCCTCGCGTAGCGCCCCTCGCTGGCCTCGCAGCTCCGGTCCGAGCGGGGGCCCGCCTGCCCGGTGTTGCGCGGACGGAAGTCACGGAGGACGTCCCGAGTCTTGGCCGGCGACGCGCGCGAGTTAGACCCAGAGTTGTCGTGTGGGGAGAACCGTTCGTGCGGGGGCCCCGCGGTCGCTGCGAGACAGGAGGACGTGCAGCGAGGAGGCAGACCCTCTGCGAGGTGTGCGTCGTGGCTCCTGTTAGTGCAAGCACTTGGAAGTCCCCGTGGATGACCTTGAAAATAAAACAGCCGGTTTTTTACCAGCAAAACGGGTTTATTCGGAAGTGACAGGAATTGCAGTTTCACACGTGCAGAACTAAAGGCAGGTCTGGCTAAGGTAGGAGAGGAGGGTGGGAGGAGCTGCTTTGAGGGAAATCCGTTGGAGGAAAGTGAGTGTGGGGTGGTGACAGCGTCACAGTCTCCTGTTGGTCGGGCGGTGACACCGTAACAGTCTCCCGTTGGCTGGGCTCTGACACTGTGACAGTCTCCTGTTGCCCGGGCGGCGACACTGTAACAGTCTCCCATTGGCCGGGCATTGACACCGTGACAGCCTCCCACTGGCCAGGCTGTGACACTGTGATGGTCTCCTGCTGGCTGAGCTGTGACAGTCTCTCACTGGCTGGGCTGTAACACTGTGACGGTCTCCCATTGGCCAGACTGTGACGCTGCGACAGTCTCCCATTGGCCAGACTGTGACGCTGCGACAGTCTCCCATTGGCC
>NW_019154127.1:15910762-16001474 GCF_002288905.1 Enhydra lutris kenyoni
GGGCTCTGACAGCTCCCACTGGCTGGGCTGTGACACTGTGACGGTCTCCCATTGGCTGGGCTGTGATGCTATGACGGTCTCCCATTGGCTGGGCTGTTGCCTGGGTAGGAGATCTTCCTCCTGCTGGGGTGGTTAAAATGAGCCCTCTCCTGTTGGTCTAGGAGTGTGTGGGGTTAGAACTCCCCGTGCTGGTCCTAACTCCATTTCAAACGAGGGTTCCTTTATTTTCACAGTAGGGAGTTTTAATTGAGGTTCTAGAAAAGATTTGACATTGATTTGTTGTTTTAAATCAACCCAGTAATCTAAAGAAAGCTCACAGTGTTCATTCAGTAGGTAAGATCAGCACCTTTGCAGACTAGTGAAGAAAGCATACTCTTAGAAGTTCATAAATTTTAAATGCTTCCCGTTTCTGTAAAGAATTGTGTTTAAAAATTTTAATCTCTGTTTCATTCTTTCGACACTGTTTTGCTTCCGTTTGGCATAGGACCTTTACTATGGTCTTTACCAGAACCTTAGAAGTGAAGCAGATATAACGAAGTGTTTTCTTATTGTCTCTCTTTTTAAAAGTAGAAATGGAGGGGAAAATGGTGTATTAAACGCGGCAGCGATGCGGCAGACCCTAGGAGAACCATGGCCACATCCGGTGACTGCCTCCAAGGTGAACTGCAGGTAATGTCGGTTCTGGTGTGTAAGGACCACAGATACTGCAGAGAGCACGGCTCAGCCACTAGCCGGGGCCTCGTGGTTGGAGGAGATGCAGTCTTTGTGAGGGTTACATGTGACATTCTGAATTGTGCCGTGTGCCTCTCGCCGCGACTCTACCTTTGGCACCTGTGCTGTGAAGCACTCACACTGTTCTAGTTGCTTGGTAAAGTCCCAGGCATAATATCTTAAAAGCAGGCTGGACACTTTAGAATGATTTATTTATTCATATCTTTTTCTGCCTGGGACATACGTCTAGTTTCATTTAAGCTATTAGTTAAAAAAAAAATTACCCTAAATTTCAAGGAATGTTGAATATATAAAACTACAAACCAGATGAATACTCTAACAAATAATGCTTTTTAAAAAAATCAAATATTTTCATAGCCGTGATGTCCGTTTTGACATTTTGTTCTCTATCCTTCCAATTTCATTTTGGTTTTTATATATAGGAATTTGATTCATAGTTGTGTCATTTCATTAATTTCTTTTTTTTTAAAGGTTTTATTTATGTATTTGACAGAGAGAGAGACAGCAAGACAGGGAACACAAGCAGGGGGAGTGGGAGAGGAAGAAGCAGGCTCCCCACGGAGCAGGAACTGCCCCCCCCCCTTACAGGACTTTGTGCTTCCAGTCGGCGACAGGAGAAGAACTAGGGACAAACAAGCCAGCCTCAAGAGATTGGGAGCAGCGGACAACAGTCGAAAAGACTGCTGCCCCGAGCAACTCCACAGTCTCACTTTTATTAGATAGAAACAAAAGCCAACAGAAGGACCGATGAAGGTCAAACGTTAGTCACACGTCTTGTGGACAAACAAGAAGGAGGATCAAGTTTTCAGTTAACCAAGCACATTCAGAGGACTCATCTAACTATCCAGGGGGCGTCTGGGAAGAGAAAGGAGCGATAACGGAAAAGGGAAGCAGGTGGTTTCGTTCCACCCTGAGCTGACCGGGCGTTCGGCTGCCCAGCTTCTCGGTCGTGTATCGTCCTTCTCCCCAAAGACCTGTTGCCAGTGTATGTTTTTCTTAAGGCATATCTAAATGTGCTTGTTAACTAGCAAAATCCTCCAGGGGTTATAGTTTAAGTAACACATTGTTCCGAGGGGCAGTAGCAGGACTTGATCCCAGGGTCCTGAGCTGAAGGCAGACGCTTAAGGACTGAGCCACCCAGGCGCCCCTCATTAACCTGTTTCTGAAAATTAATCATAAAACTTAAGTTCTGTGGATGCACTCTTGTTCTTTTGAGAAATTTAGAAAATATTAGAACATTTGCAAAATAATACTGTGAACATCACGTTCATAGCACAGAGAAGTGACAGCTCGTTAACATTTTGTCGTGGGTGTCTGTGTATGCTTAGATGCGCGCAGTCTGAAGGAAAGGTAGGTAACGCTTGTTCCCTGACCCCAGCCCCATTCCTCTTCCTCTGTTTCCGCAGGCAAATACTGCTGTGAATTATGAATTGATCTTTGTGCTTCTGCACCACTTTTTATGCTTTTGTACCTAATGTAGGCATCTTGGAACAGTACGTGATGCTGTTTGTGCGCTTTTTTAGAATTTGTCTGAGTGGAGTCATACTCCGTGTCATCTGCGACTTCCGTTTCCCAACGTTACTTTGGGGTTTGCCCTTGTGTGTGTAGAGCTGATTCAGCCCTATGAGACGCTTCTGTAGCGTGCCCCGTGTGACCCTCACATCCCGCGGTGTCCCCCACCCCGTGTAACTGTCATGTCCCGTAAAGTGCACCCATGTGTGACCATCACGTTCGTGGATCGTACCCCCCCCATGTGACTGTCGCGTTCTGTGGATTACCCCCTCCCCTGCCATGTGACTGTCACGTTCTGTGGATCTGTGGGACACGTTCTGTGGAACGTGTGACTGTCATGTTGTGTGGATCGCCCCCCATGTGACTGTCATGTTGTGTGGATTACCCTCCCTCCCCCGCCCTGTGACTGCCACATTCTGTGGATCACCTCCCCCTCCTCCGTGTGACTGTCACGTTCTGTGGATCACCTCCCCCCCTCCATGTGACTGTCACGTTCTGTAGATCTGTGTGACACGTTCTGTGGAACGTGTGACTGTCACGTTCTGTGGATCCCTTCCCCCCTGTGTGAGCGTCACGTTCGGTGGATCGCCCCCTGTGTGACTATCACCCTTGTGTGCAGGTCTGTGGCAGTCTTACTAGTGTACGGTTAGGGTTAGGTTTAGGGTTAGGGTTAGAGTTTTAACAGTTTTATCTTTTCAAAGAACTGGTTTTGTCTTTGACTTTCTCTTTGTTCACCTGCTTTCTGTTTTATTGATTTCTGCTTTTATCTTTATTTGTTTCATCCTTTGGGTTTAATTTTCTCTTTTTGTAGCATCTTGCCATGGAAATTTGCAACACTGACTTGAACCTTTCTTCTCTAGTACATGTGTTTAAAGCTGTGACTTTTCCTCTGACCCTCAGTTTTCTTGCCTCACACACTTAACTATGTTGTATTTTTATTTTTGATCAGTTTAAATACTTTATAATATGTCGCAGTGGAAATCAGTTTCTGGGCTATTCAGAAGTGTGCTATTTCTGGAGATTTAGGGATTTTTATTTATCTCTTTGTTATTTAATTTTGGTTTGCTTATGTTTGGTCAGAAAATATACTCTGTAAAATTTCAGTCTTTGGAAATTTATTTAGGCCTGCTTTGTGGCGTAGTCAGGTGGGCCGTTGTGGTGAATGCCCCACACGCGTCCACAAAGAATCTGTTTTCTGCAGTTGGTGGTTTTCTGTAAATGTCATTAAGGTCAAATGTGTTATTAGTATTGTTCAAACATTTGTGTCCTTTCTGCTTTATTGCCCATTTGTTGTGTAGTTACTGAGCAGGATGAGCTTCAGAAATTCCCACTATGGCTGTGCCTGGTTGCTCGTGAGTTAAGTGTCTGACTCATGGTTTTGGCTCTGGTCATGATCTCAGGGTCGTGGGGTCAAGCCCCCCCCCAGGCTCTGTTTCGCTCCCTCTGCGCCTCCCCACACTTGCTCAGACACCTGCTCTCTCTGTCTCTAAAATAAATAACTAAATTTTTAAAGAAATTTCCACTAGGATTGTGGGGTTGTCTTTTTTTTTTTTTTAACTTCCTTTTGAATCTGTCACTTTTTGCTTCACGTATTTTGAATCTGTTATTTGACACATACATTCAGGATAATTTTTACTTTCTAAACTAATTGACTTTTATTTTTATGAAATCTCTTTTTACCTAGTACATTTTTTTTGTCTTCTGTCTCTTTTGTCTTATATTAATACGGGTGTACCAGCTTACAGGTGCACATACACCTATATGTTGAATCAAAGACCTTATATTTAAAATGTTTCTCTTGTACAGAGCCTGTAGAAATGTCCTTTTCTTCCCTGTCAGTAATCTCTGCTCTTTAATTGGAGTATTTAGTCCATTAACCTTGAACATGGTGACTGATGTGGTTGAGTTGGCCATCTTGCTGTTTTCCCTTTCTTCTTGGTACCTTTCTCCGGTGTTACCTCTGTTTGGATTAATGAAATATTGCTAATAATGCTACATTGTCTCCTCTGTTGGCTTTTCACCTGTATCTTTTACTAATATTTTAGTGGTTACCAAGAAACTGTGATGCGCATCTTTAACCCACCCCAGTGCTGTTTGTGTCTGACCGCTTCACAGTGTAAGATGCCTCCACATTAGCTCTACTTACTTGCCCCCAGTTTTGCGCTGTTTGTGCTCTTGTAACATCTGTCATAAACCCCACAATAAATAATTAGTGTCCCCTTATACTATTAAAAGTCTTTCTTACAGAGTATAAGAAATAGTCTTGTTTCCCCACATACTTGCTTTTTCTGGCGTCTCTACACCTGTTGCTCTGGCAAAAATTAAAGACCACGTTGGCACGCGTTGCCATGAGTAGTCGCTGGAGGGTGCTGTCCGCTTCGCTGGAGAAGTGTGGGCGCCGCACCTTGTATGGAAGAGTCTCGCAAATGTGTGAATGAAAAGCTTATGGTCCAGCCCCGGTCATCTGTCTCCTAGAAATAAAATGTCACATGAGGGTAAATGTGTATGAATGTTGTGGCCACACCGTGGTAGAGAACTGGACACCAGGAGAACGTCCATTAGTCAAGGATGACTGAGGAATCAGGAAGAATTCCTACTGCAGAATATTATACAGTTGTTGAAATTTATAAGTTAGGGTTCTAAGAATTGGGAAGTTTCTCACAAGGTATTATGTTAGTAAAAAAGGCAAAATAAAAAAAAGTGTTTGTCACATCCTTCTCAAAAAACTGTCAAAAGAACAACTGTGTGTGTGAGTGTGTGCGTGTGTGTAAACACACGGCATCTTTTTTTTTTTTTAATTTTTTAAAAAAATTTTTTATTTTTTATAAACATAAACATATAATATATTTTTATCCCCAGGGGTACAGGTCTGTGACTCGCCAGGTTTACACACTTCATAGCACTCACTATAGTACATACCCTCCCCAATGTCCATAACCCCACCCCGCTCTCCCAACCCTCCTCTCCCCAGCAACCCTCAGTTCGTTTTGTGAGATTAAGAGTCAGTTATGGTTTGTCTCCCTCCCAATCCCATCTTGTTTCATTTATTCTTCTCCTACCCCCTTAACCCCCCATGTTGCACATCTCCACTTCCTCATATCAGGGAGATCATGTGATAGTAGTCTTTCTCCGGTTGACTTACTTCGCTAGGCATGATACCCTCTAGTTCCATCCACGTCGTCGCAAATGGCAAGATTTCATTTCTCTGATGGCTGCATAGTATTCCATTAACACATGGCATCTTAATCTGCCATTTCCCATTCAGAAATTCGTCCTAAGAAAATTGTCATGACAAGACAAAATAATACTTGTTTAAGAAAGTTCGTCTTAGGGGCGCCTGGGTGGCTCAGTGGGTTAAAACCTCTGCCTTCGGCTCAGGTCACGATCTCAGGGTCCTGGGATCGAGCCCCACATTGGGCTCTCTGCTCAGCGGGGAGCCTGCTTCCTCCTCCCTCTCTGCCTGCCTCTCTGCCTGCTTGTGATCTGTCAAATAAGTAAATAAAAATCTTAAAAAAAAAAAAGTTCATCCTAACATAATTTGTAATAGTATAAACTGGAAATAGTTTAAGGTTACCAAACTAGGAAATCGGTTAAATAAGTTACGATAATTCACAGAATATTACCGAAAGTTAGGAAGTGGTATTTAGAAATAATTTAACAAGGAGGAAAAATGTTAAGAATATAATAAGTGAGTGTTACACGCAACTAATGAATCATTGGATGCTACATCGAAAACTAATTATGTACTATATGTTGGCAAATTGAACTTAATAAAGAATTTAATAAGTGGGACACATATCACAAGGCAGAATTTCATGATCCCAGTAAACACCCTGTATGCACATGCTATGTGTACACTTAAAAAGAGGCCTGGGGGTGCCTTGGTGGTTCAGTCAGTTGAACGTCCGACTCTTGGTTTTGGCTCAGGTCATGATCTCAGGGTCATGAGATCGAGCCCTGTGTCAGGCTTGTGCTCAGCAGGGAATTGGCTTGAAATTCTCTCTCTCCCTCTCCGGCCCCTCTCCCCCACAGGAGTGCTCTTTCTCACTCTCAAAATAAATAAATCTTAAAAATAAAGCCCGAGGGATGCCTGGGTGACTCAGTTAAGTGTTTGCCTTCGGCTCAGGTCATGATGCCAGGTTCCTGGGACTGAGTCCTGTGTTGGGCTCCTTGCTCAGTGGGGGGTCTGCTTCCCCTCTGCCTGCTCTGCCCGCCCCTCTTCCTGCTTGTATTCTCTCTCTCTGACAGTAAATAAAGAAAATCTTGGGAAAAAAAAGGCTGAAAAAAATATATGTTAACTTGTTAAGCATCATTATTTCTGACCAGTGGGTGAGATTACAGATGGTTTTAATTTTCCTTTGTGTATACTTGTGCCTCACACATTTTCCAAAGAACACGAATTACGTGTATGTTTAGGAAACTTCGTTAAAAATGTATATATTGGGATGGAGTTGCTGCATTGAACTGGAACACGGGCTTGGAGGTTCTGCCACCTCCAGTGGATGTCTTCCAGACAAGCCTCTTCTGACAGAAAGTAGAGACTGGGCAGTGTGTGTTCTCAGGCTCCCCTTTTGGGTCCTAAGCAGTCTGTATGAGCAGCCTTGTGGTCCAAGTCAGGCCATGAGGGTCGGGCCTGGTCACTGGCACCTTCCAGAAGCCTGCCCAGTTGTCCTCCAGTCTGACGAGGTCCTGAGAGCATGAGACCCAGAAACAGGTCTTCTTTCTCTTGGGGCGAGTCACAACTTCCAGAAGGAGTTGCTGGTGATCAGCGTCCGTCACCAAGTAGACACTAAAAGTGCCTCTTTCTTACTTATTTGATGTTCTTCTTAGGATGCAAGTAATTTTGTACTAGAGACAAAAAGGAGAGGTGGAGTAAGGGTGAGATCCCTCGATCCTGCTGGTGAAGATGACCCAAATTGTGGGATTAAACCTGGTCACGTGGATCTTCATTTGAAACCTTCCTGATAACCAAAGGCTACAGGTTATTAGGACAGACACAGAGAGGAGCCCCATAGTCATCCCCTCTTCTTCCCTTGGCTTTGAGCAGGAGGGAGAAGGTCACGTGGAGTGTGGTGACCAGGAGCAGCTCCAGGAGGGTGTGCAGCCGGAAGAGTTCGTGGCCATTGCAGACTATTCTGCCACTGACCAGACGCAGGTAACCCTACACACTTGTTACATGCAGGGGCCTCGGGCGTTGGGTCCATGTTTTATGGATTTGGCTAAATGGCATGCTAGATGACAGAATTAGATAAGAATTTTGAAGAAGTCATACCAAAGTTAAGAAGTATTCAGATGTTCAGAGCCAAATGAGACCTGTGAGTGACCCTTCTCCTCCTAGCCTAACAGATGCTGATGCCAAGCCTTAGGTGAAAGATATCTGGGTGAGGAATGGGGGAAGGAAGCACATGTTGCAGTTTCTTTTTGGAAACCTTGATTTAGAACCTATTCTAGTTAATGAAAATTAAGGCTATAAAATAAAAATACTGACTTGAGGATGGTGGCTCAGATGGTTAAGCATCCACCTCTTGATTTCAGCTCAGGTCATGAGCTCAGGGTTGTGAGGTCTAGTTCAGCGTTGGGCTCCATGCTCAGTGCTCAGCGGGGAGTCTGCTGTAGGTCCTCTCTCCTACTCCCTTTGGCCTTCCTCCCACTCCCACTCTCTCTCTCTCTCAAATAAATAAATCTTTAAAAAAGATACTGACTTGAGTGTAGCTTTTTCTACTCCAGTAAGTGAATCAGCTGCCACATAGCTGAGTTACAGCGAAGAGGCGATAGAGAAATTCTGTCTTAAGTTGTTCAAAAATGTTTAATCTTTCCTTTAAAAAATATCAGTTAAGCTGTGCTTTCTTTCATGTAGATGTTCCACAAAAGTCTCTAAATGTTGGTATCATTTTCAGAAATTGTGAGTTTGTGTAATTACCCATTGAGTCTTTTTTGAAATAGCTGATTTGGGCCCCAATGATGGGGGACTTATCACTGAGCCACTACTGAAATTCCAACTACAGGTTTTTCTTGAATTTTGACTTCTTTGTATGTTTTTTTCCAGCTCAGCTTTTTGAGAGGAGAAAAAATTCTCATCCTGAGGCAGACAACTGCTGATTGGTGGTGGGGCGAGCGTGCAGGCTGCTGTGGGTACATACCTGCAAACCACCTCGGGAAGCACCTGGAGGATTGTGACCCTGAGGACACGTGGCAGGATGAGGAGTACTTCGGCAGCTATGGAACGCTGGTACGGCTGGGGCCACGGAGGCGGCGGTTTCCTGCCTCAGCTTTCGAGTTAGCTTCAGCTGGGCTGTTCCTCTTCGTGGCTTAGCGCAGGGTTTGCAGACGTTTTCTTTGGCTCAGCAGGCCGTGTGGCTCCTCGGCTCTGCCGTCGTGGTGCGTGAGTAGCCGTAAGACCATGAGGAAATGAGCATGGCATGTTCTTTGGATTTTTAAAAAACCAATTAAAAAATGTGAAAGCCATTCTTAGCTGGCAGACCCTACAAAAGCAGGTGGTGGGCTGGAGTGGCCCATGGTGGTTTAGAGATGTTATCTGAGCAATGAGATGATGAACTTTTCTCAGCATTTAAAAAATAGTAACACATTTTATTTTAAAAATAAAATACAAAAATGTTACACAAGCCAACAATAATACCTCTAAATAACTGGCTTATTTGTTTTTTGGAGTTTTTTCCCAGTTAGGATAGAGACCCATAACTGCGGTCCAGACAGCCCCTGTTTATATCTTAAAGCTAGACAAACACTGATGCGTGCAGAGTAAACATCGCAGACAGAATGTTGGGCGAAAGAAGCGAGACATCGAAGAATAACTCGATTCAGTTACATAAAGTTAAAAAGCAGTGTTCAAAGATGTTTATGAAGGGAAGTGACCAGGGAGCTGGTTCCTCTGGGAGTCAGGATGGTGGTTCCTGTTGCCAGGGCGTCTGTGGTGGTGGCAGCCTTAAAAATAACTGTCATCCAGCAAAGTGGGCTTATTCGAGGAGCGGAGGAACTGCGGTGCAGGCCAAGCGCCCCGTGGGGAACTGCAGGCCAGTCTGGAGAACCAAGGCCAGGAGGCTTTTCGTAAGGAAGGGGGAGTGGGCGGGGCCGTGTGGAACCAAAGCCCTTTGGAGGGCGGCGGCGGCTTTTCATTGGCTGAGTGTGGCAGTTTCTCATTGGCTGGACTGTTGCTAGGCCAGGAGAAAATCTTCCTCCTGCGGAGGTAGTAATGTAGGCTTCTTCCTTTGGAGTCTGTCGCGGTGGAGGGGTAGTGCTGAGCCGGCCCAGCCCTTGTGGCGTCCCTCTCCACGCTCAGTGAGGTTTGCTTTCCCGGCTTTCCTGGTTGCAGGGCTGGGCTGGGAAGGTGTGGGGTGCGGGCAGCGTTGTGCTGTTGCTTGCGCGAGTGTTTGCTGTGTAACTATATCGACAACCTGAGAGCACTTTCTCATGTACTTTTTTGGTAGGTATGTCCCATTTCATGGTTAAACGTGTTACAATAAATGAAAACCCCTTGATGTATGTATACGATTAGAGCTTTCAAACTTTTTTCCTGAAAGATTTTATTTATTTATTTATTTATTTGTCAGGAAGAGAGAGAGCGCACAAGCAGGGGGAGCAGCGGGCAGAGGAAGAAGCAGACTGCCTGCTGAGCAGGGAGCCTGATGTGGGACTCGATCCCAGGACCCTGGGGTTATGATCCGAGCTGAAGGCAGATGCCTAACTGAGCCTCTCAGGTGTCCGTAGAGCTTTCAGACTATTAAGAGTGTTTTGTTGATTTTAAAAGGACCCTATTGGTGGTTTGCTTGTTTAACAGCTTTGCCCTATGACAAGCAGTGCTGTAATGGGTTTTCTCTTATAGAAATCTTGCTAAACTTCTAGAATTTCTCTTGGGTAAATTTGTAGGGTGTATGTGTTTTTTCACTTTGGCGGGTCTTGCCAATTTGCCCTCCAGAAAGATCGGCAACTGTACGCCACCAGTGTACATGAATGCTCGTTTCACAACCACACATTGCTAAAGTAAATACAGATCTCTCATCTTATGGTATTTCTTGATTTTGATTTCCATTTTTAAAGTCAGATTGGTCATCTTCTATATTTTGTTGGCCTTTTCTATTTCTTCTTTTTTTGGTAAACTTTCATATAATTTGCTCATTTTTCTTTTTATTTTTGTCAACTTACACGTACACCTTAGCCTCCTAGTTCTGACTTTCCGTCAAGGTGGACTACTCAGGTGGGATGGCTGAGTCCCGATTGTGTCCTCTCTGACCCTCAGTCTTTTGTTTCTCAGCGCTGAGTGTCTTTGTGAAGAGCCACGATGGGCTTGTGAAGGCCCTGTGCAGACTTCCTATCTGTGCTGACGAGGTCTGGGTAGCTTCAGTGTCTGCCTCACAGCCGTACTGTGTGTACAGTGGGTGTTCTGCAGCTTGAGACCTGAGAAGTGGGGCGTGGGGGCCAGTGTTGTGGGTGCAGCCTTCCTGGGCTCTCACTTCCACCCGTGGCTTCATGAACCATTTGGAGGAGCCTTTCTCTTTTTCTCTGGGGATTGGCGTGATTCCCATGGGGTGTTACGTTATCTTGGGTTTCATGTGTTTTCCTCCCTCTGGACATGGCTAGAGACCTTGAGCTCACCCCTGTGGGGTCATCAGCTCCCTCCAGAGCTGTAGTTTCATGAGGGGCCAGTGTGCCTCCTCTGGCATCTCTCTTGGTGTTTACTTAGCCAAGTGGTACCTGGTGGGGAATTTGGTGGTTCCTCCTGTCTCCAGTGGGAACAGTGGTCAGGAGGGCAGTGTCTGCTCCGCTTCCTGAGTGGTCCACCCGCCTGTGTGCTCATCCGGCTCTTGGGGAGGTACAGGGTGAAGCCATAGGTAGCATCACACTGAACTGGAAGGATTCCAGAAAATTCCATTTCATTTCTTCAGTGTTGTGTTTTTATGTGCCAGCATATTTAGGTCTTTGGATTTTGTGGTTTTTTCCTTTGTTGCTCGTATTTTTAGGCATGGTGTGGTGGGGTCAAGGGGATTATTAGCTCAGTCTCTGATCTTCCTTCTTAAACCAGAGCTCAGCACAGTTCATATTACAGGCAGTGATTCCTAATGTGTATTTCCTCTAGAAACTTCACTTGGAAATGTTGGCAGACCAGCCACGGACAACTAAATACCACAATGTTATCCTGCAAAATAAAGAATCTCTGAAAGATAAAGTGATTCTGGACGTCGGCTGCGGAACAGGGATCATCAGCCTCTTTTGTGCCCACTACGCGCAGCCTAAAGCCGTGAGTAAGAAACAGCTCTCCTTCAGCAGCTTCGAGCTGAGTCTGGGGACGTGTCGTCCGCATGCAAAGGCATCGTGTTGGTGAAATGGGCAATGTGTTCTTGTGGGCTGAGCCTGTCGGCGGTCATGACCTCGGCCTGCTGAGTTACCAGCAGCACCGAGTAGAGTAGGACAGAGCAGAAAATATCGGAGTTGCGTGCGGTTGGATGTTTTTTGTAACATACTTATCAGCTAGAGGAACACGTGTCTGTGGGCTGGGGCTGGGCCACTTGTGTAGGTCACTGTCCATGTGTTATCCCTGCACCGAGTGAGGACCGCCTGGCAGGGACAGGACAGACCACTCTACGTGACGCATGCTGGGGTCCTTTCTCTTCTTCCCTGCAAAGCATGTGTGAGGCTCCAGAGTTGAAGCCTCTGAAATGCCCCTGACACAGTTGGGTGAAATTCTAGTTTATGAGGGAAACTGCAGGACAGTGATCACTGGAGTTCAGATGCTATCAGAACCAAGACGTAACACTCAGGACCTTCCAGTGACAACCTGAGCTTGAAGCTGTCTCAGCCACTGGTACCCTTAAAGTCCGATCGTTCTCAGGCCGGTGTGGGAAACTCTGGGGTATGTGGCTGTGTGTATGGGAGCTGAGCTACCGGGTCTGACCCAGAGGGCCTCTGCAACGGTATGCATGCAGACTCTTCTGTCCACCGGCTGTCCCCCATCTGTTTTAGGCAGACGGTGGAGTTAAGATGGGAGGTAGCTCCCTTGTCAGGGCTCCGTCTGTTGGAGATCTGTCCCTGCTATCCAGCACACTCCCTTCCTTCTGTCGCTGTTTTCTTTGAGGCTGCCTCTGGCTTGGCTGGAGCCTTGGGCCCAGGGAGAGTGGATGCCAGGCTGCTCTGTGGGTGGGACTCTTGCTGATGCCTTTCTGTGACATGCAGGTGTACGCAGTGGAGGCCAGTGAGATGGCCCAGCACACAGGGCAGCTGGTCATGCAGAATGGCTTTGCCGACATCATCACTGTGTTCCAGCAGAAGGTGGAGGATGTGGTGCTGCCGGAGAAGGTGGACGTGCTGGTGTCCGAGTGGATGGGGACCTGCCTGCTGGTAAGGGGCACTGGGCCACGCGGGATGGCTGCTGGGCCACGTGGGATGGCCGTGGATGGGCGCTGGGTCATGTGGGATGGCCGTGGATTGCGCCAGGGAAGTGCAGATTTCAGGGAGGGGTGTGGACTGGGTCTGGAGGGGCTGGTGTGAGCAGAACATCTTGGGGAGAGCTGTGGCTGTCGTGCTGAATGAAACCACCTGGTGCTTGTCCGGGTGCTGTCTTCTGTTTTGTGCCGGACGGCCGTGAGCCACGACACCCTGCTGTCCGTGATGTGGGCGGACCTTGAAGGCATTATGCTAAGTGAAGTAAGTCAGACAGAGACACATCATATGGTCTCATTTATATGTGGAATCTAAAACCAGCAACACAAAACTCACCCACCAGACTCCTAGAAAAAGAGATCAAATTTGTGGTTAGTGGAGGGTGGGAGGGTGAGGGGAGAAAGAATTGTTGGGAGGGCTGTGGTTGAAAGGTACAGACTTTCAGGTACCACGCAGGTGAGCACCGGGGCCGTCACATACAGCGTGGCAACCCCAGTGACGCTGCTGTGTGATGCATGGGACAGTCTTACCAGAGGACTGTCGACCCTCGAACAACGTGGGTTTGAACTGTGTGGGCTCTCTTATACATGGGATTTTTTTTTGATAAATACAGGACAGTGCTTTATGATTTTAACATTTTCTTTTCTCTGGCTTACTTTGTCAGAACGCAGTACACAATACAAATTACGTAAAATGCCTGTGACGGTTGATGTTCCTGTTAAGGCTTCAGGTCAGCATAGCCTATTAGTAATCAAGTTTTCGGGGAGTCAAAGGTTCTGTGTGGATTTTTTTTTTTTTTTAAAGATTTTATTTATCAGAGAGAGAGAGCATGCGCGCGCACACAGGAGAACACAAGCAGGCAGAGGCAGAGAGAGAAGCAGGCTCCCCACTGAGCAAGGAGCCCGATGCGGGACTCGATCCCAGGACCTGGGATCATGACCTGAGCCGAAGGCAGCGGCTTAACCCACTGAGCCACCCGGGTGCCCTGTGTGGATTTTTGACTATGTGGGGTGTCAGTGCTAATCCCTGCGTGTCCCAAGGTCAGCCGTGGATCTAGGGGTGGTTGGTGTTGTTTTTAAACTTTTATTTTTTTTTCTTTAAGATTTTATTTATTTATTTGACAGACAGAGATCACAAGTAGGCAGAGAGGCAGAGAGAGGGGGAAGCAGGCCTCCTGCTGAGCAGAGAGCCCGATGCGGGGGGCGGGGGGCTCTATCCCAGGAGATCTAAGAGTTTTTATCACAAGGCGAAGTTTTCCTGTCTTTTCAATGTGTCAGTAGGAGGTGATAGATAACCCTACTGTGGTAATCGTTTAACAATTATGTAAACCAAATCACCAGGCTGTACACCTTCAACTTGTAATGATTTTAGGAATTAAAAAAAAAAAGCACAAAAAAGCATGTACAACATGAGTCCAGTTTTGTTTTTAAAAATCATACATACTGGCGCCCTCGGTTAAGTGTCTGACTTGGTTTGGGCTCATGTTGTGATCTCAGGGTTGCGAGACCGAGCCCTGCACTGGCCTCCCTGCTGAGCATGGAGTCTGCCCGAGACTCTCTCCCCCCCTCTGCCCCTGTTCCCTGTGCATTCAGGCTCTCTGTCTCTCCAATGCATAAATTAAAAAGAAAATCATACGTAGCAATGACCTTGCTTTAGTTCCCGGTAAGATGGAGTAAACCACACCCCACCCTGTCTCTCCCACGTAATGCAGCTTTCGATCCAAGACAGGGCTCAGGGAGACGCTGTTGGAGGACTTTGAAAGGCATATAGGAGCAGGAAGGTTGGGAAGGAAGACCAGGGTTTGAAGTACACTGAGCTGGTCTTTAGTTCATTGTCATTCTTCCTCTGGCTCTCTCCCCCCATACACAGCTTCAGAAATTTAGATGAAAACATCCATTCTGAAAACTGCAACCTTCCACACTAACCCACAATGAGGTAGATAACCTGAATAATGAAATAACTAGTAAAGATATTGAACTTACAGTTGAAAACCTTCTGAAGAGAAATCTGTAGGCCTAAATTATTTCACTGGTGAAATGTATGAACACATTCTAGGAAAGAATAACACCAGATCTGAACAGTGTCTTTCAGAAAATGGAAGAGGACAGACTTCCCAGCTCACTTGGTGAGACATGCATGACCTGAGATACCAAACCCTAACCAAAAACCAAACCCAGGAACTCCTGTTCGTAAATACAGAAGTCCTCAGGAGTACTAGCAAGTGTATCCCTGCAGTACACAAAAGGAATAACGTTGTAACAGAGAAGAGGTTATCTTGGAATTGAAGGCTGGTTCAGTATTTAAAGATGAAGCTGTGTGGGATGCCTGGGTAGTGGCTCAGTGGTTGGGCATCTGGCTTCAGCTCGGGTCATGATCCTAGGGTCCCGGGATGGGGCTCCCTGCCCAGTGGGAGGCCTGCTTCTCTCTCTCCCACTCCCCTGCTTGTGGGCCCTCTCTCGCTGTCTCTCTCTCTCTGTCATATTAAAAGAAAAAAATCTGTGTAATCTATATTAACATATTAACAGTTTACAAGATAAAACATGACTATCAATTCATGCACAAAGCGTTTGGCCACATTCAGAATATTTTAAAAATTTCTGCTGAGATTTCTTCTTTGATCCTGTATTGTTTTTTTTTAGAAATACTTTTTCATTTCTCCAGTGTTGTTTGATTATCCAGCTATCTTTCTGTTCTTGATTTCTAGTTTAACTCTGTTAAACTGTGGTCTGAGAGCAGACATTGTATGATTTCTCTTCTTTTACATTTGTGAAGATGTGTTTTATGACCCAGAACATGTGTCTCAGGGAGAGTGCTCCATGGGTGTCTGGGAAGGACAGAACGTGTCTCTCTTGGAGAGCGCTCTGTGGGGACCCGGGAAGGAGAGAACGTGTCTCTTGGAGATGTTCCATGGGTGCCCGGGAAGAAGATGTCTCTTGGAGAGCACTCTATGAGGGCCTGGGAAGGACAGAACGTGTCTCTCTTGCTGAGTGCTCTGTGGGAGCCTGAGAAGACAAAATGTGTCTTAGGAAGAGTGCTCCGTGGGTGCCTGGGAAGGACAAAGTGTGTCTCTTGGAGAGCGCTCCGTGGAGGCCGGGAAGGAGGCGTATTCTGCCCTTGGATGAAGCGGTTTGTAGATGTGCAGCACATCCTGGGGTAGATGGTGGTGCTGAGTTCACTGTGTCCTTGCAGACCTTCTGCCTGTTGGATCATTTCTTCTCTGGGACAGGGCCGCCAGCTGCTTCTCTCTCCTTGCAGCTCTCTGTGTTTTCCCTCACACGTGGTGCTCTGTTGTTAGGGTGTATAAGGTCTTGTTGGAGAGTTGACCCCTTCATCCTTATGTTATGCCCCTTTTTATCTCTGATAACTTCCTTCTTCTGAAGTCTGCTCTGTCTGAAATTAACAAGTTACTCCTGCTTTTTTGGATCAGTGTTAGCATCGTATGTCTGTCTCCGTCCATTTACTTTAAATTTCTATGTATCAGTATATCTATTTATTCATTTTATTATTAACTTTTTAAAAATGCTTCAGTAATCTGTACACCCCATGTGGGGCTCGAACTCATGACCCTGAGATCTAGAGTTGCACACCCTTCTGACTGAGCCGGGCAGGTGCCCCGTCAGTGTATTTGGAGTTTCTTAGAGACAGCACCTAGTTCGGTCTTTGTTTTTTTTTTTTTTAATTTTTAATTTTTTATTGTTTTATAAACATATAATGTATTTTTATCCCCAGGGGTACAGGTCTGTGAATCGCAAGGTTTATACACTTCACAGCACTCACCATAGCACATACCCTCCCCAATGTCCTCGGTCTTAGTTTTTGAACCGCTCTGATAATCTCTGTCTTTTAATTGGTTTATTTATTTATTTATTTATTTATTTATTTATTAAAAAAAATTTTTTTTTAATTTTTTTTATAAACATATAATGTATTTTTATCCCCAGGGGTACAGGTCTGTGAATCGCCAGGTTTACACACTTCACAGCACTCACCATAGCACATACCCTCCCCAATGTCCGTAACCCCACCCCCCCTCTCCCAACCCCCCTCTCCCCATTAACCCTCAGTTTGTTTTGTGAGATTAAGAGTCACTTATGGTTTGTCTCCCTCCCAATCCCATCTTGTTTCATTTACTCTTCTCCTGCCCCCTTAACCCCCCATGTTGCATCTCCTCCCCTCATATCAGGGAGATCATATGATAGTTGTCTTTCTCCGATTGACTTATTTCGCTAAGCATGATACCCTCTAGTTCCATCCACGTCGTCGCAAATGGCAAGATTTCATTTCTTTTGATGGCTGCATAGTATTCCATTGTGTATATATACCACATCTTCTTTATCCATTCGTCTGTTGATGGACATCTAGGTTCTTTCCATAGTTTGGCTGTTGTAGACATTGCTGCTATAAACATTCGGGTGCACGTGCCCCTTAGGATCACTACGTTTGTATCTTTAGGGTAAATACCCAGCAGTGCAATTGCTGGGTCATAGGGTAGTTCTATTTTCAACTTTTTCAGGAACCTCCATGCTGTTTTCCAGAGTGGTTGCACCAGCTTGCATTCCCACCAACAGTGTAGGAGGGTTCCCCTTTCTCCGCATCCTCGCCAGCATCTGTCATTTCCTGACTTGTTAATTTTAGCCATTCTGACTGGTGTGAGGTGATATCTCATTGTGGTTTTGATTTGTATTTCCCTGATGCTGAGTGATGTGGAGCACTTTTTCATGTGTCTGTTGACCATCTGGATGTCTTCTTTGCAGAAATGTCTGTTCATGTCCTCTGCCCATTTCTTGATTGGATTATTTGTTCTTTGGGTGTTGAGTTTGCTAAGTTCTTTATAGATTTCAGACACTAGCCCTTTATCTGATATGTCATTTGCAAATATCTTCTCCCATTCTGTCAGTTGTCTTTTGGTTTTGTTAACTGTTTCCTTTGCTGTGCAAAAGCTTTTGATCTTGATGAAATCCCAATAGTTCATTTTTGCCCTTGCTTCCCTTGCCTTTGGCGATGTTCCTAGGAAGATGTTGCTGCGGCTGAGGTCGAAGAGGTTGCTGCCTGTGTTCTCCTCAAGGATTTTGATGGATTCCTTTCTCACATTGAGATCCTTCATCCATTTTGAGTCTATTTTCGTGTGTGGTGTAAGGAAATGATCCAATTTCATTTTTCTGCATGTGGCTGTCCAATTTTCCCAACACCATTTATTGAAGAGGCTGTCTTTTTTCCATTGGACGTTCTTTCCTGCTTTGTCGAAGATGAGTTGACCATAGAGTTGAGGGTCTATTTCTGGGCTCTCTATTCTGTTCCATTGATCTATGTGTCTGTTTTTGTGCCAGTACCATGCTGTCTTGATGATGACAGCTTTGTAATAGAGCTTGAAGTCCGGAATTGTGATGCCACCAACTTTGGCTTTCTTTTTCAATATTCCTTTGGCTATTCGAGGTATTTTCTGGTTCCATATAAATTTTAGGGTTATTTGTTCCATTTCTTTGAAAAAAATGGATGGTACTTTGATAAGAATTGCATTAAATGTGTAGATTGCTTTAGGTAGCATAGACATTTTCACAATATTTATTCTTCCAATCCAGGAGCATGGAACATTTTTCCATTTCTTTGTGTCTTCCTCAATTTCTTTCATGAGTACTTTATAGTTTTCTGTGTATAGATTCTTAGTCTCTTTGGTTAGGTTTATTCCTAGGTATCTTATAGTTTTGGGTGCAATTGTAAATGGGATTGACTCCTTAATTTCTCTTTCTTCTGTCTTGTTGTTGGTGTAGAGAAATGCAACTGATTTCTGTGCATTGATTTTATATCCTGACACTTTACTGAATTCCTGTACAAGTTCTAGCAGTTTTGGAGTGGAGTCTTTTGGGTTTTCCACATATAGTATCATATCATCTGCAAAGAGTGATAGTTTGACTTCTTCTTTGCTGATTTGGATGCCTTTAATTTCCTTTTGTTGTCTGATTGCTGAGGCTAGGACTTCTAGTACTATGTTGAATAGCAGTGGTGATAACGGACATCCCTGCCGTGTTCCTGACCTTAGCGGAAAAGCTTTCAGTTTTTCTCCATTGAGAATGATATTTGCGGTGGGTTTTTCATAGATGGCTTTGATAATATTGAGGTATGTGCCCTCTATCCCTACACTTTGAAGAGTTTTGATCAGGAAGGGATGCTGTACTTTGTCAAATGCTTTTTCAGCATCTATGGAGAGTATCATATGGTTCTTGTTCTTTCTTTTATTAATGTGTTGTATCACATTGATTGATTTGTGGATGTTGAACCAACCTTGCAGCCCTGGAATAAATCCCACTTGGTCGTGGTGAATAATCCTTTTAATGTACTGTTGAATCCTATTGGCTAGTATTTTGGCGAGAATTTTTGCATCTGTGTTCATCAAGGATATTGGTCTGTAGTTCTCTTTTTTGATGGGATCCTTGTCTGGTTTTGGGATCAAGGTGATGCTGGCCTCATAAAATGAGTTTGGAAGTTTTCCTTCCATTTCTATTTTTTGGAACAGTTTCAGGAGAATAGGAATTAGTTCTTCTTTAAATGTTTGGTAGAATTCCCCCGGGAAGCCATCTGGCCCTGGGCTTTTGTTTGTTTGGAGATTTTTGATGACTGTTTCAATCTCCTTACTGGTTATGGGTCTGTTCAGGCTTTCTATTTCTTCCTGGTTCAGTTGTGGTAGTTTATATGTCTCTAGGAATGCATCCATTTCTTCCAGATTGTCAAATTTGTTGGCGTAGAGTTGCTCATAGTATGTTCTTATAATTGTCTGTATTTCTTTGGTGTTAGTTGTGATCTCTCCTCTTTCATTCATGATTTTATTTATTTGGGTCCTTTCTCTTTTCTTTTTGATAAGTCTGGCCAGGGGTTTATCAATCTTATTAATTCTTTCAAAGAACCAGCTCCTAGTTTCGTTGATTTGTTCTATTTTTTTTTTGGTTTCTATTTCATTGATTTCTGCTCTGATCTTTATGATTTCTCTTCTCCTGCTGGGTTTAGGGTTTCTTTCTTGTTCTTTCTCCAGCTCCTTTAGGTGTAGGGTTAGGTTGTGTACCTGAGACCTTTCTTGTTTCTTGAGAAAGGCTTGTACCGCTATATATTTTCCTCTCAGGACTGCCTTTGTTGTGTCCCACAGATTCTGAACCGTTGTGTTTTCATTATCATTTGTTTCCATGAATTTTTTCAATTCTTCTTTAATTTCCTCGTTGACCCATTCATTCTTTAGAAGGATGCTGTTTAGTCTCCATGTATTTGGGTTCTTTCCAAATTTCCTCTTGTGATTGAGTTCTAGCTTCAGAGCATTGTGGTCTGAAAATATGCAGGGAATGATCCCAATCTTTTGATACCGGTTGAGACCTGATTTAGGACCAAGAATGTGATCTATTCTGGAGAATGTTCCATGTGCACTCGAGAAGAATGTGTATTCTGTTGCTTTGGGATGAAATGTTCTGAATATATTTGTGATGTCCATCTGGTCCAGTGTGTCATTTAAGGCCTTTATTTCCTTGTTGCTCTTTTGCTTGGGTGATCTGTCCATTTCAGTGAGGGGAGTGTTAAAATCCCCTACTATTATTGTATTATTGTCGATGTGTTTCTTTGATTTTGTTATTAATTGGTTTATATAGTTGGCTGCTCCCACGTTAGGGGCATAGATATTTAAAATTGTTAGATCTTCTTGTTGGACAGTTCCTTTGAGTATGACATAGTGTCCTTTCTCATCTCTTATTATAGTCTTTGGCTTAAAATCTAATTGATCTGATATAAGGATTGCCACTCCTGCTTTCTTCTGATGTCCATTAGCATGGTAAATTCTTTTCCACCCCCTCACTTTAAACCTGGAGGTGTCTTCGGGTTTAAGATGAGTTTCTTGTAGGCAACATATAGATGGGTTTTGTTTTTTTATCCATTCTGATACCCTGTGTCTTTTGATTGGGGCATTTAGCCCATTAACATTCAGGGTAAGTATTGAGAGATATGAATTTAGTGCCATTGTATTGCCTGTAAGGTGACTGTTATTGTATATTGTCTCTGTTTCTTTCTGATCTACTACTTTTAGGGTCTCTCTTTGCTTAGAGGACCCCTTTCAATATTTCCTGTAGAGCTGGTTTGGTATTTGCAAATGCTTTCAGTTTTTGTTTGTCCTGGAAGCTTTTAATCTCTCCTCCTATTTTCAATGATAGCCTAGCTGCATGTTTTTCTCGTTTAGTGCTCTGAATATATCATGCCAGCTCTTTCTGGCCTGCCAGGTCTCTGTGGATAAGTCTGCTGCCAGTCTAATATTTTTACCATTGTACGTTACAGACTTCTTTTCCCGGGCTGCTTTCAGGATCTTTTCTTTGTCACTAAGACTTGTAAATTTTACTATTAGGTGACGGGGTGTGGACCTATTCTTATTGATTTTGAGGGGGGTTCTCTGAACCTCCTGGATTTTGATGCTTGTTCCCTTTGCCATATTGGGGAAATTCTCTCCAATAATTCTCTCCAGTATACCTTCTGCTCCCCTCTCTGTTTCCTCTTCTTCTGGAATCCCAATTATTCTAATATTGTTTCATCTTATGGTGTCACTTATCTCTCGAATTCTCCCCTCGTGGTCCAGTAGCTGTTTGTCCCTCTTTTGCTCAGCTTCTTTATTCTCTGTCATTTGGTCTTCTATATCGCTAATTCTTTTTTCTGCCTCATTTATCCTAGCAGTGAGAGCCTCCATTTTTGATTGCACCTCATTAATAGCTTTTTTGATTTCAACTTGGTTAGATTTTAGTTCTTTTATTTCTCCAGAAAGGGCTTTTATATCTCCCGAGAGGGTTGCTTTAATATCTTCCATGCCTTTTTCGAGCCCGGCTAGAACCTTGAGAATCGTCATTCTGAACTCTAGATCTGACATATTACCAATGTCTGTATTGATTAGGTCCCTAGCCTTTGGTACTGCTTCTTGTTCTTTTTTTTGTGGTGACTTTTTCCGCCTTGTCATTTTGTCCAGATAAGAGTATATGAAGGAGCAAGTAAAATACTAAAAGGGTGGCAACAACCCCAGGAAAATATGCTTTAGCCAAATCAGAAGAGATCCCAAATCGTGAGGGAGGAGAAAGGGGATAAAAAGAGGTTCAGAAAGAAAAAGAAAAAAAAAAAACAATTAAAAAAAGAAAACTGATAAAGAAAAAATATAAAAAGGAAAAAAATATATATATATTAGATAAACTATTTAAAAAATGTTAAAAAAGAAAACGGTAAAAGTTAAAAAAATTTAGCAGAAGAGAAAAAAAAATTGAAAAAGAAAAAAAAATTAAATTAACTGCAAGGCTAAAGAATCATGGGGAGAAAGCCATGAGCTCCGTGCTTTGCTTTCTCCTCCTCTGGAATTCCGCTGCTCTCCTTGGTATTGAAACTGCACTCCTTGGTAGGTGAACTCGGTCCTGGCTGGGTTTCTTGTTGCTCTTCTGGGGGAGGGGCCTGTTGTAGTGATTCTCAAGCGTCTTTGCCCCGGGCGGAGTTGCACCGCCCTTACCCAGGCCGGTCTGAGTCATCCGCTTGGGTTTGCTTTCGGGGCTTTTGTTCCCTGAGCGCTTTCTGTAGAGTCCGGAGGGCGGGAATGAAAACAGCGGCCTCCCGGTGTCCAGCCCGGAGGAGCCGAGAGCCCGGGGCCCCACTCCTCAGTGCGCCCTCAGAGAACAGCGCCGATTTACTCCCGTCACCCTGCCTCCGGCTGCGCTCCGAGCTGACCGAGCCTGCGACCGGTTCAAGGTAACCCCGAGCTGAGAGTCACTCCTCGGCTCTGTCTCTGTAGCCGGCTTCCCCGTTCTAATACCTGCGAGCTCTGCGACACTCAGACACCCCCGATCCTTCTGTGACCCTGCGGGACCTGAGGCCGCGCTGACCCCGCCTGGGCTTCACCCCGGTTAAGCCTCTGGAGCGATGTCCCTCAGCGGAACAGACTTTTAAAAGTCCCGATTTTGTGCTCTGTTGCTCTGCCGCTTGCCGGGAGCCGGCCCCCCCCTGCGGTCTATCTTCCCGTCGCTTTGGATTCACTTCTCCGTCAGTCCTACCTTTCAGAAAGTGGTTGATTTTCTGTTTCTAGAATTGCAGTTCTTCTCTTCGATCTCCCTTGGATTTGTAGGTGTTTGCAATCTTTAGATAAGCTATCTAGCTGATCTCCGCTACCTGAAGTCGTCTCAGCTGCTACTTCTCCGCCATCTTGACTCCTCCTTAATTGGTATATTTAGACCATGGGCATTCAAAGTGATTGTTAATATAGTCGATTAATTTATACACCATATTGTTACTGTGTTCTATTTGTTGTTCTTTGTTCCTGTTTTTTTGTTACACTCTTTTTTCTTTTTATCTTTTTTTAAGCAAATAAATAAAGGGAATAATGAGCATAAATTAAGGGTGAGTTAATTTAATTCCCAGAAGCGTGTTGGTTTAGAACCTGACATGAACATGCTTTGATAATGTAAGCAAGATTCATATTTTCATAAATTGATGTTATATTCACTTTGTAGACCATTTCCAGCTTTTAAAAAATATTTCTCAGTTGTAATCTCTCTTGAAGCTCACTTTTTTTTTAATTTTTAATTTTTAAAATTTCTTTTCAGTGTACCAGAATTCATTGTTTATGCACCACACCCAGTGCTCCATGCAGTAAGTGCCCTCCTTAATACCCACCACCAGGCTCACCCAAGCCCACAACCCCCTCGCCTCCAAACCCTCAGATTGTTTCTCAGAGTCCACAGTCTCTCATGGTTCACCTCCCCCTCCAATTTCCTTCAACTCCCTTCTCTCCATCTCCCCATGTCCTCTGTGTTTTTCCTTATGCTCCACAAGTAAGTGAAACCATATGATAATTGACTCTCTCTGCTTGACTTATTTCACTCAGCATAATCTCCTCCAGTCCCATGCATGTCGCTACAAAAGTTGGGTATTCGTTCTTTCTGATGGAGGCATAGTACTCCATAGTGTATATGGACCACATCTTCCTTATCCATTCGTCCGTTGAAGGGCATCTTGGTTCTTTCCACAGTTTGGTGACCGTGGCCATTGCTGCTATAAACATTGGGGTACAAATGGCTCTTCTTTTCGCTATATCTGTATCTTTGGGGTAAATACCCAGTAGTGCAATTGTAGGGTTATAGGGTAGCTCTATCTTTAATTTCTTAGGGAGGAATCTCCACACTATTCTCCAAAGTGGCTGCACCAACTTGCATTCCCACCAACAGTGTAAGAGGGTTGCCCTTCTCCACATCCTCTCCAACACACACTGTTTCCTGTCTTGTTAATTTTGGCCATTCTGACTGGTCCAAGGTGGTATCTCAATGTGGTTTTGCTTTGAATCTCCCTGATGGCCAATGATGATGAACATTTTTTCATGTGTCTGTTAGCCATTTGTATGTCTTCATTGGAGAAGTGTCTGTTCATGTTTTCTGCCCATTTTTTGACATGATTATCTGTTTTGTGTGTGTTGAGTTTGAGGTGTTCTTTATAGATCCTGTATATCAGCCTTTTAAATCTCCCATTCCGTGGGTTGCCTCTTTGTTTTGTTGACTATTTCCTTTGCTGTGCAGAAGCTTTTAATTTTGATGAAGTCCCCAAAATTCATTTTCCCTTTTGTTTCCTTTCCCTTTGGAGACATGTCTTGAAAGAAGTTGCTGTGGAGGATGTGAAGAGGTTACTGCCTATGTTCTCCTCTAGGATTCTGATGGATTCCTGCGTCACGTTGAGGTCTTTTATCCATTTTGAGTTTATCTTTGTGTACGGTGTAAGAGAACGGTCGAGTTTCATTCTTCTACAGGTAGCTGTCCAATTTTCCCAGCACCATTTACTGAAGAGACTGTCTTTTTTCCACTGTATATTTTTTTCCTGCTTTGTCGAAGATTACTTGACCATGGAGTTGAGGGTCCATATCTGGGCTCTCTACTCTGTTCCACTGGTCTATGTGTCTGTTTTTTGCCAGTACCATGCTGTCCTGGTGATCACAGCTTTGTAGTAAAGCTTGAAATCCGGCAACATGATGCTGCCAGTTTTGTTTGTCTTTTTCAACATTTCCTTAGCAATTCAGGGGCTCTTCTGATTCCATACAAATTTTAGGATTACTTGCTCCAGCTCTTTGAAAAATACCGGTGGAGTTTTGATTGGAATGGCATTAAAAGTATAGATTGCTCTAGGCAGTATAGACATTTTAACAATGTTTATTCTTCTGATCCAAGAGCATGGAATGGTCTTCCATCTTTTTGTGTCTTCTTCAGTTTCTTTCATGAGTGTTCTGTAGTTCCTCGAGTACAGATCCTTTACCTCTTTGGTTAGGTTTATTCCCAGGTATCTTATGTTTCTTGGTGCTATAGAAAATGGAATCAATTCTCTAATTTCCCTTTGAAGCTCACTTCTTTTTCTGTAATCTGTTTATCTGTTGTCTGTCTTCTCTTGCATTGAGGTATAATTAGGAAATCGTAAGATAGTAAAGTATGCAGTTTGATGATTTGGTGTTTGTGTACATTACTGACAGCTTCCCCGTTGCCCCACTGCCCCATTGAGTTAACACATCTCTCACCTCCCCATGACGGTGTTTCATCTGTAGTCACCAGGGTATATAATAGATACTCAGACCTTACTCATTTTATAATTGATAGTTTTTTGCCAGTGTCTCCTTATTTTCTTCACCCCTGAGCTCCTGGTAACCACTTTTTAACTTTCTGTTTCTATGGGTTAAGTTAAATTTTTTTTTTAGAATTTCACGTGTAAGTGATAGGATGCAGTGTCGGTCTGTCTCTGTGTGGCTCACTTCAGTAGCTGAAGGCCCTCGAGCATCATCCGTGTTCCTGCAGACAGCAGGCTTTCCTCTGTCCCAGGGCTGAGGGGTTCCCTGCCGTGTTTATCCGCGTCTAGAGTGTGTATCATGTGGTCTCAGGTATGTATCTCCCACGTTTTCTTTGATCTGTTCGTCTGTCAGTGCACACCCAGACTGTTGTCCTGTCTTGGTTATTGTGAACACAGGAGCACAGACACCTCTCTGAGATAGTGGTTTTGTTTCCTCTGGATATAACCTGGAAGTGGGATTGCTGGGTCTTGTGGTGTTTCTAGTTTTGATTTCCTGAGGGTCCTCCACACTGGTTCCCGCAGTGGCTGCGCCGGTTTATGTTCCCACCAGCGGTGCGAGAGCCTGCCCCTTTCTGCATATTCTTGCCAGCATCTGCTATATGTTGTATTATTTTAAAGATTTATTTATTTATTTTAGAGCGAGGGAGAGAGAGCACAGGGGGGAGAGGCAGAGGGAGAGAGAGAGATGCAGACTCCCCGCTGAGCACGGAGCCTGACATGGGACTTGAGCCCACGACCCTGACATCATGACCTGAACTGAAACCAGGAGTCAGATGATCAGCCGACTGCACCACCTGGTCGTTCCACCTGTTGTCTTTTTGATAATTGACCTAAGGGGTATGATGTCACACCTCAGTGTGGCTTTGATTTGCATTCCCTGATGCTGAGTGACACTGAGCACCTTTTCATGTGTCCTTGCCCTTTGTATGACTTTGGAAAACAAGTCCCTTTGTCCAATTAAAATAGTTTTTTTTCTGTTGAGTTGTAGGAGTTCCTTGTATGTTTTGGGTTTTCACCCCTTATTGGGTGAAACTTTATCTTTTTGTTGTTGATGATTTCCTTTGCTGTGCAGAAGCTTTTCAGTTTGATGTAGCCCCACTGGTTTATTTTTGCTTTCAGTGTCTAATCCAAAAAATGACTGGCATGGTCAGTGTGTCAAGGAGCTTATTCCCTGTGTCTGCTTCTAAGAATTTTTTGGTTTTAGATTTTATAATCAAGTCTCTAATCCATTTGGAGTCGATTTTCGTGTGTGTTGTAAAACATGGTCCTGTTCACTCTTGGGCGTGCAGCAATCCAGTTTTCCCAGCACCGTCTCGAAGACTTTCTCCTCTCCACATTGTCTATTCTCGGCTTCTTTGTTGAAAATTAATTGATCACATATGCTGGGGTAATTTCTGGACTCTCTGTTCTGTTCCGTTGACTTACGTGTCTGTTTTTAGGCAGTACCATATTGTTTTGATTATGATAGCTTTATAATACAGTTTGAACCCAGGAGATGTGATGTCTCCGGCTTCGGTCTTCTTTCTCAAGATTGCTGTGTTCGGTTAGAGTCTTTGGACCGCTTTTCCTATTTCTGGGAGAAATGCCATTAGGATTTTGATAGAGATTGAATTGAATCTGTAGATTGAGAAGTGTGGACATAGAAACAATTCTGATTCTTCCTGTCCATGAGCAGGGGATGTCTTTCTGTTTGTTTATGTCTTCTTTAATTTCTTTCTTCATTGTCTTTTTTACTCTCCTTGGTTAAATTTGTTTTGAGGTATTTTTAAATTATTCTTACTATTTTAAAAGATTTTATTTATTCATTTGACAGAGATCACAAGTAGGCAGAGAGGCAGGCAGAGAGAGAGGGAAGCAGGCCCCCTGCCGAGCAGAGATCCCGATGCTCAGGACTCAGAGCCTGATCCCAGGACCCTGGGATCATGACTTGAGCCGAAGGCAGATGCTTTAACCCATTGAGCCACCCAGGCGCCCCAAGGTATTTTATTATTTTTGATGGAACTGTAAATGGGATTATTTTCTTAATTTCTCCTTCTCATAGTTTATTGTTAGTGTATAGAAGCATAACTGATTTTTGCATATTAATGTATATTCTTCATCTTTATTGAATTTGTTATTCTAACGGTTTTTTTGGTGGAGTCTTTAGGATTTTCTATATATAATACGTCATCTGCAAATAGAGACCATTTTACTTTTTCCCTTCTGCTTTGGATGCTTATTAAATTTCTTTTCTTGCCTGATTGCTGTGGCTAGGACTTTCAGTACTATCTTGAATGAAAGTGGTGAGAGAGGACATGCCTGTCTTTCATGTGATCTTGCAGGAAAGCTTCCTGCTTTTCACTGTCGAGTATGGTGTTAGCTCTAGGCTTGACATATGTGGCTTTTATTATGTTGTGGGATATTCTCCTAATTTGTAGATTTTTGGGTTTTGATCATGGAATATAGTTGATTTTTATTAAATGCTTTTTCTGCATATATTGAAATGACTATATGATTTTTATCCTTCATTTTGTTGATGTGGTATATCACATCTACTGATTTGCTGTATGTTGAACTATGTTTGCATCCCAGAAGTAAATCCCACTTGATCGAGAGTTAGGATCCTTTTAATGTACTGCTGGATTCAGGCGGCTGATTTTTGTTTGAGGGTTTTTATACACTAACAATGTACAGTAGCTTTTGCAGTAGCCCCCAGATGTGAAATACTTAGAAAGGCAACAAGACATGTACAAGTTTTATAGGCCAAGAACTATAAGATGCTGATGAAAGAGGTCACAGAAAACCCAAATAAATGGAGAGATACAGTGTTCATGGACTGGAAGACAAACTGATAATGATGTTCATACACTGGTCTGTAGACAGAACACAGTTCCAGTCAGGGTCGGAGCAGGGTTGTTTGGTCTGTGTAGACAAGCTCATTGTAAACTTTATTTGGAAAGTACAGAAACTGGAATAGTTGATAGTTTTTTTTATTTTAATTTTTAAATTTTTTAATAAACATATAATGTATTTTTATCCCCAGGGGTACAGGTCTGTGACTCACCAGGTTTACAGCACTCATCATAGCACCATTTCACAGCACTCATCATAGCACATACCCTCCCCAATGTCCATATCCCCACCACCCTCTCCTGTCCCCACTCCCCCCAGCAACCCTCAGTCTGTTTTTTGAGATAGAGTCTTTTATGGTTTGTCTCCCTCCCGATCCCATCTTCTTTCATTTTTTCTTTTCCTACCCCCCAAACCCCCCATGTTGCATCTCCACTTCCTCATATCAGGGAGATCATATGATAGTTGTCTTTCTCCGATTGACTTATTTCGCTCAGCATGATACCCTCTAGTTCCATTCATGTCATCGTAAATGGCAAGATTTCATTTCTTTTGATGGCTGCATAGTATTCCATTGTGTATATATGCCACATCTTGTTTATCCATTCATCTGTTGATGGACATCTAGGTTCTTTCCATAGTTTGGCTATTGTGGACATTGCTGCTATAAACATTCGGGTGCACGTGCCCCTTAGGATCACTACGTTTGTATCTTTAGGGTAAATACCCAGCAGTGCAATTGCTGGGTCATAGGGTAGCTCTATTTTCAGTTTTTTGAGGAACCTCCACGCTGTTTTCCAGAGTGGTTGCACCAGCTTGCGTTCCCACCAACAGTGTAGGAGGGTTCCCCTTTCTCCGCATCCTCGCCAGCATCTGTCATTTCCTGACTTGTCAATTTTAGCCATTTTGACTGGTGTGAGGTGGGATCTCATTGTGGTTTTGATTTGTATTTCCCTGATGCCGAGTGATGTGGAGCACTTTCTCATGGGTCTGTTGGCCATCTGGATGTCTTCTTTGCAGAAATGCCTGTTCATGTCTTCTGCCCATTTCTGGATTGGATTATTTGTTCTTTGGCTGTTGACTTTGATAAGTTCTTTATAGATTTCAGACACTAGCCCTTTATCTGATATGTCGTTTGCAAATATCTTCTCCCGTTCTATCAGTTGTCTTTTGGTTTTGTTAAAATTGTATTTATTGGAGAGAGAGCGAATGAGCCCAAGCAGGGGGAGGGGCAGGCTGAGGGAGATACAGGAGGAGGGAGAGAGGGAGAGCAGGCTCCCTGCTGAGCAGAGAGCCCAATGCTGGACTCCATCCCAGGACCCTGAGATCATGACCTGAGCCGAAGGCAGATGCTCAACCCACTGAACCACCCACGCGCCCCAGCGGATACAATTTTTAAAAGAATAAAGTTTGAAGAATTACGTTCCTGACTTTAAAGCTTAGAGTAAAGCTGTGTGGCAAAGACAGTGCGGTATTGGTGACAGGACAGACACATGGGTCGATGGCCAAAGTAGAGACACTGATCCCTAAAAACATGGTTAACTGATCTTTTAACAGGGGAGCAAGATCAGTTTAATAGAGAAAAGATAGTCTTTTCATTGGAAGATATTGGCACAGTTAGTTGGCCATCCACATGTGAAAAAGAAAAGAGAAAAAACTTCATTTTTAAGCCTCATACGTTCTTCCAAAAAATTCAAAATTGATTCTAGATCTAATAGCATAGACTGTAAAACTATAAAACTTTAAAAAGAAATCTTGGGAGAAAATTGTCATGGGTTAGGCAAAGAGTTTTTGGTTGATTCTTAAGTACGATCCATTAAAGGAAAAGTGCATATGCCAGACTTTATCAAAATTAAAAATGTCTGCTCTGTAAAAGAAAATGAAAAAACATGGTAAGAGTGGGAGAAAGTATTTGCAAATCACATATTTAATATGTGTCCTGAATATACAAACAACTCTCAAAATTCAGCAGGAAGAAAGTAAACAACCTAAGTGAGAAATATGCAAAAGACTTGAACAGAGAGTTTGCCAGAGTATACAGATGGCTGAGAGGGGAGCGTGTGAGGAGACAGGAAGCACCGCAGTCGTCGGGGCACAGACTGCGGCCGCGTGCGGCGCCACTGCACGCCTGCCGGGGCTGCGGTTTCCGTGATTCCGAGTGCGGTGGACCGCTGAGGCTCCCGGCACAGACGCAGCCGCTCTGGGGCCATTGGGCAGTGTCCTCTGGAGGTACCGGTGCGCGTGCTGCGTGACCCGGTGATTCCAGTTCTGGGTACTGACACGGAAACGCCGGCTGTGCCCACACAGAAACCTGCACGTGCTTACACTGCTCCAGTTAAAATTGCCAAAAACCTGGAAACATCCCAAGTGTCCGCCAGCAGGTGACTGGATGAGCGTCCGGGGTCCATCCGCACCAGGGCTGCTGCCAGGCGATAGAGTGTGAGCGGCTGGTGCCCGGGTGCCAGGGACAGACCCCAGAGAGCCGGGTGGCATCGGTAAGGGTAACGGAATCAGTGTGATACTGTAACAAGGAAAGACATAGAACAGGATGGAAAGCACAGGACAGAACCTATTAGTGTAGAAAAAGTTGTTATTATGAGGGAAAGAAGCCAGTCTCAAAAGTATGTACTGTGTGATTCCATTTGTGTGACATTCTCCAAAAGAGCTGCGGGGGGGCCGCTGAGCGGTTTCCAGAGGTTGGGGCTGGTGGGAGGAGGGTTTTGGGGTCATGCAGCTGTTCTGTGTCCCTCCCGATTGTGGTTACACAGATCCATACAAGGGTTAAAATCGGTAGACTAACTGATTTACCATAGATAGTTTAATAAAATAGAATTTAAAATTATCTGTATATGGTTTTCACCTGCGTGCATGTCTGTGCACGTGAAGAAAAGTCCTTGGGATAAAGTGCCAAACGAGCAGTGGTTCCTTTGGTGCTGGGTTTACTCATGACTTTTGTTTAGGTTTGTGCTTTTCTGACTTTTCTGAAGTTTTCCATACTGAACGTCCAGTACTTCTGAAATGAAAACCGCCTGAAATTATTTGAGAACAAACCCTTAGTGGCTTCCCTTCAGCTACAGAATGAAGTGCCTCTAGCCTTCCCTGCACACTCCCTGCACACTCCCCGCACACTCCCCGCACACTCATACACGGCACATTCCCCACAAGCTCCCTGGCACACTCCCCGCACTCGTGGCATACTCCCTGCACGCTCCTGATATGCTCCCTGCACACTCTGGCACACTCCCTACACGCTCCCGGAACACTCCCTGTACGCACCCCACACACTCCCTGGCACGCTCCCTGCACACTGGCAGCATACTCCTGGCACATTCCCCACTCACTCCCGGCACGCTCCCAGCACGCTCCCCGCACACTCTTCACAGTCCCTGGTTCTGACACAAAGGCTGGCTTCCTGCCGCTGCTGCCAGCCAGCGCTCCCGCCTGTCCGGGGAGCTCTGAGGGTGTCGGGTGCTGTTAGGCTGCTCTTACGACTTTGGTACCATGTGAACCTCCACGGCGCACCTGCTTTTAATGTTTCATGTTTTTAGGAGGTGATTTCAGTGAATTTACAGGATTGTGAAAATTCTGAGAATACCCCAGGCCAAGTTTACACAGTCTGACAGTGGAAACTCCGCAGCCCTTTGGGGCTGTTAGAAACGGGGTACCAGCTGGCGTGGGGCGGCGGGGGACCGGGGGAGTGAAGCTGCCTCCTGACTGGCGGCCGCCTGGCTGTAGACTCAGTCTCACGGGAGCTGGTGGGACTCTGGCGGAGGCCGTGGTAAGGGTCAGCGCCGCCGCTGCTGTGGGTATAGGTCGGCCCCCCAGACAACTGGTCACAGACGCGGCCTCCGCCGCCATGTCCCCTGTGTGTCTCCCTCCTGTGCAGTTTGAGTTCATGATCGAGTCGATCCTGTACGCCCGGGACGTGTGGCTGAAGGAGGGCGGGGTCATCTGGCCGACCACGGCCGCGCTGCACCTGGTGCCCTGCAGCGCCGACCGGGACTACCGCAGCAAGGTGCTCTTCTGGGACAACGCCTACGAGTTCAACCTCAGTGCCCTCAAGTGAGTGTGGCGGGGCGTGTGCCCGCGTGTTCTGCTGCGCGGGCTGGGGAGACCCGAGTGCGGCCCGAGTGCGGAGCCCGCCACGGCGCTGACGGGGGTTCACGCCAGGCCTGAGAACTCGGCAGGCTGACCCTCGAGCCTTTACGCTGGTAGCAGATGTGATGGGAGTTAGCAAGGCTCAAATATAGTGGGAAAATGTGGTCACGGTTACAGATGAGGCCTTTATCGGTACATGGTCTGTTAACACACAAATATGTGTTCCTACTAAGATCTGTTCGGTTTTAAAGGATCAGAAAAGGTTATTTGTGAGGTCCTCCCTGGCAGTTTGCAGAGGAAGCAACGCCCCAGAGTGCTTGTACAAGTGGTACGCACTTGTACCGCTGAACTCGGTTGTAATCTTGAAATGATTGGCTGATGAGGCCTTCCTGTTCTCGCTGTTGCTGCTCATAAGAAGATGGTGACAGAGCTGGCGTGCCATGGTTGTCTGGGGGTGCCAGCGTCAGCTTTGGGAAGTAGGGGCCCCACTGCTCAGTACTGCAGGACGTCTCATGTATGCCGTGAGGGCCCGGTGAGCATGGACGTCTGCTGGGTGCAGAAGAAGGGAGGCTCTGGGCCCTTTTGGCCTTTATTAAGCAACTCAGCAAAAGAGACAATAATGCCAAGGGAAGGTGCCTTCCCCAGTTAACATGTTGGACCACTGCACTCTCAACCCAGACCCCAAAGGGGGTGGGGAGGAGAGGTCCCCTGCAGAGCCGGCCCGTCGTTCATCTAGGGCCAGGTGTGAGGTCTAAGCTGGGGGCCCAGTGATGAGGGCAGAGTGGTCCTGAGACAGGAAAGGACAGAGCAGCGGCACGGGACGGGCCCGTGCAGTGTGCGTGGGAGACATGGGGCGTGAGGGGCACAGGCGGCAGAGTGTTCTGGGCCACGGATGAGCCCCTTGAGACTTCTTTCCTTCTCTCATACTGTGTGCTGAAATTTAATTTCACATGGATTTAAGAGTTTTGTGTTAAAGCATCTGCATCAACTCTCGGAATCGGTGGGGGCCCATGTGTCAGGTTTTCGATGGAAAGAAAGTGAACAGAAAGAAGGAAAGCACCGCTGGACTTGAGTCTGTACAAACGGACAGCCTCCGCGTGTCAGCAGCTGAGTACGGTTTAAAAGGCAGCCGCGGCTTGGAGGGAGGTGCCCGCTGGCAGACCCTAGAGTCAGTTAGGAAAAGCTGAGTGTCCAGTGAAATTATAGCCCAGTCACAGGAATTAAGCAAGTCACAAAAACTAAATAAAGTCACCAGTAAATATTTGAAAGAAATCCCAGCATCATTAGTGATTGAAATGCAAATTAAATGACATTTTTGCCAACCGGATGGACAAAGATCACATTAAAATGGCAGTTGGGGGACGCCTGGGTGGCTCAGTTGGTTGGACAACTGCCTTCGGCTCAGGTCATGATCCCGGGGTCCCGGGATCGAGTCCCACATCGGGCTCCCAGCTCCATGGGGAGTCTGCTTCTCCCTCTGACCTTCTCCTCGCTCATGCTCTCTCTCACTGTCTCTCTCTCAAATAAATAAAATCTTTAAAAAAAAAAAAAACAAAACCGGCAGTTGGTGCTGTCTGAGCTGTAGGTGAGATGGGGGAGACAAGCCCGTGTGCCCAGAGCTGTGGGTACGGGGGGCATCCACCACCTTCCCCGTCGGTTCCGGGGCCACGGCGTGCTCCCGAACACACAGCACGGGGAACAGACGGTTCCGTAGGGTGAGGCCGGATTGCTGTACATCCGTCCGATGGATTAAGAGATGGTGACACTGGGAGGACACAGACCACATATGCAGAATGGCTTCTGCTTGCATAAAACATGTAAGTCAAGCTCCAGGGGAGAAAATGACTGTAGCAGAGTGCCGAGGCAAGGGCATGGGAGACTCAAGTTTTTTCTTTGGACTTTTCTGTATTTTCCCAATTCTTTATATGTGCATAATTATTTTTATCAGAAAAATATTTTTAAAAACTTGGCCATATCGTGGCATCATTAAAATGTTGACTTTAATTGTTATTTTAGAAGTTAGTGCTGTGCTTAAATTTTGAACCATTTCCCGTGGTAAGTGGCGACTGGGCAAGCACCATGTTCCGCAGTGGGGTTAGGCGCAGTGACAAGGAGGGACGGTGTGGGGGCTCAGCCCCTGTGTGCGGGGACCCCTCCTGAGAGTCGGGCTGATTTAGGTCATAGAGGGTCACCTAGAACAGGAGTGTCTTATTTACTGTGAATATCTTACTGTCCTGTACTCGCCCTTCTTGTGCTGTGAGATGACGTGTCCACGTGATGAGGTTGGGTCAGGCGAGTGAGCCGCGCTGGGCTCCCACGGACTCTGTCCACGTGTCAGGAGGAGGGCGGTGGGATGGGTCTGGGCACTGCCTACGTGGGAACGGTTGGTTTCCAGGAGCTCAGGCCCTGCGAAGAGGGTGGAGGTGGGAGGTGCTTGCACTGTGGTCTCGCCAGGCCGCCTGTGGGGACCTCCAGCCGGTCTCCGTGTCCTTGTGCCGCAGGCCGTGGCTTGGAATTCCTGCGAACGCTGGAGAGAAGCAGCGAGTGCTGTGGTCGTGCGTGTGTGTCAGAGCCCGAGATGTTGGTCTGCGTCTCTGAGCAATGCCTTTGACTTTTTCCCTAGATCTTTAGCAATTAAGGAGTTTTTTTCGAAGCCCAAGTATAACCACATTTTGAAACCAGAAGACTGTCTCTCGGAGCCGTGCACGATATTGCAGCTGGACATGAGGACTGTGCAGATCGCGGACCTGGAGGTGAGACTAGACGCGCGCTTCCCTCTCATGTCAGCGGTGCACGCACACCGAGACTTCTCTGCGAACATCATGAACCTTGCTTTGATTTTCCCAGTCTTTGCTTTTTTATGTTTGATTTTGTATTTTATATTTTTAAGTTCTTTTCTTTACCGCTGGCCTCTTCAACATCATCCGTTCTTTTCAGATTTATGTTTAATATTTTCAGCGTCTTTGGATTCTAATACATCATATCCGGTTTCTTCAAGGACTGAATTAAAATTGTTTTCACTACCGTTGATGACAGAATTCTTAAGTCCTACTTTTACTTCCCCTGTTGCCACGAGGCGGCACATGTGGCCGCGGGACCTCGTTTTACAGTGTGCGGGGAGGTGCAGGAGCAGCGAGCGAGTGTGGGGGTCCTGGGCAGCCCCTGCGGGGTTCCGACGGGCAGAACAATGTGGAGACTGAACTCTTGACTCTGCACGTAGTTTTGCAGAATAGAAACCTGGCCTGGAACTTCATTTGTGCAAAGAATTGGGAGGAAATTCGGTTCCACTCACGTCTGGGCAGATGAGGCCCAAATTGCTTGAAACCTTTTCTCATTATCTGCAGCATTTGGATTTCTGATGCCAGTTTTAGTAGTTTCAGGAGGAGGAAGTTTTACGTGGTGTTGGAGGTGTTCAGCTAAACCGGCGAGTCCCGTCGGCCGTTGCTGAGCTAGATGGTTCTGAGGGCAGTGCAGGGGGCGGTGGGATCTGTGAGGCGGGCCCCGGCGGACAGTTGCTAGTTCTTGCTCGGGGGGACCCTCGTGGCCCAGTCCTGTGCTTACAGAACCCGTGCCTCCTTCTTACCGTCCGCTTGCACAGACGATGAAAGGCGAGCTGCACTTCGAGATCAGGAAAGCCGGCGCGCTGCACGGGTTCACGGCCTGGTTCAGCGTGCGGTTTCAGAGTCTGGAGGAGGACGAGCCCCAGCTGGTGTTGAGTACAGGCCCCTTCCACCCGTGAGTGTGCGTCTCCCGCGGGGGCCCCGCCAGCAGCCTGGGAGGAGCTGACGCAGCTGGCCTGCCTTCGGGTGGTCAGCCCTCTGGCCGAGACCTCGCGGTCCTGGGCCGCGGAGCAGGCTCTGCGGGCCCTGGGTGGGCAAGTCCGGACCAGGTCCCACCCGCCCCCGCGCTGGGCTCCCCCTGGGCTGCCCTCTGACCCCTGCGTGGCTAGGAGGAGCAGACTTGGTCTTGACCCTGGAAGCTGCGTTAGCGTCCCGTGGTCTCATAGAGCTCTAGGGGCTTTCCACTCCGACTTTCTGGGAGAAGGTCAGTGCTTGAGACAAATTTCTTTAAACAAGATTTTGCTTATTTACTTGTTAGAGCACAAGCAGGGGGAGCGGCAGCCAGAGGGAGGAGCAGGCTCCCCGCTGAGCCAGGGAGCCCGATGTGGGACTCGATCCCAGGACCGTGGGATCGTGACCTGGGCCGAAGGCAGAGGCTTCGCGGACTGAGTCCCCCAGGTGCCCCTTGAGACAGTTTTTCACGGAGTGACGTGATGCCGCTCACTTGCTCGACACATTGGGAAGCTGACGTCTGCTTCAGTGGCTGACAGCAGCCCCCGTGGGGATGCTGCCTCCCTCTGGGGCCTTTGTTGTCCTGTTCGGTAACTGGTCTGGACCAGGGAGGGTTGCGGCAACACCTGGTTAGATGCCGGCTATGGCAGTGGGCCCAGGAGGACCCCAGATGCCCTTCTGGAAAGTGGGGGCAGAGGCGAGGGACTGTGCACCCTGAGTGTCCTGTGGAGGAGGCGGGGCTGGGGCTCTGGCCAGCTTTCCTTCCAGGTCCCACGAGCACAGATGCGAGGTGAGGGTAGGACCGTGGCAGACACGCAGGGGACGGTCGTGTGCCCAGTGGTCTTCCCCCGGTGCGTCCACACACAGGTGGTGTAGGCGCGCAGGGTGCAGACACGGGACAGGCGCTCTTTGAGGGCAGAGAGAGACCCTCCCAGTGGTTGAGGCAGGAGGGAGGGTGGGCTGGTGAGGGGGACCGTGGGCCGCATGCCAGGTGTGGGGCAGAGGCGGCAGTGGGTGGTCGTGCCAAGCTGTCAGAGCTGGTAAGACCTGAGGAGCTCGGGAGTGTGACTGCGTCTCCCCGATGTTACGGCTGTCCCCTCACCTTCCACCGGACTTGCCCGGGAACGATGACTTGTTGGGCTGCAGAAACAGGGACTCCAGCACTGGCAGCTCAGAGACCAAGCAGGGGACTTTGGGGAGGTGTGGGGCTGTGGCAAGGAGTGAGGGGCCTGGGCCCGGCCGTGTGTGCTCTGAGCCACCAGTGCCAGCTGCCCTCCCCCGCCCGGAGTCTGTGCCGTGTCCAGGGGCTGCCGCTGCCCTGGGTCGTAGTAACTCAGTCCCTGCCCCCACAGAGGCCATCAGGGTTGTCGGGCTGGGGTGCGTCCGTCCCGCGGGGAAGCCTGGGGGGTCGGGCTCCAGCGCGGTGACCCCTGCCCCATGCCTTGCAGAACCACCCACTGGAAGCAGGTGCTCTTCATGATGGACGAGCCTGTCTCCGTCGTCCCGGGGGACGTGGTCACGGGCTCGGTTGTGTTGCAGAGAAACCCGGTGTGGAGGAGGCACATGTCCGTGGCGCTGAGCTGGTCTGTCACTTCCACGCAAGACCCCACGTCACAGAAAGTGAGATACTTAGCTGTAAAGTCAGGGGCGGGGGTGCTGGTCTTGGGAGACGGGTCTGGGGTGATCATGGTGGCAGCCCTTGACCAGCCAAGACACGGCCTTGTCCGCTGCATTATTTTTCTGATCCTCCTGATGGGAAGAGGATGCTGTTATGTGCAGAACAGGAAATAGAGGGCAAGAGGGTGAGTCTGTGACGGCAGAGCCCGGCCCGGCCAAGGTCCACCCTTCCTGTGGCCAGGAGGCCCCAGTGGAGAGCTGGGGAGGCTGGGGGCGGACGCGGGGCCGGTGGCATGTGGCGTAGGGGTGTGGTGCGGGTCATCTTCTGACCACGGCGGTGGTTTGAGGGTGGTGGAGCCATCCTGCCCACCGTGAGGCTGTGGCCAGCTGGGGCCTGGGGCTTGGTGTCTCTCAGAGACTGCTGAGCCGGGGACACTCAGGGGTTAGTGTAGAGCAGAAAAAATCAGATGGTTTGTCTGTATGTTTTAATACCTCTTTTATACTTTGTTTATGCTAATTTCATGTTAAAAGTTTTAATGTGTATTTAGAAAAATTTCTGCACCTAAATGTTGTTCTTTGGTACGACATTCAGTTAATCAGGAAATACTGCACGTTAATCATCCTGCAGTGGTTGCTGATTTGATGGCTTTGTTTTTGTTGTCTCTGCCAGGGCGGAGAGAAGGTCTTTCCCATCTGGAGATGACAGCTGACGCTCTGTGGGGAGCGGGGAGCTGACGCTGCAGGAAGGAGCCTGAGCGATGAAGACGCCCTGGGACAGGAGCCCCCGCCTCGCTGCCTGGCGGGCGACAGCACCCGCCTCTGCGGGCTTGGTCCCGTCGTCAGAGTCATCTGCCGACCGCGTCGGGCTCGGCGGGAAGTCCCTCACCACCGTCACTGCCTGTGTCCGTCCTCTAGAAGTAGGCTGTGTTTGCAGGTGTCCACCAGTGGTGTCCACAGTGCTGGCTTGTGGGTGACTTGGTGGCACAGTGTCCCTAGCTAGGTCTAGTTCTAAACTCGTAGGACACACACACATCACCCTTGTCGTCCTGTGAAAGTGACTGTTCATGCATCGTGTGTCGTGGTGTCCTTGCTGCCCTGCCCCCCCCCCCCCACCATGCAGGACATGGGGCTGTCCCAGGCCGTGCGGGCCCCGGAGCTGGCCGTGCATGTGACGGGACTCTGCATGGGTAGTACAGTCGTAGAGATGTCTTCCAGATCCGTTCTGTGTCGGCACATCGCACATGCACAATAAATATTTTTTAATAAATGATGTTGGTGTGTAACCCATTGCTGTGCGCACGCTCTGTTTACAAGCATAGGGTCACGCTATATGCGTTGCTTCGGAACCTTTCTCCTCTGATAGAAACTTCCATGCCTGGAGGGACAGGTCCACAGTTTTTTGTATTGTTTGGATTTTTAGTTAACTTTTTATTGAAATACAAGATCTACAGCCCAAACTGTGTAAGTCATGAGCCTGTAGATGGGCAAAATTTCAGAGCGGACGTCCGTGTACCAAGCGCTCAGGCTGAGACACTTGAGCCTGCCGGGAGCCTCCAAGTGCCCCTTCCCCTCGGTACCTCCCAAGGGTAGGTAATGCCTAACTTCTGACACCACAGATCACTTTTGCCTGGTTTTGAACATTGTGGAGTGGAGTCATAAGTTCTGTATGGACGGTTTGTGTCCTCCCAAAGCTCCTAGGTCGGAAGCGACCTCCCAAGATGACGCTATGAGAAGGCGGGGCTTTGGGGAGGTGGTTAGGCCGTGAAGGGGAGCCCCTGTGAGGAGACTCGTGCCTTTGGAGGAGGGAGTCCGGAGGGCATCCTGCCCCTGCCCCCACGGGAGGACCCAGCAGAGGGTGGCTGTCCGGGAACTGGGAGATGCTCTCTCCAGACACCAGGTGCACCGGAGCCTTGACGTTGGCGTCCAGCCTGCAGACCCTGAGATAGAAGCTGCTGCTGTTCAGCCACCTGCTCATGGCGGGACGGTGTGACAGCCGTGCAGGCCAGCATCCTTCGTGTCTGCCTCCTCCAGCTCTCGGGACATGTAGGACACCCGCCCGCAGGTCGCGTGTCGTATCCCGCCAGCTGGCGTGCCACAGCTCGCGTCTTCCTCCCCCACGGGGGTAGGGCTGGGCTGTTTCCCGTGTCTGGCTGCCACGATGGGTGCCCGTATGTATGTGCGCGCCCGGAGCTCAGCTTCACTCGGGACGGCCAGATCGTGCTTCTGACGGCCCTTCTCGTGGCCGTGAGAGGCCCGGCACCGCACACCCTCGGCCCCCACTGTCGTCTGCGGTTTGCCTCTAGCCCGTCCTGGCGCCGATGGTTGTGGGCGGTTGTCTGTGTCTCACCAGGTCTGCAGGGCCCTTGAGGGCTTCCTGCAAGGAGTCCTGTGAGCGTCGACTCTGTGAGCATCAACTCTGGCTTGTCCTTTCCTCGCTTTAAAGTGTTTTGATAAACAGAAGTTCTTAAGTTTTATTTTGTCCAATTTGACATTGTTTTTCTTTATGGGTAATACTTACTGTGTCCTGTTTAAGGACTCTTCTCCTCTTCCAAGATGTGTGAGATGTTCTGTCGTCTCGTGTATGCACTTATTATCTTATCCTTGGTTTGTAGATTGGCCTCCACCCGGCCGTGGTCCCTGCCATCGACGTGAGGGAGGGGTTGAGGTTACCGTCCCCCAGGAGGCGGGTGCTTCAGTCGTGGATTCCACCTTGTTTCCTTTCCTGATGCACCAACACCCGATTGTCCTCTAGAACTGCTTGAGTTGCAACTACGTATCTTGATGTGTTTTCAGTTATCTCCCAGTTTCCTATAATCTCTAATTCCCATTCTCATTTCTTCTTCTTCTTCTGTTGTACCATGGGCTACTTAGAAATTGTGGCTTACTTTTGAAAGATGGGATTTCCTAGTTATTTTTTCTTATGAGTCTCTCGCTGAATGTCACTGCGGTCTGAGAACAGCCAGGGTAATTTCGCTGTCTTGGAACTGGTCGACTCGCCGGTGTCCGCTGTGTTCACAACTACTTGTGTGTGTCTCCGGTCGGACACAGAGCTCACAACACATCCTTGAGATCAGGTCTGTCAGGTGTCTTGTTCACGCAGTTGGCTCTTGACTCAGTCTTTTGTCTGCTTGTCCTGTCAGCAGGACTTGGAGTCTCTTGAGTCTGCTTGGGCGGCCGTAACCAAGTACCATCGGCGGGGTCGGAGCAGCGGCTGAGCTCCGGAGGCTGGGAGGGTTGGACAGTTTGGTTCCAGATGGCCGCCTTCTTCATGTGTCCTCCCACGACAGGGCGATGGAGCACGGGCTCTTTGGTGTCTCTTTCTGGAAGGACACATCTGCCTGAAAGAGGACCGCATCTCAGCAACTTCATTTAGCCTCACTGCTTCCGCGAAGCCCTTGTCTACAGTCACGCTGGGCGTCAGGGCTTGGCTGTGTGCTGAATGTTGGTGTCCCTCCAAAATTCGTATGTTGAAATCTGATCCACCCACTGTGATGGTGTAAGGAGGTGAGGGGTCTCTGGGGAGTGATAGGTCATGCCTGGGATGAGTGCCCTCATGGAAGAGAGCCCGGGAAGCTCCCTTGTCCCTTCCTGCACATGAGCACGAGGCGAGAGGGCCGTGTGGGAACCAGGAAGCAGGCTCTCACCAGACACTGCATGTGCCGGCACCTGGATGTCGGCCTCCCAGGCTCTGGACTGAGACATGAGCCTCTCTTACAAGCCCCGAGTGTATGATCGTCTTAAGAGTGCCTAGAGCGGACAGGCCTCAACCTCTGGAATTTGAAGGACACAATTCAGACCACAGCATCCTGCTTCCTTGCCCAAAATTCATGTCCTTCTTGAATGCAAAATACATTCATTCCATCCCAGCAGCCCCAAAGTCTTAACTCCTTCCGGCACCTACTTCAAAGTCTATACCAGATCCCGGGGCGGAATTCCTGTCCTGCAGGCGAGCTTCTCAACGCTGCTGGGCCCGGCGCCCTGCAGACACTGCTCAGAAGAGGACTTGGAAGAACAGAAAGGTAGAAGCCCAGCAAGCAAAATCCACCAGCTCTTCCGGCTCGTGAACGCTCCATGGTCGGATGCCCCAGCAGTGGTGGGCGAGGCGGGCCTGGTGCCCGACGCTTCCTGGCTGGCAGGGCTGCGCCAGGTCCCACGTTTTCCCGACTTTTAACCTTTGCTCTGCGGCTTTGGTCTTCAGCGGTTTTATCATCTTGTCTCTGTGTATTCTTCTTAAGCAGCGTGGAGTTCACGAGCTTCTTGAGTCTGTGGGAGGGCAGCATTCCTCAGTCTTCGTGCAGTCTGGAGTTTTTGCTTTCCGTGCTTCTGCCCTGTTTTCTCTCTTCTCTGCATTCGGTCCCAGTTGCACATTTGCCAGCAGACTATGGCCATGCCTCACAGCACTCACGGTCTTCTTGTTTTGGTTCTTCTGGGGGCCCGTGCTTCCGCCTCAAGCTGTCCTATCTGTGCCCGGTCCTGGGCTCTGGGGCGCTTTCTTGTCCACAGCCACGGGGAGCACGGGGGACAGAGCCCCTGCTTGTTTTCAGCACCTGGGAGACGCCCAGCAGATGGTGCCATGAGCTCCCCGCCTGGAGGACGGGAGGAAGGGGAGGCAGCCCAGAGCCAGCAGGACAGAACTGTCCTCAGACACGGGCCGGCTCAGACGGGGTGTCTGGGGCTGCTGAGCTGTGTGTTGTCCTGGGTCTCCGTGGTCGCGTGCCAAGGAAGCCACGCAGATCCGCAGCAGATGTGCAGCCGGGATGGCTGGGGACCTCGGAAAACCCAGCGGGGATGGGCGACCCACGGGGGACACACGCTGTGCTTGGGAAATGGGGCAGGCTCCGAGGAGTCACTTTGTAGGTTTGGCCAGAACACGTGTGCAGAGTGTGGCAGTCTCCGGGGGGAGGCGGGTGCTGAGTCTCCAGCCCCATGAGGACGTGTGGGAGGTGTGGGCCTTGCCGGGGTCTGTGAAACCCCAAGGGCCCACTGCCTCTGGGCATGGGAGGTGGGTTTCTGTGGACTTCGAGGAGCACCAGGCTTGGGGAGGACCTCGGGGCGGGGAAGGCCCTGAGTAACAGGCAAGCCACCAGGGAGGGGCGCAGCTCTGTCTTCAGCTGGTTTACCGGAGAGCTGGCCATGGCAACGTGGAATCAGGAGTCCCTCTTACCACCTGACCCTCCCCACAGCCGGCTCCTAAATGGAGAGCAGTGGGTCCGAAGGGCTGGGCAAACTTGTAAACGGTGTCTCTCTGGCTGGTCCCATGACTCAAGGTTCTCCATCTCAAACTGAAGATGCTAGAGCAGGGGTAGTACTCACTAGAAGCCCTCGCTCCCAGGGGCACAGAGTATGCAGGCTCTGTGCCAGGCAGGAGCCCAGGCTGGATGCAAGGGGGCTCTGTAAGCCTGGATCTTCCTTCTCATCCCAGGGCTCACCCTCTGTAGCATATCTGAAGTCCAGCCGGGGCTCGCTCGCTCTCCACATCTGGAGTCCAGCTGGGGCTCTCTCTGCAGCACACCTGGAGTCCAGCCAGGACTCACTCACTCTGCAGCACATCTGGAGTCCAGCCAGGGGCTCACTCTCTCTGCAGCACATCTGGAGTCCAGCTGGGGCTCTCTTTCTCTGCAGCACGTCTGGAGTCCAGCCTGGGGCTCTCTCTCTGCTGCACATCTGGAGTCCAGAAGGGGCTCCCTCTCTCTGCAGCCCATCTGGAGTCCAGCCAGGGGCTCTCTCTGTAGCACATCTGGAGTCCAGCCAGGGCTCGCTCTCTCTGTAGCACATCTGGAGTCCAGAAGGGGCTCCCTCTCTTTGCAGCACATCTGGAGTCCAACCAGGGTCTCTCTGTAGCACATCTGGAGTCCAGCTGGGGCTCGCTCTCTCTCTGCAGCACATCTGGAATCCAGCCAGGGTCTCTCTGCAGTGCATCTGGAGTGATGAGGAAAACCTGTGGAGCTCTCCCCACAGGCCTTGGAAAAGTAGCCAAATGAAACACCCCTCCTTCTTTGGTTAAAAATGTTACTGCTGATCTAGATTTAAAATGATCTTTTTGTCTTCAGTGAGAACCTGTGTAATATTTACGAGTCTAAAAATGAGGATGGAACACATGTTTTGGTACAACAAGTTTTAATTAGATAATAATAGATGCAACCTAAATATTTGATTTCTAAAAATGAAATTAAAAAGGACTTAGGATAGATACTCATGTTATACAAAGTTGGATTTTCAAATGTGTCTAGAATCATGGTAGCCCACACCAAACACGTTTCTGTGTCCTTCTGTCACAGTTGGGCTGGGACCCCTCAGCGGAGTCCAGAGCCTCAGAGCATGGTGGTCACCTTGTACACCTGTCCTCCCTGAAGCCCCTACTCTCAGCAGATGACTGTGCTTTCCATATATACTGAGAAAGCAACTGTAAGAGGGCTTCTGCACTCTGGGAGAAGAAAATCAACAAACTCAGAAGGTTGGGTGATGGTAGAGCTGTGAAGAGAGTGTTCTGGATGCTTATATCAAGAGCAACATCTCCTGTTCCGTGGGTTGCCTCTTTGTTTTGTTGACTGTTTCCTTTGCTGTGCAGAAGCTTTTATCTTGATGAAGTCCCAAAAGTTCATTTTCACTTTTGTTTCCCTTCCCTTTGGAGAAATGCCTTGAAAGAAGTTGCTGTGGCTGATGTCGAAGAGGTTACTGCCTATGTTCTCCTCTAGGACTCTGATGGATTCCTGCCTCACGTTGAGGTCTTTCATCTATTTTGAGCTTATCTTTGCATATGGTGTAAGCAATTGGTCGAGTTTATTCTTCTACATATAGCTGACCAATTTTCCCAGCACCATTTATTGAAGAGACTGTTTTTTTCCCATTGTATATTTTTTCCTGCTTAGTCGAAGATTATTTGACCATAGAGTTGAGGATCCATATCTGGGCTCTCTATTCTATTCCACTGGTCTATGTGTCTGTTTTTATGCTAGTACCATGCTGTCTTGGTGATCACAACTTTGTAGTAAAGTTTGAAATCAGGTAACGTGATGCCCCCAGCTTTGTTGTTGTTGTTTTTTCCCAACATTTTCTTAGTAATTCAGGGTCTTTTCTAGTTCCAAAAAAATTTTAGGATTGTTTGCTCCAGCACTTTGAAAAATGCTGGTGGAATTTTAATTGGGATGGCATTGAAAGTACAGATTGCTCTGGGCAGTATAGACATTCTAACAATGTTTATTCTTCTGATCCATGAGCTTGGAATACTTTCTCAACTTTTTGTGCCTTCTTCAGTTTCTTTCATGAGTGTTCTGTAGTTCCATGACTACAGATCCTTTACCTCTTTGATTAGGCAAATGACACTACAGACAAAGGGCTGATATCCACGATCTATAAAGAACTCCTCAAACTCAACACCCAAAAAACAGGTAATCATGTCAAAAAATGGGCAGAAGACATGAACAGACACTTCTCCAATGAAGACATACAAATGGCTAACAGACACATGAAAAAATGTGCATCATCACTAGCCATCAGGGAGATTCAAATCAAAACCACATAGAGATACCATCTTATACTAGTACTAGTTAGAATGGCCAAAATTAACATGGCAGGAAACAACGTGTGTTGGAGGGGATGTGGAGAAAGGGGAGCCCTCTTACACTGTTGGTGGGAATGCAAGTTGGTGCAGCCACTTTGGAGAACAGTGTGGAGATTCCTTAAGAAATTAAAGATAGAGCTTCCCTATGACCCTGCAATTGCAATACTGGGTATTTGCCCCAAAGATACAGATGTAGTGAAAAGAAGGGCCATCTGTACCCCAATGTTTATAGCAGCAATGGCCACGGTCACCAAACTGTGGAAAGAACCAAGATGCCCTTCAACGGACAAATGGATAAGGAAGATGTGGTCCATATACACTATGGAGTATTATGCCTCCGTCAGAAAGGATGAATACCCAACTTTTGTATCAACGTGGACGGGACTGGAGGAGATTATGCTGAGTGAAATAAGTCAAGCAGAGAAAGTCAGTTATCATATAGTTTCATGTATTTGTGGAGCAAAGGAATAACACAGAGAACATTAGGAGAAGGAAAGGAAAAATGAGTTGGGGGAAATTGGAGGGGGAGACAAACCATAAAAGACTGGGGACTCTGAGAAGCAAACAGGGTTTTGGAGGGGAGGGGTGAGCCTGGTGGTGGGTATTAAGGAGGACGTGGATTGCATGGAGCACTGGGTGTGGTGCATCAACAATGATTCCTGGAATACTGAAAAAAATAAAATTAAGATGTTAAAAGGAAAAAAAGGCAAATACACACACACAAGAGCAGCAGAGACTGTCAGTCTGGGTGTAGTTCACAGAGGGTGTTAGAAGAGGTGTCTTTGAGGAGGTGGCTTGAGGAAAGAGGGCTCTGCAGGCAAAGGGTAGCAGTGCAAAGGCCCTGGGGTGGAGGCATCCGGCAGCCTCTGGGCACCCATCCTCCTGGTGCCTTTCCCACCTCAGCCCCTTGGAGTCTCCAGCTCCAGATGAAAAGTTAAAAGCTCCATCCTTTGTCGGTCAGAGTGTGAATAGTTTTCCAATGCTCTGAATCCCAGTCCTCCTCTGGAGTCCCTTCTGGCTCTGAAGCCAAGCAGACAAGCAGTTGGCCTTTGCTTGGGGCGGGGTTGTGTGTAGGAATACTTGTCTGCTCACTGGTCCTGGTCCCCCTGCCTCCCCGAGTCCTCTGCATCCTTGAGCTGACAGCTGTGAGCATCTGACCCCAGAGACTGCAAAGCCATCTCAATACTGTGACAGGAAGAGCTCGTGCGAGATGCATTTGGCCGGTTCTTTGCAAAACATGTTCCGTGCATGTGCAGTTGGCACCCCAGGGGTCCAGATTGCATGCGGGGCGTCTTCCTCTGGAATTCAGCTGCCGACTGCCCAGCAGCCTGTCACCCAGCAGGGAGCCGGCCAATGCATGTGCACCCGTGTGAGTGCGGACGAGATCCCCGGCCGCAGGACCACCAGCTGGCAGGCGCGCTCTCTGCGGGGCCGTGAAGGTTCTCTGCTCTGCCCTGCTTTGGGCCGACCCCGGCTGGGGGTCGCAAGTCCTGTCTTGGGCCGGGGCTGCAGCCCTCTGAGGGTTTGCCTCATTCTGGCCGATCCGTGCACCACAGGTTCTCTGGGTGTGGACAGTCCTGCTCAGCGAGGGGGACGAGAGGCCCCATGTCTCACTGGGGTTTTCAGTGCTGTGGGGCTGAGTCTTCCACATGAGTCGCTACCCACCTCCAGCCAGCACCAAGGGCAGGAACTCCCTCCCACTACACAGCTGAGGTGGGTCCAGGGGCAGCACAGGTGTCACCTGAGTGTGGAAGATGGTTGGTGCCAAAGCAGGGGGACCTGAGGACCAACCTCTGGGGGACCCAGAGCCTCTGTTCATCAGCAGAGGACACAGGGACCATAGACAACCTCACTCAGGTACATCGCGTGGCTCTCTTGCCACCCATTAGAGCCAGTGGGATGTCCACCGGTGGAAGTACCTGGTGCAGTTTTCCTTTAAGCAGGAGGCTCTTGGAGGTTCCTTCAGTGTGTAGAGCCTGGAAAGAGACTTAGAGGTCACTCGCGTCAAGTCCAACTTTGTGTCACTCTCCCACTCTCAACTGTGCCTCAAATGCTGTTGGCCTTATTGCCTGGAATACCATGGCCCTCTGATGCTCTTCGCGTCTCGGGGCGACTGCCGTGCTCCCTGGCTGACAGGTCTCTGTGTCCTTCAGCTCTGCCCAGTTTCTTTGGAGCAGTTTAAGTAGGGAGAGCAGATAAAATGGTGACCGACCCTCACATGCAAACTCGGGCCCTTCTTTTCCTCCTACTGACCCTGCGTGGACCTCCTCTTTCATGGGCTTTGTGGGGGGAGTGGAATTTGTGGCCTCCAACCCAGTATCCCCACCTGAGCAGGGTCACCCTGGGCTGTGGCCGACAGGGACTGGGACAGGGAGCCATGGCTGAGGGGCTCTAACCCTGCATGCCTGCAGGACGGGCGTGCACCCCTATCTGGGGGGCCCAGAGGGGCTTCCTCAGCTCTCCCATCGGGACCCTGCTTCTGGGTGCCCCTCAGTCAGGCTTCATCGGGCTGGGCCCCTGAGGGTTTATATTCCTCCCCCAAAGTGAGGAGAGCCAGTGAACTCTGACCTTCCTCCCCGCCAAGGCTGACACTCGCACCAGCAGCTGGTGAGAGGAGAGGAGGGCGTCTGGGCCCTGGGATCCCTGGACTCTGACCCAAGCAAACATGTGGTCTCTACAAAGAGGGTCCTGTAGAGAGTTTATGAGGAAACCTACAAGCAGCTGTGGGGCCACGCAGGAGAGAGGAACAGGGCTGGTGTCCAGACACTCAAAGCTGAGGACCAGGGACTACTGGTGCTGTCCCTACACGTCAGCCTCCAGTGGGAGAGCACAAGTGCAAAGCGCCTTGCTGGTTGAAGGTGGCCCAGCCAGAGGAACTCAGCAGCCCTTTCTGGGTGAGGCTCAGCTCTCCCCCCACACCTGCACCCCGACAGGCACAGGCCAGGTCCTTGGTTGGAGCCCCCAGTGGACATGGCACGGCTGATGCCCTGAGGAGGGCCTGTGTGCACCCTTTGCCTGGCTGCGTGGGAGGAGGAGACTCAAGGAAGCACCCCCTCCCCAGGAGTGAGAAGGGACAGGTGGGAGGACAGTTGTAGGGGAGGAAAGTCAGAGGGTGACCGCAGGGCTCTGCTCTGGTGAGGGCCGGGCTGGGCCAGGGTGGCTCTTGGGTTAGACACTACCTTTGCCTGTCTGTAGCTCTCTCCTGGGAAGTTAAAGATCATGACATCATCTTTGTGATGACCCAGCACGTTGAGAGAAGCCCGCCTGGGATGGATGCCACGTCCCAGCCTGTGACTGTGGCCACTCCACTTTCACAGGAAGTGAGACCACGCAGAGTGGAGCTCCTACAAAGGCCTGGTAGTCCTGGCCTGGTCCTAAGCAAGGAGGGAAGGACCTTGGAGCTGAGCGGCTCCTCTCCGGAACCCTCCCCTGCAGCTGGAGGCAGCCCTGAGGCCTGGGGACTGCATGTTACTGGTATTCAACGTAGGCTTGTGTTCCGAGTTTATATTTGCAAACCTTTAAGTTATATGATAAAGATAATTTAGGTTGACATAGTGAGATAGAAGTTTTTTTCTTTGGAAATTGTCCATACATTATCCATGCAAGAAATATTGACCTGACACAAGACACATGTCCTCAACTTGGCAACATGGTGAGAGGTAAGCCGGATACAGTGAACTTTACTGTGAAAACCAACAGCCACTTCCACTCCTGCCAGAGGCTTGGGACGGTTGTCTTATTTCCAAGGGGACTTCATGTTCCCTGCCCACGTCACAAGGGTGTGCCGAGGGTCAGGTATATGGAAATGCATGGGAATCTGCAAGGCAAGGGATTCACTCCATCCAGCCATCCATCTGTCCACTTGTCCACCCATCCCTCTGTCTGCCCATGCGTCCGTCTGTCTATTCATCTGCCTTTGTCAAGCTTTCTTCGCTGGAGTCAGCCGCATTCACACTCGGGAACTCGGGTGCTCACAGAGCCGTGAGAGCCTCACTAACCCTCTTCTACAGACTAATAAATGGGACTTGAAGAGGTTAAGAGGTTTTCCCAAGGTCACCCGGCGCCAGGCAGGCGCTGGACGGACCATGTGTTGTGACAGGCATTGGCGTGACGGATGGTGATTTCGGGCGCGGTAAGGGAAGGCCCCTTGTGGGTTGGCAAGGGCCGGGGACAGGCTGCCTTCTTCATTGCCCTGCAGCCCCTGCTTTCTCCCTAATGCATGGACCTCGCTGGAGCTGTTCTGCTCCACTGCACCTGGCCCAGAGGGCCGTGAGTAATGAGGGAGGAGCTGCGACCTCTGGGGAAAGCAAAGGGTTGGCTTTTGGGAAGACTGGCCACATCAGCTGGGGGTACTGGTAAGTGTGGCCTGGGCAATGAGTCCCATTTTAGAAACTAAAATGCCATTTCATAAACTCACTTGGAAGTGAAAGCATTTTCTGCCGAGCGAGGAGCTCCGCACGCATTCAGAGCGAATAGGTTGTGGTGATGCTGGTGAAAACGATGACCGTGGACATTTACGGGTGTTATGACTTATGCCGGCATCTTGACGGAGGGAAGACAGCCAAGTTTGCAAAACGGAATGGGCTACACGTTCAAAAACACATAAAAGTAGAGTTTGAGTGAAGCCCTAACTGGAATAAGAGTGTTTGTTTTTTTAATGTGCTAGAACATAATTAATATTAAATGACTTCCAAAATAAATAACTCCCTGGGAAAACACACTGGAGCCTTCAGCAGTCTACTCTCTTTTCCATCCAAGGGCAATCACTCACCTCCAAAATTCATCAAAGTTCAGTCTGAACACAGAAGAGACAAAATGGAGGCAAGCATAACCTCAATATTTTCAGCATTATTTCTTATTAATTTGATGATTCACGTTGCCCTTTTCATATTTTGGGGAGCTATATTTGTTGAAATATTCTCCCTTAAAAAGTACTGTATTTGTCAGGATTCTCCCAAGAAGCAAAACCAATAGGATTTCTGTGCCTGTACCTCTATCATCTCTCTATTTCTACACCCACCTACATCTCCTGTACCTTTATTCTGGTCATCAAGATCAGCATACATGGATTGGTGTCCTCTGTCCTGCAGGCTGGAGACCCAGGAGACTCATGCCGGAGTTCGAGTCTGAAGGCCGTCTGCTCTCAGAAACCTTTCTTTCCCAGGAAGGTCAGGCTCATCTCCACTAAGACCTTCATCACCCTCAGAGTGTCACCTGCTTTACTCAAAGTCTAACGATTTAAATGCTAATCACATCTCACATGTGCCTTCACAGAAAGGCCTAGCCAAGTTGGCGCAAAATTCACCATCACAAGTACCATTCCTTTTATTTTTAAAAATATTTAGTTATTTAAATATTCTTTAAAAAAATGGATCCTGCGTCTAGTCAAACACTTAGAGCTAACTTCTGCTCTGCAGGAAACAGATGGTAGAAGGACGAATGGAACAGCAGTCCACGGGGCTGGAGGCCCGGTCTGAATTCAGCAATTCCAGAGGAAGGGTGCACAGCTCAGCCACCTGACATGGCAGTGACGGGACAGATCCCGTCCACTCTCGCGGAGGGTGGGCTGAGAGAGAGGGCTGTGGTAGAGAAGAGGGTTGGGGAGACACAGGAACAACATACAGTGCGTACTCCATGTCTGAGTCCTGATGGGAATAAAACCAACCATGAAAGAACATTTTCTTTTTCAGACAATATGGCAAGTTTAGATTTGAAATAGGCACAAACTGATACAAAGAAACTGTGGTGAATTTTCATAGGTGGGAAAATGCCATCACGGCCAAGTAAGAAAACGTCTCTCTCGCTCTCTCTCTCTCTTTTTAAGATTTTATTTATTTATTTGAGAAAGCGAGAGCGAGGGAGAGAGAGAGAGAGCAGGGGGAGGGGGAGGGAGAGGGACAAGCAGACTCTCCCCTGAGCATGCAGCCCAACTTTGACCCCAAGACCCTGAGATCAGGACCTGAGCTGAAATCGAGAGTCAGACACTGAACCAGCTGAGCCCCCAGGAGCCCCAGAAAAAGTCTTTTTTATTTGAGATGAGACTGACGGTTTTGCGGGTGAAATGACATGATGTTTGGGGTTTTCTTTGAAATTATTCCAGCAAAAAGAAAGATGAAGATTAGTGAAACAAATATGGCAAAATGCTGATAATTGCCAAAGGTGGGTGACGTGCATGAGAGGCCCACTGCTCTATTTCTGTGTATGTCTAGACATTTTCACCAATAGAAGTATAAAATAAGTAAACTTGTTAAATATTAAAATTTTGCATGTTCACATATACATATAAATAGGCATTAATAGATCTATTAAATTTTATATTGATTTTCCATATGAAAACCCTATGTAACAATTTGAATTTATGTTGGTGAAATTGTATTTGTTGAAATTCTTTTCAGCATCTTTCAATGCGCCTTGTGCGCAAGATAAAGCCACGCGCTTCCTAGTCTGTCACAGCGGTAAACCCAGCTGTTCCTGCCTCCTTCCCGTCTCTGTACCAGGACATAAATCTCTTTAGGGGAAATGTTTGTTCACTGATATGCCCTAGCACCTGTAAACTAATATTTGTTGAATGCATAACTGTTTTTTTTCCAGAAAATACTCTAAATTGTGAATAATCATTTCATAAATTTGAGCAATGTTTCCATTCAACACAGCCTGATGAGGAGCCAATCCAACTTTCCAGTAGTGAATGAACGAGTATAGTGTCAGCTCTTATCTTCTTTTCAGAGTTTCTTTTTTATAATCTATACATTTTACAAACTTGGTAATATAGTATGGTCACTGGCAGATGACCAAAGATTCACAGTGAGTTGTTCTAGGAGCGCATTTATGAATCTTAGCAGAACACATGTAAGAACATCTCACACTTTTCTCAAATGCAACCTGACACACAACACAGCTCAATAAAGGGAAGTCAGTTTGTCCTGACCAGGTGGGTTTACTCCTGGGTTATCCTAATAACACGTTTTATCTATAAAATGGTGTGCTGTCAGGAAACCCAGGAAGTAGGTCAGAGTCTGCAAAGCCCAAAGCAACATCAGACGAAAATTTGATTCATAGCAAGTAAGAAATGTTTTTTTAAAAGATTTTATTTATTTATTTGAGAGAGAGAGAGAGAGAGCACAAGCAGGGGGAGGGGCAGAGGGAGAGGCAGGCTCCCCTCGGAGTAGGGAGCGGGATGTGGGACTCGATCCTAGGACTCTGGGATCATGACCTGAGCCAAAGGCGGACGATTTACTGACGAGAAACTCAGATGCCCCAAGCAATGTTTTCCGAAGGACAAAATTCTTTGTTGGTTGCTTCTTAAGACCACAGAGCCAGCAAAAACGGAGTTTAGTGATTTAAGACAGTGTTACACTGTTAACTGCTCATTCGGGCAAGGCCACCAAATAGACAGCCAAGAAAGAGAAAATTGTTGGAAGACTTCAAGCTGCGTTCTCCACTTTTCATGCAGCGCTGCATGACGCAGCCAGGAAAGCGTTGACCTTAAAAGACAAAAATATTTATTTTCACCAACAAAATGGGTTTATTCAGGAACCAGAGGAACTGCGATCAGCACCTGTTCGGAACCACAGGCCGGTCTGGAGAACCAAGGTGCGGAGGCTCTGTTCTAGAGAAGAGGGGGTGGGCGGGGCTGTGTGGACCCTAACCCTCTGCAGGGCTTCGGCTTCTCCTTGCCGCGGGGATGGCAGCTGCTGTGCGGGGCTGAGAGGAAACCTTCCCTCTTCCTGGGAGCTATGAGGGAAGTGGTAAGGCTTGTGCTTCCCCTTCAGGGCCTCCCGACTTTACTGTATTTTTAAAAGATTTAATTAATTAATTAATTTGTTTGAGAGAGACAGAGAGAATGCACACAAGCAGCGGGGAGGGCAGAGGGAGAGGCAGGCTCTCCTCTGAGCAGGGAGCCCGATGCGGGAGCCCCATGCGGGGCTCGATCCCAGGACGCTGAGACCATGACCTGCGCGGAAGGCAGACCCTTAGGGACTGAGCCCCCCAGGCGCCCCGTCCTCCTGACTTTATATGAAGTGAGGTTTCCTTTACTCACTTCTGGAAAAGTAGTAGGGGGAGGGGAGGGGAGGCCTCTCTGGGCGGCGTCAGGGGCCCACGGACTAGCTAATGGGACCGACCTCGGCTGACCCCGGAACGGCTCCGTGTATTCACTCCGCGAACGCTGAGCTTCTGGGCCCGGCGTCGGGGCAAGGGGGACGCAATGGGAAGGTCCGTCCTCCCGTGGCCTGGGGTCCGCGGCGCAGAGACGCGGGGCAGCGCAGCGTGGCTGAGGCCGCCGAGACGGTGCGGTGGTGCAGGGCCCGGGGCGCGCCAGGGGAGCTTCTCCAGGAGCAGCGCGTGCAGCGACGCGGAGCGACTGAGGCGGAGCCCGGGGAGGCCCCGCGGGTGCGGAGAGCGGAGGCCCCGCGCCCCGGAGCTCCCGAGGCAGGAGCGCGCGCGGACTGCAGGGCCGGGATCCGACCCCCGCGGCGAGAGGGGACGCGTCCTGCTGTGCGCGCACCGCCGGGTCCACGCGGCTTTGTTCCAGCCGCGAATGGACGGAGACAGAAATTGGCGCATAGAAGTGGGTGTCGCCGTGACGAACACCTGGAAAATGCGGCCGTGGCGGTGGACCCGGTGCCGGGCAGGGGCTGGAGGCGCTGGGAGAAGCCACGAAAGGGTTAGGGTTAGGGTCTGCTGCGCGGACCGGGCTGGTTCCGCGGGGGGCGGGAAGGGGCGGAGGGCTGTAGAGCTCTAACCCGGAGGAATTGCGGGGTAAACCTGTTGGTGGAAATGCGGGGGGTGAGGGCCATCCTGATGGCCTCCGCCCGACACGGGGAAGGGCCATCCTTGCCGCAAAGGGGTAAAGAACGAGGCTCAGGTGGGCTCACATCCTAGTGGTTTACTGACGGTTGGGGTTAGGTTAGGGTTAGGTTGGGGTTAGGGTTAGGCTTCCAAGGGACGAAATCCGATGTTTGGCTGAAGCGCTTTCCAAGCCAGCTGTGGAAGGCGCGCCTTGGCCACTCGGGACTGCTTATAGCAAAATGTGAGAAGGGAGACGTAAAATTATTAAGCAAAAAGAAAGCAGAACTCAAAGATTTGGCAAATTCTCAGCTTATCCATGTTGCAAAAACAGAGAACACCGGTGTGTGGCCTGACTGCAGGGTAGGCCGTCTCCACAGAAGCCGGCGCTGCTCTCTGAGACAAGGGAAGATGCAGTTCAGAGACGCACAGCGCTGCCGCAACCGTGGAAGGGGGGCGGCTGGTGCTTGGGGTCCTCGGCAGGTGCTGCCCCAGGTGTGGCTCGGTGAGGCTCGTGTGGTGCCCGCTGCGGTGACCTGCACTCCAGAAGGTGCAGGCCAGCTGCGGGGCCATCTCTGCCCGGTGCGCAGTGCACGGGCTCAGGGTGCAGGACACCTCTGCCAGGTTTTGAAGGACAAAGATGGCCAGCGCCATGGGCACAGGACCCCAGGCCTGGAGAGCTGCCATGGGCTATCCCATGGTGTTACCACCCCATTGTGCTTGCGAGGCAGGCACTGTACTGAAGAGATCATTCTTAACCCTTAGATCTTGTGAAGTTTGCCTTATGGCTGGACTTACTTGGGATCCCTGTCCCCTTTCTTCTTCACTATTTCTCCACTTTGGAGTGGAAATGTGTCCCATTGTCGTGTCTGGGAAGCACATAACTTCTGTGGCTTCAGAGGTTCTCAGCCAGAGAGGAATCTGCTTCAGGAGAATCCTACCTCAGGTCCGACATCGGCCTTAGACTTCAGAGCAGGTGCTGGAGTGGGTTAAGACTCTGGGACTGCTGGGACCGCGTGAGTGCATCTGCGTATAGGAAGGACACGAATTTTATGTCAGGGGCTGAATTCTGTCCTCCCAAAATTCATGTTGAAATCCTAACCCCCTTGTGTCATGGTATTAAAAGATGGGACCTTTGGGAAGGTCCTTAATTGGGATTAATGTCCTATAGAAGACACCTCTGGGAGCTCCTGTGCTCCTTCTGCCACACTGAGGACACAGTGAGAAGATGGCTGCCTGAAGCAGGAAGTGGCCCTCCCCACAGACTGAGTCTTCCGGACCCTGCCGACTGTGAGGGACACGCGTCTGGGTGAAGCCCCCAGGCTGTGCTGTACTTGTGACAGCGCCAGAATAGACCAAGAATGGTAACCTGTAGCGTGGAATATCCTCCCAAGAAGCAGACAGGGTTCCTGGGGCTCTGGAGGCATTTAAGGTGAGGACTGTAGTGTTGTCTCATTTCTGTATTTAATGGTGCGTGTATGTGTGAACTTTTTTCTAGTTCAAATATTGCATAAATATGACTCTTTGAGACACCAAATGTGACAGTAGGCAGCAGCCTGGTTTTACAGAAGGTTACTCTCTGGTCTGTTTACATTAATACCGAAGGTTTTAGCCGTCTGCTAGAGCTCGTATTCTGTGAGCTCATGGACTTCTCTCTGGAAGTAGGGGTGATGCCTAGTAGGGGTTGACACACTCTCAATCTGCATGTGTGTGTATGAGTGTGTGCAGTCTGTGGGGTGAGTGTGTCTGCCCTAAGATCTCCGCAGACCGCCCTGTCAAGGGTCCCAGCTCCCACCTTGCACCCGACACCTCCTGACTCCAACACAGGCCACCTCCGCTTGGGTTCTGTCCTTGTCCTTTTGGGCTATGGTTTCCCTCCTTCAGTATAAATCCCACTTGCTTGTGGTGTCTGGGGTCTCTAGCTTGTGGTGGTGCTGTGGGCACCATCTTTACCGAGAGCATGTCCTCTCTGCCACTGGCAGGGGTAGGGTGGGAGCACAGCTCCATGCTGGCTCAGGAGGGCTCTGCTGGGCAGAGCATCACTTTGGTTACGAGGGTACAAAATGCAGCACAGACAAGCCATCTTTAGGCCGTTGGCAAGCCCGGTCCCCCACTTGGGGCACAGCTGGGGGCATGACAATGGCAGCTTCTGAATCTCACTGCCCTGCTGCTGAGGGCCTCCCCATCCCTCAGGGCTTCATTGTCCTGAGGGTCCCACAAGTTCTTGTACACTGTGCAAGGCCCCCATCTGTCATCCTTCTATGGTCCCTGCAGAGGCCTCTGCCTGAGTTCTGGGCCCTGTGAGCTGTGGTGTCCAGTATCCCTTCGGGACCCCCGTCCTGTGAGAGTCTCTGCGAGAGTCTCCCAGACACCCTGGGAGCCATGGGCTTGGTATTGCCTTGTGGATGAGATCACTTCTGGGCCTGAGCAAAATGTAGCTTATGCAAAGTGGGTATAAGGAATTCTTCTGCTGGAACAGAGGGAGCAGCTGAAGTCACCACGGCCCTGGCTGTATGTGTGCCATGGGCACTGGTCAGGGCTGTGGTTGGCAGGGCGGCCAGTGTTCACAACCTGTGTTTCCAAAAGGCTGACCCTCCCCTGCATTCCTAGTGCCTTCTTCTTCCTTCCCCACTCCCACCCCAGGACTGCATTTGTTTCTTAGACACTTGTATCTTTTTTTCTCCGATTCCTGCTAAGCCTTGGGAGCCATGCTTTTCATGCCCAAAGCAGATGATCACGGTGTTTTCTTTGTTTCGGCAGATAAGACCACTTAGTGCAGACACATTAAGCCTAACCCTAACCCTAACCCTCCGTGGGAGCCACACATCACATTTTCTTCCTTTCTTCACACACACACACACACACACACACACACACACACACACACACACACGGGGTCAGGCCGCATCCATACTCCAGTGCTTAAAGTCAACATTTGAGGTACCTCTTCACAGATGTGCAGTAATAAACGTTCAGACTTGTTCACTGAGGAATTACTTGTAAGAGCAAAGCATTGGAGTACGTGCAATGTCAAGACAGTGGAGACTAGTTGAATTAATTCTGCTGTAGCCCCAGAATGGTCTCTATGGAGCCGTAGAGAAACAGCAAAGTTTCTATGAACTGATACGGCCTGCTTCCCAGGATTTGTTGTCAAGTAAAAGTAACAAGGTAAAAGGAGTCTATTAGTACGCTGCTTTTTGTGTAAGAAGCGAAAATACAAACACATGTATACATGTTAAAGAAACCATGAAAGGTAAACCAGAAATCCAGGAACATGGTTGTCTCCAAGAGATGGTGGGGACGGGTGCCCTTGGAGCCGTGCCGACGCGGCAGTTGAGCAGCGGTGGGACGTGTGGCCTGGGGGTCCTGCGGCGGGGAGGAAAATGGGGCAGCTCCGCAACAGTCTGGTTCACAGCAAAGAATACCCATGTGACCCTCTTTAATGCATTTGCATCTTGGAAGGCGGTATTCTAAGCACATCTAACCTGCAGGCGTCAGGGAAATTGGAATAGATCCGTTAAATTTTGAAGTCTGTCAGGGTTTTCTTCTCCACAGTTCCCCAGAATGCCTGCTGAGTGACAAGAGTGTCACTTCATGTACAAGCCAAGGGAGGCCGATTGCACCCAAGATACGACAGCAGCAACACCCGGAAAGATGGACAGGTTATCGGACCTCTTTCAGATTTCATTTTCTTCACTAGGTTTCCCCCGAATGCAGCAGCGAGATTTGAGTCATGAGCTGAGTGGGGAGCAGCAGGGGTGTTGAGCGAGTCTCTGAGAGTTTCTGTCGTGTGAAACCTCTTTGCCGAAGCACCGATTGGAGCTGTGGAGCCCGGAGACACCACGTGCGGGCGAAGGTAGGGGAGAGGAGGGCCATCACTGCTCTGCGGATTTATTTATTTATTTATTTATTTGTCTGAGAGAGACTGAGAGTGAGAGTGATCACAGAGGCAGAGGGAGCAGCAGGCTCTCCGCTGAGCAGGGAGCCCGATGTGGGGCTCGATCCTAGGACCCTGAGACTATGACCTGAGCCAAAGGCAGACACTTCACCGGCTGAGCTGCCCAGGTGCCCCAGTTTTGTCTTGTTCTGATTAAAGTTTTTTTCCCATTACACAATTATGGCACGTCTCCGCTTGGTGAAGACAGAGATGTCAGAGGAGAAAGAATTCCATACTCTTGCCACCCAGAGACGGTTGCCTTCCGTGTAGCCAGTCTGCAGAGGAACTGCCACATCCTTTTTGGACTCACCTGCTGTGGCCTTTCAGACATCTGTGTGTGGGGCTGCACCCTCACGGTCTGCCGCATCCCTTCCCAACAAACCAGGTGCTCTGTCAGGCCTCCCCCTCCTTCCTCTTCCTTGCAGAGGAACCCGTGTTTCTCCACAGCCTGCCCGCCAGCTCTTGCAGACAAATCCCACAGTGGTTGAGGACCCCAAAGGCCTCAGGCCTCTCTCCTAAGCTCCAGATGGGGGAATCTGGTGGTCCTGGGACTTAGAACCCAAGTCCCTTCCCTGAGTGCTCCAGGCTTTTGGGCTTCAAGGCCTAACTTGGCCTCAAACAAGTGGCCTCCCCAGGCCTCAGTTTCGTCATGTGTAAGGATAATTCCGTACCTTCTCCAGAGAGTCATCAGGAGGGCTTGGTAAACCGTTGAGGATGTCTCCAACAGCAGTCACAGATAGACGCCAGACAAGCCTTCGCTCCCTGTCCCTGTGGCCTTCACCCTGTCTGGCTGGGAGCATCTCTTGCTCAGTCCGTCCTTGTCCCACCTTTGCCGGTGATTCTGGAGCCTGAAGGGCACCCTGTGGTAAAGGAGACATTTTGTTCCTTGAGAGCATGGGGCTGCGGGGAGGATGCAGGGCCAGCTTAGAAAGCCTTTCACCCCAAGGCCGGGGCCAGAAGCCTTGAGGGCTCCAGGAAGTCAGTGTGGTGGCTGTGGGACCAGGAGCACAGTGGGTGAGTCCTGAGCTCCGAGGCTGGCCACACAGCCAGCATTGCTTTCACGTCCTGCTGCCTGTTGGAGCCCACTCTGCTGCTGTCTGGCCTCCCCCAGGTGAGGCGGCGGAGGAGGGGGCCGTTTGTACCTCTAGACAAATCCTGACTGCTGAGGCCAACCAGGAGCCCCATGTTTCCAGGGACAGCTTGGGTCTGGGGATGTGGCTTTGGCCTGTGGGGGGAGGTCCTGAGGGGTGGCCCACATTCTCTGCTACTGTGAGGCACACTCCGATGGCTGCCCTCACCTTGCTAATGACAGAGGTTGAGGCTCATATCCGGGAAGAGAGGCTGCGGGACCAGCAGCAGACAGAGCCTGCTGCCATGAGCTCTCCTCACCAGGGCCTTGAGGCTCTCGTCCTCTAGCATCTTCCAGGATCTGGCAAGAGCTGGGTTTAGGGAATGGTGCGCGGATCTGTCTTCAAAGGAGATGCAGTGACCCCTCTGCAGAACAGCGCATAGTCTGTGCTCACGTGGGCTCACCAAGGCCAGGGGATCCTCAGCTGCCGGTCACAGTCCTCTGGCCCAGGGGCAGTTGTCTGGGCAGGGAGACACACTTCCGCATGTCCTGAGCACAGAGTTGCTGAGGACGGGGCTTCCACCCTGGCAGCGTCTCAGGGTGGCTGCGGGAGGAGGGTCACTGTTAGCCGGGTTGTATGTTCGTTTGGGCAGATCAAGTGGGACTCAGATAGTCCGTGTCCGTTTCAAAGGGTCATTGTGGAAATCGAGTGACATGTCAGTGCCTTCTCAGGGGCAGAATGAAGGACACACATGGGTCCACACGGTTGGGCTGTGTCTGTCCTAGACAGGGCTGTGGAGGCAATCCTCAGCCCCAGGAAACCACTGGTGGGAGAGGTTGTGGGCCTGGGGAGAAGGCGCAACCATGGCTGGGGGTAGGGAAGGTCCCAGGCCAATTTGCACAGGGGCCCAGCTGCCTGTGTCCTGTCCCTGTTCTGAACAGGAACTGGCAGGGCTCAGGGTCCATTGCACGTCCTTCCCCGCACAGGACCAGCTCCCGCCACTCTCCCCATTTCCTGATGAGGAGACCCTCAGGACGAGGCCTGGGATTCGGACCCCTTTCCACGGGGCCCTGTACCCTCACCACTCGGGGACCACGGGAGGCATCCTTGCTCTGTGTTCTCAAACTTGGTTTCTTGGTTGAAGCATCAGGGAGACAAGATCTATGGGGTGTCGTTTGTTTGTGGCCAGGAGCTTCCCAAGCTGGACTGAGCCCCTCGGAAGGCCTCCCCACCATGCATAGTGTAAGCCTAATGCCAGGGGTAGACAAACTCTGAAACCTAAAAAATTAGACCCAATCTGTGTACTCATGTGCATGCATGAAAACAACACTAACTAGTATGTGCAGGCTTTTCCATATGGTTGTCATGTCAAAACGAGTTCTTTCTTGGTTGAGATAAGATTCTCACTTCCAGCCCAAGATCCTGGGTTTCCACAGTCAGTAAACCTTTGGGTCCACACAGGTCACCACGGGGGCCCCCAAGTGCCTGAGAGTTTTCCAAGGAGAATAAGGAAAACAGGATGGGTGGTGAGCAGATGCCCTTCCACAATGAGCCTTACGATATCCATCTTCCTTGGATGTACTCATGCGTGTATGTGTTGGGGTGGGAAGAGTCCATCTAGAGGGTGGCAGGGTAGCACCCCTTTCACACTTGAGTCCCTTCCCCAGACTGTGTCATGTGCCTCCTGCAAAGTTCCCGAGTGTTTAAAGATTTTCTAGTTATCTTTCCTTTACTGATTTCTAGTTTGATTCTGCTGTGAAGTAGAACATCCTAGTCAAAATTTCAATTATGTTAAATTCATGAGGCTTGTTTCATGGCTCAGGATGTGGTCTATTTTACTCCATGTCCCCTGGGCTCTTGAAAAGAATGTGCATTCTGCTCTTGTGGGTGGAGCACTGTATTCCTGTTAAGGAGCTGCTGGTTGGTGGTGGTACTGAGTTCCTTCCGAGCCCTGCTGATTTCCTGTGTAGTTAGTTCAGCTGCCCTCCAGAGAGGACTGACGGAGCCTCAGCTGTATTTGTGAATTTGGCTAGCTTGCCTCTTAGCACTAAACGGTTTTGCTTCATGTGTTTTGTAGCTCTGTAGTTTGGTGCATGAATGGTTAGGATAACTATGTCTTCTTGGTGGGTTGAACTTCTCATTGTGATATAATCTCTCTGTTTCTCACACTTTTCTTTGATGTTAATCTACTTTACCTGATACTAATATGGCCTCTCTTGTTTTCTTTTGTTGATATTTCCATGATGTATTTTTCTATCCTTTTACTTTCAAACTGTCTATATTGTTATATTTGAAGTGAGTTTCTTGTAGACAGCATACAGTTGAATCACATTTTCTTATCCAGTCTACAAATCTCTGTCTTTTAATTGGTTTAATGAGACCATTTATATTTCATGTAGTTCATTATATATTAGTGCTATGTTTGCTATTTCATTTTTTGTTTTGTTTCTCCTGTTTTTCACGCCTTTGTGTGGATTACTTCAGCAATTTTTAAAATTCCAATTTGATTTACCTATAGTGTTTTTGAGTACTTCTCTTCATATAGACCTGACTTGACCATGGGGTACCCATATATTTGGTTAAACATTATTCTAGGTGTGTCTGTGAGGGTGGTACTGGATATTAACATTTGATTTCATAGAGTAAAGCAAATTGTCCTCCCCAATATGAGTAAACCTCATCTAATCCATTGAAAGCCATAATAGAACAAAAAGGTGGAAAGAGGGTGAATTTGTTTGTCTGCCTGCCTATGAGGCAGGGCATTGGTCCTGCAGACTCAAATTCAGAATCAAGTGCACCATTGGATCTTCTGGGTCTCCAGTTTCTCTCTTGCTGTCTTGTATATAAGATTCATATTTATGTATCTTGTTCTTATCAGTGTCCATATTTTATAGGCTAGTGAAGTGTGGAAACCTTACATTTCTGTATGTTCCCTTACACTCCCTTATTTATGATATAATTATCTTGACTAATTCCTCCACATTAATTTAGGTACAGACAGTTCAGATAGTGTTATACTTTTGCTTCACCTGTCAGACCTAATTTAGATGTTTCATGTTGAGAAAGTCTACTTAATTTCCCACATTCTTGGTCATTCTTTCTTTCCAATGTTCTAATTTCCTTTGCTATTGTCCCCTTTCTCTTCAGAGCTGTCTTTCAGCCTGTTTTATAAAGGGTAGTTCTGTTGGTGATGGATTCTTTTAATTTTCCTTCATTTGAAAATATCTTGACTTCTTTATTTCTGAAGGATATTTTTTGTTGGACATAGGAATTTAGATTGACCTTTCTTTTCTTTCAGCCATTGAAAACGAAGTGCTCAGTTCTCCTTCTTTTTTTAGAGATTTATTTATTTATTTGAGAGAGAGCGAGAGAGAGAGCACACAAGCAGGGGGAGGGGCTGAGGGAGAGGCAGACTCCCCACTGAGCAGGGATCCTGACTTTGGGCTCTATCCCAGGACCCTGGGATTATGACCTGAGCTGAAGGCAGATGCTTAACAATCGACACACCCAGGTGTCCCAAGTGCTCATTACTTACGTCCATGATTTCTGATGAGAAGTTACTCTTATTCAGTGACCTGCAGATAGGTGCTATCTTTCAGCTAATGCTACAAATTTTTTGTTTTGTTTTGTTTTGTTTTCAGAAATTTGGCTGTAATGTGTCTTGGTGTGGATTTCTTTGAGTTCATCACTTTTGGATGTTCTCAGCTCTTGAATCTCTAGGTTTATGTCTTTTTCCAGATTTGGGATTTTTTCAGTCATTATTTCTTTGAGTACTTTTTTGGTCTTGTTCACCTCCTCCTTTCTTGAACTCTGATGGCACACATGCGAGAGCTTTTATTATAGTTCCCTAAGTCCCTGAAATTCTGTTGCCCCCCTTACCAATCTATTTTCTTGTTGCTGTTTAGATTGGGTAATTTCTCTTGTTCTGTCTTCTAGTTCATTGATGCTGTTTTTGATACCCTTGTTTTGGGTCCATCCAGGGAATTTATTTCAGTTGTTACATTTTTCTGTTCTAAAATTTCCATTTTATTCTTTATGTTTTCCAGTTCTTTTCTGAGATTTTCTACTTTTTAATTTGTTTCATGTGTTTTTTTAATGGTGGTTGTTGTAAAATGTTTGCAGGTAATTCTAACATCTCTGTCAGTCTGTGTTTGCATCTGTTGATCATCTTTTTTCATTCATGTTGGGCTATCTCTAGTTCTTGGTATGACAAATGATTTTCAACTGAAACCTGGATATTTGGGATACTATGTTACGAGACTCTGGATTTTAATTTAGCTCTCCCATTTTAGCTGGCTTCTCCTGTCACTGCTTTAGTAGGGGAAGTGGGAGCACTGCCTCCTTACAGCCACGGGGGTGTAGAGGTCCAGGTTCCACACTTGGCCACCATTGACACTGAGGAAGGGGTTGTTATTTCTGGGCAGGAATGAGAGATCTGGCTTCCCACAAAGTCCCTACTGATGCCTGTGGCTGAGTAGGGTTGGAATGGCTTGTCACTGCTCCCTATCTGGTCTCCACTGACACTGCTGGGTGTGGGATCTTGTTAGCACGTACTGGAACACAACACTCTCTACTTGACATTCTCTGACTACACCCTGGTAGAGGGTTTGTCATGCCTGGAGAGGGTGAAAGTGTAGTTCTTTGCTCACATGAGTGAGCAAGTATTTTCTGTGGTGTTTGTTTGAAATACAGCTATCATGTCTAGAAGTTTTCTGTCTTGATAGATGGTTCCCTTTCTGGTAATTTGACTAGAGAGATGCAGTTTTTGTTGGAGCCTTCTTAGTCTGTACTCACTGTGTTTCCAACTGGCTTCTTCAGCTCCAAGTCTGGGATACATTAAACAAACAAACAAAAACAAAAACCAACCCAGCCAAAACCAAACAAAGGGAACTCAGTGTGGTGTTATTCCCTGGGTTTTAATGTTTCTAGTTGTTCTGTTTTATTCTCTCCACTTCAGTCTTTTTTAAATGTGAGGCTTATGCATAATGTCTAGGGTTTTCAGTTGCACTTAGTAAAAGAATAGGGGAAAAAGTCTCCATTTTACTGGAAGTAGAATTCTGTATTACATTTTTTTTAATGGAAAAGCGATGTACTTTTTCTGTGAAGAGATAATATGAAAATGAAACAATGCAGTTCCATCCACGTATGATGACTGGGAAAGTACCCAGCTGAGCCCTGTAAAAAAATAGATGTTTATGGTGCTACAGACTTCAAAACACCCTACTGGAGGATTATCCTTGATATAAACAAGACCCTCTACATCATGTCCTGAGGATCTTACACTGTGGAAAGTGCCAGTAACTGGTCCCTCTTACATTAGAAGCATAGGGTGAGTTTAAAAAAATATTTTTAAGATTATGGAGCATCATACATACAAATGAATAGTGAAAGGAACCCCATGAGCCCACCACTGGTGATTAAAACAGAATCTTACCAATATTGGGAATACTCTGCTCACCCCTCCCAGTCACATTGTATTTTTTGCCACCCCTTGCTCCCACAATTTTGACATTTAGGATTTATAATTCTTTAATATGTGAGTGTGTTTTTAAAAGATTTTATTTATTTACTTATTTGAGAGAGAGAGAGAGAGAGTGAGTGCACAAGGGGAGAGTCAGAGGGAGAGGCAGAGAATCTCAAGCAGACTCCCAGCACTGAGTGCAAAGCCCAATGTGGGGCTTGATCTCATGACCCTGAGATCACAACCTGAGTTGAAACCAAAACCAGGAGTTAGACACTCAACCAATTGAGCCACTCAGGCACCACTCATCATGTATTCTTTATAAAATATTATTTCATTTTAGTTATTTTAAACTTTGTATAAAGGGTATCATACTGTGTGTATTTTTCTGTGATTTCCATGTTTCACCCGACATTATGTTCTGACACTCACCCATGTTAATGCATGCAGTGGTGATTCAGTAGTCTCCACTGGTGAATGCAGAACCTCATCACATGGTTATTACAAAATCCACTTGCCTTGTTGGCGATCACTGGGTTGTTTCCAGTGTCTGGAACGCTGTTCCACAATGTCTGCACATATCTCATATTATACCTGTGTAATCTTTTATCTTCTTGTGTGTATCTAGGAAGAGTAGTGTTGAGTCAAAGGGTGTGCACCTGTTCAACTTCACACAATAATGCCAAATTATTTTCCAAATTTGTAACAATTTAAACTCTTACCAGTAGGGTGTAAGATGTTCCACGTCTTTGGGTTCATCTTATTTGTAGTTCTCTGGGCTTCCTGGACCCAAGTAGGGGAATTATTGGATCATATATTTATATCTATCTTTAATTTTTTGAGGACCCTCCATATTGTTTTCCATAGTGGTTGCACCATTTTGGATTCCCAGATACTGTTGAAAGGCATAACCAGAAAACCCAACTCTGTTTCCCCGTAAGGGTTTCCTTTTCTCTACATCCTTGCCAACATTATTATTCCTTGTCTTCTTGATTCTAGCCATTCTGACTGGTGTGAGGTGATATCTCATTGTGTGAGCCTTTGATTTGCATTTCCTCAATGATGAGTGATGCTGGGCATCTTTTCATATGTCTCTTGGTCATCTGTTTGTTTCCTTTGGAAATGTCTGTTCAGGTCCTCTGCCATTTCTAAATGGATTTTTTTTTGGTGGTGAATTGTATGGAGTTCTTTTTTTTTTTAACTTTATTTTTTCAGGGTTCCAAGATTCATTGTTTATGCACCATACCCAGTGCTCCATGCATTACATGCCCTCCTTAATACCAGCCACCAGGCTGTATTTTGGATATTAACCTCTTATTGGCTATATAATTTGCAAATATCTTCTCTCATTTATCAGGTTGCCTTTTGTTTTGTTGATGGTTCTTTTCTCTGTGTAAAAGTTTTTTATTTTGGTGTAGTCCCAGTAATTTATTTGTCTTTGCATTTCATGTATAGCATATGTCATGCATAAAGGTCACTAATTTTTAATGTATTTTAAAAAGATTTGCCAATTCTTCTTCCCCCCACCACCTTTTTTTGCTTTTGTTCTTTATATCCTGTTTAAGAAGCCATGGAGACTATGGACTCTAAGAAACAAACTGAGGGTTTTGGAAGAAAGGGGGGTGGGGGGATGGGTGAGCCTAGTGAGATTATATATATATAGGTGATAACCCCTAAAGAGAACCCAAAATTCCCTCTAGGAAACCCCCTACCCTACTTCCAGCCCATGTGCTTGGGGGGACCCCTGACCCAGCTCCAGGAGTGGTGTCCATGACTTTGGCTGAGTGGGAGGCATATTCCAATTTATGAAGGTCCTGGAGGGGAACCTAGTGCAGCCCCTCCCAGGCTAACTCATACAGACCCTGCAGCAGTAGAGTTCCCTCTGGTCATTTTATGCCTTTTGAGTTCTGATGGAAGAAGATCCCTTGGTTCCCCGAGCTGGTTGGAACCTGGCACCTTAGAAGGTGGTGTGTGCCACATCCCACAGGAGAGAGAACAAGTACATCCAGCCTCTCTAGCCACCTGAAACTGCTTGTTTATGACCTCAAAATCTGCTCACTCTCTATTCCCTTTTACTCCACCCTTCCTAATCTGTCTCCTCCTGGCCCGTCCTAGCCCTGGGCAGTCAAGCACTTGGCTTCCCCTCCATTTGCCCCAGCTTCAGGAAGCAGTCCTCTGAATCAGTAACAGCAGCACTCTCACAGCATGGGCACAATATGAATCATGGTAGTTGTAAAGAATGTTTGGGGAACTGTCTACAGTGTCCTGAAGCATGTGCACCAAGTTAAAAGGACAGTCATCAAATTATTTTCAAGTCTTACTCAGTAGAAAGGAAGAGTACCGTTTCATCATCTGAACTCATCAGTCAGGCTGATTTTCACACACACATCTGCTTCAACTCCTCCTGCTTGGCACAGACCACAAATACAAGAGAACCAGAAAGCCTGCACTCACCAGAGTCAGACCTGTAGGTAAACACATACATATACGTGCACACATTTATGATTTGCTTTAATATGCTGAATAATAATTACATTAGTCAGAGGTTATGGAATTATTGGCCATGGAACACATGCTTTCTTTTTAAATAATGTAATATTTTGCTGAAGGTACGGGTTATATTTGATTAAAAGTTACTATTTCCAAGATGTTAATGAAACCAAATATAGTCTTGATTATACTGAACACCCAAATTATTAGGAAGGCTGATTTTGTTCCTTTTAATGATTTGTGAGTCTGGGACAATTTGGCTGCCTCAAGGTACTCATGAGGGGTTTGTGCTTTACCTAATGGGAATTCTGTAACTTCTGGAACAAGAGTGCAATTCACAAGACACTGAAGGTTTTTGGTCAACATGAGCACATTTTGTGGGGGTGAAGAACAAAGACACAATTTGGACATCATCTTGGGGAGTTGCATAGCTGGTTGTTTGTCAACGTTAGCTAATGAGGCTCCTCGAAAAGAACTTGGTGTTGCATGTTTTTAAAATGAGTTCTATGTTTGTCGTTATTTTTGGCTTGTTTGGGTACACACTGGGACCTGGTGTGGTTGCTGCACTGAGACTTCTGGAGCCTGACTTCCTAACTGGGCTGTGGCCTGGCTCCTTTGCATTCTCATCTCTCCTGCTCCCACAACCCTGGAAGGCTGGCTGCCCAAAGAACCTAGCTTGCATGGGTCTCCTCATCATCTTTACTGCTGCTGAGCACAAGCAGAAAAACAGATGCTTTGAGAGTCTCTGGGAAAGGCAGGGCTGCTCAGGGAAGTTGGCCCATGTGACTGTTGTAGTTTGTAAAGTGCCCCAAGGAGATGTCATGGTAATTGATTTTAATTCTTTTTTTTTAAATAAAGTAATACATTTAATTCTTAAAAATGTAAGTGCTCAGGGCCCACAACCCTTTCTTATCTTTGTGGGCTCCATTCAGTCAGATGCTCACCTAGTGTCTTCCTTGCTCCTGACTTCTCACTCAGCTTGTGGGGTAGGCTGTGGGGGGTTTAGTGGTGGTTGGGGCAGCATGAGGGACCCTGGGCTCCAGAGAAGGGGAGAAGGAGAGGTGGCATGGAGTGAGAAGGAAGTCCCCATGCCCAAGCTTAGCCTGACTGAAGTTCCTCCTGGAGATCACCCTGTGCCTTGAGATAGGACAGAGTCTCTCCTCCCCACCCTTCCACTCCATGGGTTCCTGTCTCCAAGGACCAGCCCAGCTTTACACCCATGAAATAGACTTTTGTACACTGGTCCCTGAAAGATATTTTCTGGGGCAAGTTCGGAATGACTCACATTCTCATGGATGTGGTGGACTCCCCTTGCCTGTTACCTGGAGATTATTGCTCACAGCAGTGTTATGGGTGGGGACGACTGTTAGTTGGTGTCAGCGGAGCCTGCCTCCCAGTGTTACATCCCCAGTTACCCTTCATTTTGATTCTGGCCTTGGCCAGAATCACCTGTCCTAGCAGAGTTTTGATAATCACCTGCACATCGGGGCTTGGCTTCTTGCAGCACGTCACAGCCAAGGAATCCTGGTGTCTCACTTGAGAGGCCACAGGGGAGGGAACCAAGGAGCCTGGCTGACACTCAACAAGCTGCCACACATGTGAATGAGCCCGGCTGAGCTGCCAGATGACCATAGCCACGTGAATGATGCAGGCGAGACCCACAGAAGAACCAACCAGTGGAGCCCACCATACTGCAGAACAAAAAGCAAACAGAGGATTGTTATTTTAATAGCCTACATTTTGGGGGTAATTTGCTACTCACATATGAATGAAACACCAGATGTATTCTTGTGAGCTGTGCATTGACTGTCAGTGTTTCATTATAACCCATAGTAGTAAATAAACAACACAGAGAAATGGAATGTGCATATGGCTACGCATATAATGAGTCTGCATTTCGCAGGGATCATCTTAAGTAGCTTTAAAAAATGTGTGACCCAGTTGAAAATATCATGGAAGGGTAACTCTTCACACCAAGGCAGCCCTCAGATTGCCCAAGAGCATGCACTGTTTCATGACTGAACTGTTTACTTTGGACAGGAAAACATAAAAAGTACTCCAAACAGACCATAAAGCTGCCATGTACAGATTCTACATGAGGTTAGAGCATTTCCCCTAACCCCATGATTTTTTGGTTTGAGAGAGCAGGTGAAAGCATTTATAGGTACTGGTGAACACTTCTTCTTTTTTTTTTTTTTTTTAATTTATTTCTTTTCAGCCTAACAGTATTCATTGTTTTTGCTCCACACCCAGTGCTCCATGCAAACCGTGCCCTCTCCAATACCCACCACCTGGTTCCCCCAACCTCCCATCCCCCGCCCCTTCAAAATCCTCAGATTGTTTTTCAGAGTCCATAGTCTCCATGGTTCACCTCCCCCTCCAATTTCCCTCAACTCTTTTCTCCTCTCCATCTCCCCTTGTCCTCCATGTTGTTATGCTCCACAAATAAGTAAAACCATATGATAATTAACTCTCTCTGCTTGACTTATTTCACTCAGCATAATCTCTTCCAGTGTCATCCATGTTGCTACAAAAATTGGGTATTCATCCTTTCTGACGGAGGCATAATACTCCATAGTGTATATGGACCACATCTTCCTTATCCATTCGTCCTTTGAAGGGCATCTTGGTTCTTTCCACAGTTTGGCGACCGTGGCCATTGCTGCTATAAACATTGGGGTACAGATGGCCCTTCTTTTCACTACATCTGTATCTTTGGGGTAAATACCCAGTAGTGCAATGGCAGGGTTATAGGGAAGCTCAATTTTTAATTTCTTGAGGAATCTCCACAGTTTTCCAAAGTGGCTGCACCAACTTGCATTCCCATCAACAGTGTAAGAGGGTTCCCCTTTCTCCACATCCTCTCCAACACATGTTGTTTCCTGTCTTGCTAATTTTGGCCATTCTAACTTGTGTAAGGTGGTATCTCAATGTGGTTTTAATTTGAATCTCCCTGATGGCTAGTGATGATGAACATTTTTTCATGTGTCTGATAGCCATTTGTATGTCTTCATTGGAGAAGTGTCTGTTCATATCTTCTGCCCATTTTTTGACGTGATTATCTGTTTTGTGTTTTTTTAAAATTTATTTTCAGCATAACAGTATTCATTGTTTTTGCACCACACCCAGTGCTCCATGCAATCCATGCCCTCTCTAATACACTTCTGTGTGTGTTTACTCCAATCTGTCGGGCCACAGGGTCTTAGTTGATGTTTCAGTGTTTTAGGTGCAAGGGTCTAGGATGGCCGACATTCTATACATGAAACAGCATCAACCATCACCTGATCTGATGCTGTGGAAAATGAATGTGGTGGCTTTTCTCCTACCCCTGCCCTGTACAGCTCACACGGTTTTTGGTAACTGCTGGTGGACCTGGTGGCATCAGAAGGGTCCTTCCACTGGGTTCTGACTGGGCTGGTCCCCTGGCCTCTGTGTTCCTGTGCTGTGGTTTCTTCACCATGCATACATACAAAGGACTTGCGTTAAGCACCTACTATGTGCCTGGTTCAGGTGACACTCAGGTGAGGAAGTCCAGTGGTGATGGTACTTGATGACATCTGGTCCATTTAGTTCCTGAAAAATGAGTCCTGTCCTGGAAGCCACAGAAACTGGTGGAAGTGCTACTATAACCCTCGACCATTCTGAGTACTTTATGGAAGGAGGAGGAGTGGCCACCAGGCTTTGCTGGGAGACTGAGATCCATGCACCTGCTGCCTCAAAGGTGTACCACTATCCGGATTTTCCATATATCATATTCCCATGCCTTCCTCTAGGGCAGAGTGCCACCCCTCCTACACGTGGGCTCCACAGAGGACCCACTTCTCCCATGTCCAAGATACTGGGAGAAGTCCAAACCCTTTCCAGGGGTCCAGGCCAAAGGGTACACATCCCTTCTCCATGTGTGGCTGTCAGCATGTCACTGTGCTGTAAGTACCATGTGTCTGGATGGCCGTGATGGCAAACAGCTCTGAACTTGAAGTGTCATCAAGAAGGCAAATGTTGGAACATGTCCATTGTGTCCCTTTCCTATTAACAATTTCGTGATGCATAAGTTACTTTTTAAACAAAGATAAGAATTCTGCATATGTCTTGAGTATAAAGTGCACAGAATGAAACAAAGTAAAAAACACATATCTTTGGGATACAGAGAATAAGCTTTCAGATATGTGTGTATTTATAGACATATCTGAAAGCTTATTTTCTGTATCCCAAAGATATGTGTTTTTTACTTTGTTTCATTCTGTGCACTTTATACTCAAGACATATGCAGAATATTCACCCAGCAAGATGAAAGTTTAAAATTCTTCAATTCCAGGGAAAAGGTTAGTAAATAAGGCTTCAAATCATGTCCACAGAGAGGCTAAAAAAGCACAACACAGTCTTTCTAAGTCAGAATTTGGAGGAAAACGTGCTTCTACTTGGGCCTGGAATCCCAGGTGCTATGGTGCTGGGTGCTTTGTTTAGGTCACACTGCTGATGGGAAAACGAGGAACAGAGCAGTTAGAACAAAATTACAGAAGACAAGGGTTAACCCAGGGACTCTAAAAATGATACTTGTTTATAAGAGATATAAGTTTGAGGCTTTACTTAGGAATTACTTTGGTTTCAGATGAAAGTCTAACAAATTTGGTCTTCTGATTTTCTAACTTACAACAGGGGGAAAATAGAACACTGGAAAGCGGTGTGAGCTGAGGGAGCCTGAGGAGGTCAAGAAATGAGAAGCGGCAGTATGACGAGAAGGGGGCAGAAAATCCAGAGCAGTGAAGGGGGCTCCCAGTGAAGCTATATAGGGCAGCATGGGTTCAGGGAAACCACATTCCAGCTGAGCCCCAAGGACAGCCCTACGTCACCAGAAAGGCACATCTGCTCCTCTGTGTGGGGCGGGAGGGGTCACAACACTGCTGGGTGTGCCTTCTATCTGAAGGTGCATTTGGGGGTGTGCATTGCAGTTATGTGCAGAATCTGTATATGTGGAGGTCCTCGTTCCCTGCCAGCATGAGGCAGTGAGCAATGTTTGAGCAGTAACCTACTGATCAGTGTTGGAAATGGTGGTGAGGGAAGCACAGCAGAAGAGGGAGTCGAACTCAAAAGACTTACAACCAGTCCAACTCTGGGTGTCCAAAGCTGGGCTAAATTACATGCAGGTGTCCAGATGGCTCAGTGACAGTCCAGGAGACTGCAGCTGGAGGACCCACTAGGTCATAACCAGGCTACTCCCAGGGGTGAAGCTGCTCCTGCTATCATTACTGGCCTCAGTCAACCAAAACTGACAGCGACCTGCTCCACTTGCAGAATCACTCTCCTGTCCCTGCACTGTAGCCTCACACCAATGCTGTGCTTAGGACCAGACGGGCTGGTGGGATCCGCCTCCTATACTGGCCAGCTGGGCTGAGGCTGCCACACATCCAGATTTGCCAGCAGCTCTGCACTGGACCGGTGAGGTGGAGTGCCCCTCTCCACTACCCACAAATCCCCATGGTCCTGCTTGCCAACACTTACCTGGAGCTGGACGTCAGGGCTGCCCTGCATAGATGCAGGTGGCCAGGCAGGGTCAGAAGTGCAAGGAGGAAGGGTCAGACTGGACTGCACCTGTTGTCTCCCCACAGCACCTGGGGCTGGGATGACCAGTCTGTCCTTGCTGTGTCTTGTGACTTCAGCTGGGCTATTGCCTTGACTGCTGCCTATGCCTGGGGAGCTACTCTTGGAGGACAGGAAGGGGCTCAACTGCAGGGCCCGGGAAATGGCATCTCTTGGGCAGCCCCCCAAGGGGTTGGCAACACTTCTCTCACTGGCCCACAAGCTTCCTGGGTCTGCAGCCCCATTTGTACCCATGGCTGCTGCTTGGCAGCTGGCCAGAGGTCCATGCTAGATGAGTCCTGCCTAGCCATAGGTCTATTCAGGAGCTCCTGGGAAGGACAGGCAGAGCTCCCTGAGCTGGCTCACCACCAGGGAGTGAGGTGGGTGCTCTTGACTCCCAGTGGTGTCCATTAGGATACATGATGCTCCCTGTACTGACAGGGGCAAACCCCAGCACATAGGAGGAGTGTCACTTGCTGGCCCTGCCCACAGAGGGCACAGGTGGGCCATGGTCGGCCACAGGTGGTGGAAGGAGTCAGGTTGGGCCTGTCTTGCTCCCTGCCCTGCCTCCGCCTCCACCTCCACAGGTACCAGAGCTGGCTGGTCCTGGACTGGGGAATCCCAAATGCTTTGCAAGGGATAGGTGCCATGGAAGGTGGGGTCTGGGGTGATCAAGGGCTCTTGACACTGACCACTGTGTGAAGCTGTCCGGGGCACGGGTTCTTTGCAAAAATCCAGAACACCAGGGCCCAGCTGAGCCAGGTGTTCAGGAACATTTTCTCCCAAAGGGAGTGAAAATGTATGGTTTGGCTGAAACACCTGGGCAGGTTGGCAGGGGCTGAGATCAAATAGTGCTGGTTCCTGGCCTATCCTGAAATTCAAAGGTTCTGCCTGGCTGTGCTGAGGCTGACAGTGTGGAGGAGACTGGAATGTCAGGCCAGAGATGAGAAAGGGCTGGGTGTGTGTGCGAAGGGAACTGGGCACTGGGCTCATGTGCTAAGGCAGGGTTACTTCCATGGCCAGTGGGCCTAAGCCCAGAGAAGGCTGTGGCTTCAGGGTGTGTGGAGCACTTGTGCTGGCTGGTGAGGGCAACGCCACATTCCCACCGTCATGAAGAAGCACTTTCTTTCCCCAGTGGGAGACCCCTCCATGGCTGGGTGGCAGTGGCTGGCAGTTCTGAGACTTTACAGGGTCTAGGTTGGCCCTGAGAAGGCTCTCTTCCCACAGACTCTGGTTGAGGTCATTGACCCCCAGGTGCTGGAGTGTGGAGCAGAGATCAGGCTGCTGGTCTGTGTCCTCCATCAGGGTCTCAATCAGAGCCAGGAGACAGCTGTCTTCCTCCTCCTCCTCTTCCTCGAGCTCATGTCTGTCATTGGACCCCCACATCTCCAAGGGTGAGCCTTGGGGGGTTGGGGCAATGCAGGGCAAGTACATGGATTCATCTTGCTGCATCATGGCTCCCAGAAGAGAGCCTGGGTGCACAGGGCCCTGACTAGCGGGGGTGCTCTTCCTCGCCCTGATCCTATTCCTGGCTGGGAGGGTAGTCACAGGACTCAAGGGGCTGCTATCATACAAGATGGCTTCCCCTGTGGTGAAGGTGAATGGCAGCTGCAGGGCCCTCTTGCACAGGTGCTCCTCCCCCTCTGCATTCCTGCAGTGAAGAAAACACAAGACCATATCTGAGAATGGGTATAGGAATGAGAAAGGGAGTCTCCTGGTCAGGGTACAGTAGAGGCCACGTAACTGAACAAGTGAGCAAGTGCTAGACATCATCTGTTTTGGTTTTTCCATCCAAGGGAGAAGTCATAATATTGAACTTGCTTCTCTTTTGCATTCTTTTGGAGTACAAAATTGTGGTCAATACTTTCTGTTTTGAATTCAGAAGTAGTCTGAGAGGAAACTGCTTAATTGTGGGTTGAGTACTTCAAAAACACATGTAGGCATTTCCTAAACTTCAATTTTACTTTGAGAATAAATCATTATGCAACTATGATACATGCACTGGGAAAAATAATTTCCCCCTCCTTCCCCCTCTCCCTTCTAAAAGATTCAAGGCATATGGCTGTTATAGGGCCACCCTGACAGTGATGTAACACCATGCTCAGCAAGGTGAAAACCCTTCATTTGCTGGCCTGACCCCACTTGGAATCCCCCATTTGGTTTGTAGCTCCACAAAGGAAAACTGAGCTAAAATGGAGTATCTTTGGCAGAAGCTGACCAGAATGCTATGAGCATAGGAAACCCCATCTCTGGAGGGATCTTTCGAGAAGCTGGTATCTCACCTTAAGATCTCTGGTCATAGCCTATGTCTACTTTGTACAATATGAATACAGCCACTCTGCCTTTTTTGTACTTAGTGTTTGTATTACATATCCTTTGTATTATGTCTTGTTCAACTAATTTGTGTCACTATTTAAAAATATATCTCTTGTGCTTGCTTCAGTAGCACATATACTAAAAATATATCTCTTGCAGAAGGTATAAATGGTTGAGTGCTTTTTAAAAAATCCATTTTGACAATCTGTGTGTTTTAATCGGAGTGTTTCCTCCATTAACATTTAATGGCATTATTGGTATGTCTGGATTTGGGTCTTTTATATTTCTGCTTATCCTACTCCCCCCCCCCCCATTCACCCCTTTCCTGCCTAGATACATTAATTTTTAAAGAAATTCATTTTCATTTATATACTGGATTTTTGGTTCTATCTTTTGCGTTATATTTTTAATGGTTGCTTTAGAAATTATGAAATATCCTCTCAAGATTTCAATGTCTACTTAGAATTAGTACTGCGCCACTTTACATAAAACATATGCATCTTGCAATGGTCCGTGTACTAACATGTGGTAGGCCACGGTTAAGGCTTAAGACGAGAACCAAACCAGGCCCTGACTTGTGCCTCCTTTAAAGGCTGAATAGCCGAACAAAAAGCTTAGGTAGATAAAGTCGAGTAGCACTGAGAAAGGGTCTGTGCTTTGTGTTGTGCGCTCGCCTACGTGACATCCCACACGTTTGCTGGTCAGACAGAGACAATTTGGCCGGGGTCAGAAATTCTTGGCTGGTCCTTGCTGTCCTTGCGCGGGCTATAGACTACACCACTGTAAGACTGAGCTGTGCTCACATAAACTATGTCTTGAGTGGCCTTGAAGTCAGTACATCTGGCGCTAGAAGGTCTGCTATTGATGTCTAGGAAATAGATAATGGGAAAGATTGAAGGATTTTCTGTGCTTGTTGCAAACTCTTTAGTAATCAACTAAAAATAGACACTTTTCTTATGATTGTTTCTGTTAGCTATAAAATGCCTCACAGCCTTGAATAAAATTGGCACTATTGGACACCCTCCTTGGTGCTCCTCCTGTCCCCATCTCTTTGTCTCTTAATTTCTTTTCAGCATCCTCTTACCCTCACGTTCCTGGTCGATTTGTCGCGCCGGCCGCGGCACTAACACCCATCCTTTATGCCAGAGATGTCATATATATTTATGTATGTTATAAATTCCATACTATGTTATATTTTTGGCTTTAATCAGTCACATATATTTTTTAAAAAGGAAAAATAATTTTTATATTTATCCACATGTTTACCATTTCTCATCCTGCTCACTTCTTTTTCAAGATTCAAGGTCTTAGTGGATACCATTTCCCTTCCACCTGATATATATCTTTTAGCATTTCTTACAGTGCAGGTCTGCTGGCAATAAATTGTTGAAATTTTTTAATGAAAATGTCTTCATTTGCTATTATTTTTGAAGGATATGTTCACCGGTCACAGAATTCAGAGTTGACAATTTTTAAAAGCACTTCAAAGATATTGTTCTAATGTCTTCTCATCACCATTGTTTCTGTTGAAAAGTCCACAATAATATGAGTTGTTTCTTATATGTAATGTGTTTTTAATCTTAGATTGCTTTAAAAGTTTTCTCTTTATCTTTGGTATTCAACAATCAGACCAGAATATGCCTTGGTATGGCTTTCTCTGTATTTTTCCTTCTTGGAATTCGCTGAGGCTCTTGAATCTTTAACTTTTGCCAATCTGGGAAGTTTCTGGTCATTATTTCTTCAAACATGTATACACACACATGCGCATACATATATAGACAAATATATGCATAAATATATTGCCCACTCTGTTTTTTTCCCCCTGGGGTTCCATTTACTTATGTTAGATCTTTTAATGTTGTCCCATAGACCCCTGAGGCTGTTTATTTCTTTTTTCAGTATTTTTCCTCTTTGTTCTGTAGACTGGATGACTTTATTGATCTAGCTTCAAGTCATAAACTCTCCTGTCATCTCCGACCTGTTGTTAAATCCACCCAGTGAACTTTCTATTTTTGATACAGTTTCTGCTTTTCTGCTATGAGTTTGTATCTTTTCAGGCATCATATGCATATTTTCCTTTGTGTCTGTAGGCATAATTATAGTAGTTGCTCTAAGATTTTTATTCAGTGGCTGGGCCATGCTAGGGCTGCTCTCCATTGATTGTCTTTACTTTGGAAACTTTCCAGTTTTTTCATATGCCAAGTAATTTTGGGTTGCATTCTTGACCAAATAACAAGTAATTTTGGATTTAATCTTAGAGATTGTGACGATACATTGTAGATTTGGATTCTATGATGTTCCTCCAAAGATCATTGGTATTTTCATTTTGTTCAATTGGACAGAAAGTGTAAATTCTGTTTCCCTTGTGATGGGCAACAGCTGAAATCTTTGTTCTGTTCTTTTGGCCTTAGGTTGGCTCATACATCCCACACATGCATGGTTCAGGGGTTAGCAGATTTGGGTTGAGTTTATTCATAAAATATGAAGGCTCTTTCTCTTTGGCTCTCTCTCTAGAAGAGAGATGTTAAAAAACAGAAATTATTTTTTCATTTTGCAGTTGCTGCAGTTCCTCCATTCTCTGTTGTCTGGTTCTTGTGTCATTAGGACTAAATTTTTCTATTGGAGTGTTTAGCTGCCCAGCACCAAGTGCCGTCTTTCCTCAGACCAAAAGCAGTAGAACCCAGGGAGCTCACCCAGTGCCATTCTCTTCTTTCAAGCACTGACTTTGGTTAGTTGTTGTTTTAGTATTTTCTCCAGAAGTTTGTAGTTGTCGTTATAGCTGTTACTTATGAGAACACTGATGCAAAAAGGGAAACTTCACCAGTATCAGAAGCAGAACCATTCCAGGAAAATTTAACAAAAAGAGAATAAAATATGGATACATTTTCATAGTAAAAGGTATGAGGTAAAGGCTTAACTTTCCCCATCCGCCAAATGGCTAATCTGTTGCCCCAACCTCACTTTGTCCTGTCCTTGTGGGTCTGAAACGCAGCTTTAATCGAACACTTCATGTTCCACATATTCACGCATGTCTGTTTCTTGACACCCTGCCTCTTCATTGCTCTACTTGGCGCTGGGACAACTCTGTGCAATATGCTTGGCTGGAGAATAATCTGGTACAGCCTTTCTGGAAAGCAACCTGACGGCAGTACCAAGGGTCTTTGAAAAGTCTGAACACTTTGACCTAAAAATTCCACTCCTGAGCATCCGTCTAAGGAAATCAGAACAGCAGCCAGATATTTACACACGAAACTGCTCATCACAATGCCTTCCTAATAATGAAAAAACCCTTCCAAATTTCAATATTTAATGAAAGGCTATGACGTGTCCCAAACAGGAGTCTATTACACAGTCAAAAAGATTTCCAGAGATAATTCTGGTATGAGAAATTGCTTTTAACGCATCCTTATGTGGAAAAAACCAGAATGTAAAACTATCTACAGGATATAATTTCAAGTATAAAACTTAAATACGAGCCAAAACATACCTAAAGGAAATGCATCCATAATCGATAACCATCTTTCTGAGCAGTCGTGTCACAGCTGATTCTCCTCTCCCTGTCACAGTGTTTTTCATTTTCTGAATGTTCTAGAACGGGCTTGTATTTCTCTCACACCCCACCAAGCGGACATTCCTCAACGAAGCCGCCGGACTGTGACCCGCGGGCTGCGGGAACCAATGAGCGACAGCGGACGGCGCCGCGGAAGATCTCCGATGCTCCCAGGGAGCAGAGTGAGGCGCACCCGGGAGGATGTTCTCCGAGGCCGGGGCGGACTCCGGCTCGTCGGCAGTTCCCGGGAGGCGGCAGCATCCGCGGAGGCGGCAGCATGGAAAGCAGGAGCTTCCACTGCGGGCGGCGTCCTCCGGCCTCACCGCACGTCCGGCCACTGTCCGAAACTCGCCGCTAGTTGAGACCGGGCCAGACGGCTCACACGGGCGGCCTCATCCCCCTCCGCTGCCGTCCACCCCGTACGCGAACCCTGAGGTGGGGCTCAGTCCTGCAGGCTCACCGGCCGCAAGAGCACGTTCCGCGGGCGTCGCGCTGGCAAAAGCGGGCGTCGTCGCGTCTGCAGGCGGACCGGGCGCAGCGGGACGTGCAGCTCGTCCTTCCCGGAGCAGGGGCGGTGTTCGCTGCCAGAGCGCCGACGGCGGAGACCAGCCTGCGGTGCCACGGCCCGGGCGGCTTCCCGCACAAACGCCCGCACGTCACGACGCCCAGCGGCGCGGGGGAAGGCGGCCGCGCGCGTCCGGGAGAGGCGCCAGCCGGCCGTCAGCAGCGCGCAGCCGAGGCGCGGGAGAATCCGTCCGCGAGTCCGCGCAGGCGCCGTCTGGGAGCGCCCCGCGGCCGGGTTCGGAGACACCGCGCGACCGGCGTCCCGGGAAGAAGCGCGCGCGGGCTGGGTTTGGTGGCTCGGCGGCCGCAGGCGCGTCCCGACGGGACCCGAAGCCCACGGATTCCTGCGCCCCGCGCTGCCGGCCTCGCCCACCAGGGCCCACGAGCCCGCGGCCGTTGGGCGCTTTCCCGCCTCACGACGGCCCGGGAACGCAGCCCGCTGTCCGCGGCCAGACCGGAGAGCAGCCGGGGCTGCGCTGTGCCCGCGACGCCGAGAGCGGGAGAGGCTGACGGCTGGCGGCGTTCGCGGTTGCACGGGCGTGGGGCCCTCCTTCACGAGCTCGCTGTTACCACACGTCCTCCCGCGGCGGCGGGGGCCTGAGAACCTCATTTCCCGCCAGTTCGCTCTGCCGTCAGGTACCGCGGATGTCGGGCGTCACTTACGTCACAACCGTGCGTCCCCGCGGGGGCTCACTTTCGACAGGCCCTCCCTTGCCGCCGCCCTCTCATTTAGGACCGGGCCCTCCCTTCCCGCCGGGGCCTCATTTACGGCGGGGCCCTCGCTTACGTCAGGGCCTCATTTACGGCGGGGCCCTCCCTTCCCGCCGGCGCCCTCGCTTACGTCAGGGCCCGCTGTCGGGCAACGATGCCGTCGGGTTGGCGGTCGCGGAACAGCAGGAGGGCGTCGGACTGCACCCACAGCCAGCCGGCCTGCTTGGTGAGCAGCTGGAACACGGTGAGGCCGCTCTCGCCCGTCCTCAACACTGCGGGGTCGGGGGAAAGAGAGACTGTGCTCGCGGAGCCCGGACGCCCCCCCCCCCCCAGCCAACCCCGAGGGCGCCCCCCGCACTCACGCCGCACGTGGTTCTCTGCGCAGTGCATCATGTCCGCCGCGTGGATGAACTGGTAGCCCGAGTCCCGCCTGCGGAGTTCGCTGCCCATGTCCCCAGCACCACCTTGCCTCTGCGGGGACACAGCGCACCCCTCGTCGTGCAGCCCCGGCCCCGCCCTCCCCAGCGCCTCGCAGGAAGCCTTTGCTGGCGGGGAGCAGCCTTCCCTGGTTCCTCCAGGTCCGGAAGGTCCAGGCATCTGTCCTCGCGCTGGGCTGGACCTCGAGGAGAGGCCCCGTACTGGCCGCAGAGTGGTGCCCTGTCGGACACTTGTACCGCACAGCGGCCCCAGAATTCCGCTTCGAGCCTGTGCTGTGGACCGGGGGGCTGTGCTCCCCATGAGCCTGGTTAAGGGCGAATTCTCGGTGACCCCCCAGCATGCGAGGGACCAGTGTCTTTGAGGAAGAAGTAAGACTTGCAGGGGACAGTACTGACAGTAGAGCCAGTGCTTTCTGGACTGTGTTCTAAGGGGCGCCCCAAGAAGGGTTCAGTGCTCCAATGAAACTTGGAACACTCGGGTCCAACCTAGTTAGTTAGATTTTTCGTAATGGGGCTGCTTCATGGTTCACTGTGATTCGTTACTGGAAGTCTCTGAGGGGGGGACAAGTGGTACTTGGGATTTGCTTTCTCCATCATACTAACCCTAGACCCCATAATCCCCTACGGAAGTTTGCTGCATTGCCCCTGTGAGCAGCATCTTATCTGCTCATTCACAGAACCTGTTTGGACAGGATTGGCCAATGGTTCTTGCTTTGCCTTTGGTTCCAGACTCAGGATTTGGGCCATAATTACTCTTGGAGCACTCTTGCTTCCCTAGGAGTCAGGGATGTACCTGGACTCACAGGCTATAGGCGTGAAATCCAATTTGTGTTTTGTTTGGAAAAGAAATGTTTTATTTTGGAGCTCCAGGATGGTGAGTGGCTGGTGAGGTGTTGCAATGGCAAACAGGGTGCCTTGAGGAGACCTAAGGGTGCCGTCTTCTGACCTCTTCTGTCCAGGGAGGAATTTTAGATGTCCATGGAAATTCAACTCCTAGAAAAAGTAGACCCCAAACATAATGAGAAAAGAGAAGAGGATGTTAAGTAGCTGAAATAGTCGATTTAACTTTCCTCTTATGGAACTCAGAGGGACAGTACCTGCCTTGTAGTTGAACAGGCTCAGTCTAGCTGTGTGTGCAGGTTTGGAGCCTCCTCATTCTGCTCTGCCCATTAGGCCCTGATCATTTTTCAGGGCTTCTCAGTCCTCCCTTAGGTCCCTGACCCACACAGCCTTTTTCACAGAGCTGCAGAGTTACTTGAGCTGTGAGAGGGCACAAATTTCTAGGAATTGGTAGACACTGTTAGCTAATTTGGAGGATGGTGAAGGAGGTGGATGTTAACTTCCTGAGTTCACCAGGGATCTCCACTTAGGCTGTAATATAGGTAACAGTAAATCCCAAGTAAAACAAATCCTGTAACTTAACCAGGCAGAGGAAGGTTCAAAAGACAACGTGTGTTCTGAAATGGCAGTGAGCTGAAGGCCAGATTCACCATCCTGGGGGGTGAGGAAGCCTGGCTCAATGCTTGAGTAATGTCCCATCTGGGCAGAGCACTGGTGTAGAAGTTTCTGAGCCTGTAAGGACAGTGTGATTACCAGAAACCCAGAAGAATTGTCCAGCAGGCAGCGGAACCAACAGACAAAACTTCTTTCCAGATTGGATGAGTCCTCCAAGGGCTGATGCTTTAGGCTGTCCGTGGAGGCACCACTAAGTGAGAGAAACTTCTCTCCAGGCAGAGCTGGGAAGACAGACACATGAGGAAGCCCTACCAGAACATTCATCACCATCGAATTGAAGTATTTATAGTTCTCAAAGAAGCTGATGGGTGGAGAGAATGTGGGGTCACAAGCCCTGTGGCCCAGTGAACCTTGGCCTTCCCAGTAGGAGGACCTTGATCCACCACCTAAGCTGGCTTTCTCATTCTTCAGATGCCGTGTGGTCTGATTCCTCCCAGCACCCCTTCCTGCCCAGGCACCTGCCAGTTAGTTTCCCCTTCACTGTGTCCTTCTCAGTGGCCTCTAGGCCATTCCTTATCTATGCTAACTGCACTTCTGCCTCAGGGACTTTGCATTCCTGGTGTTTCTTCTCCTGGCACTGCCCTCCTGTTGTGCAGTGCTGGTTCAGCTTGCTCTCTTTCCTGTCATACGGGTTTGTAGGGAAGTCTTTGCAAAGGATAATGAGAAAAAACCCAAATTCTTGGGTTAAAAATAGAAGGTTCATTGAAGCCTCATTAGAAAGTCAAAGATGAAAAAACTAAATTTGTTCTCTTTTGCTGTAATTCTCAATCTGACAAGTCAGATTGTAGTTACATGGATGGTTTTCTCTGTGTCACATGAAAATTGATTGGTTTAGACAAGTTCTGCAGAAGAAAAGCAGGCTAGAGGGAGGAACAAAGGAAGGCTTATGATCTGGTAAGTGTTACTACTTTCATAATCTCATTTGGTAAAACCCCTAGTACAGTGCCTGGAACATGGTGTACCCTCAGTAAATGTTAGAACATACACACACACACACACATTTAAAGCACACACCAGCTTGAATGGGGTTTAGTTGGGTGGTCTTCAGACATTTTTCCGGCATTTTTATAGCACTGCATTGAAGTTTTATTTTGAACTGTCCTGCGTATACTTATGAACATATAGGTACGCTGCTGTATGTTTTTTGCTACTGCAGGGGTATAGTGGTGTAAAAATAGGAAGTTATATGCAAAATTCCAGGATATCCATTGTTGAGGATGTAGTTCAAACTCGGCAGTGCCAGGAGCCATATGAAAGTCTGAACCTCAAACTTCCTTTCTCTTTTGACTCTAGCTGGTCAGCAGGGACGGGGTGGAGGCTCAGAGGTGAAAAGCTCAATGCTGAGGACAGGCTAATAATCTTATGGGAAAGAAAAAAAGGGAAGGCCTATTTTGGGATAAGTAACTTTCCTGCTGGACTTAATGGTGAGTCAAGAAAGAGTCTTGTGGGACGCCTGGGTGGCTCAGTTGGTTAAGCAGCTGCCTTCGGCTCAGGTCATGATCCCAGCGTCCTGGGATCGAGTCCCACATCGGGCTCCTTGCTCGGCGGGGAGCCTGCTTCTCCCTCTGCCTCTGCCTACCACTCTGTCTGCCTGTGCTCATGCTCTCTCTCTCTCTCTCTAACAAATAAATAAATAAAATCTTTAAAAAAAAAAAAAAAAAGAAAGAGTCTTGTGCAGTGTCTGGAGTGGGAGCAGGCTTTGGAAAGAGATGGGCTGAAATCCCAACAGCCAAAGCTGAACTGAATTAAAGGTGTGTCTTAGGAAGTTACACAACTATATCTTATAGTCAGTCTTGTAGCTTTATTCTTGCTTAGTATTTTAAGTTATCTTTCACAAAAGCGTGTCATTATTAGCGTGCAAGCATTGGCATATGGATTTATTTTTTTCCAACTGAAGCCTCTCTTTTTTGAGTATTTTATTTTTTTCTAACCATCCTTCACAACAAAGGAAGAGTCTTTCTTTGCATCCTGTGTGGGTACATTAAATGTACTCCAAATCCTTGCAGAGGGTCCTGTGTCTGCACTTCCAAAATGGCATTTACTGTAAATGACAGTATTATTGCCTTTTGCCTACGGTAACCCACCAGTTGGCACATACTCTGGCCGTCCTGGCCACCGATGTTGTATACTCACCACAGACACAAATCTGAGTCCCCACCAGCTTGATCATGGTTCAGGGGATGCACTTGCCTAGGCAGGCAGGGTATTCCTCCGGCGTGAATCTTCTCACGCGCTAGTTGGCTCCATCTGGGCAGACATCCCTCTCCTCATCTGAACATGTATTTGTCCAGGCAGCTAATGTTTACTTTGTCTCAGGTACTCTTCCAGGTTCTGGGAATACGTCAGTGAACAAGATTGGCAAAATCCCTCCGTGCATCCTACTGGTAGTAAAATCAGCAGATACTCATGCCTCGTGTATTTTCCAGTTCCTAGGAGGATCAGATGCAGTCATGGATGAGAAAAGGTTCTGAAAGACGCAGAGTCCTACGCCAACACACACTGCCCAATTCCCGATGCAGCCCTCCTCCTCTCTTCCCCTCGTATACCTGGGCGAGTGCTCCTTCAGTGCTTAATGAAATAGACATTGGAGCTGAGAAAGCCCGACTTCCTGGTCTCATTTCTTCCTCACGGACTATAGGGTTAAAACACAGGTACAGGGTTGATTTTTCATTTAGTCCCTTCCCCTCACAAGCCTCAGTGACCTATGGTGGGTGTCCTGCTCTCCCTCTCTGCTGACAGGTGCTGCATCTGCAGGCCAAAGAAACTGGTATTTTTATACTGTTTATGTGATATCTCAACCTTGAACTTTGTTTTATAGAAATAGTTTGTTTCTGTTATATAACTGCACATGATTATTGTATAGTGATATTTTTATCCATTTACCTTGTAAAACTTGTTTCGTTATACTTTTCAAACTCTAGATTATTTGGAGGTTATACATAGAAAATAATATCATCTAATGAGAAAATTGTGGTTATTTTTTCCTTTCCAAAATGTGTACTAGTCATTTCCTTGCCTTTGTAGGTCAGCTCCTCTGGTACAAAAATGAAGAAAACAGTTAACTTGGTATTTTCCCATTCACAGAGAGTTTGCAGTATTTAGTCATTTTGCAAGATGTTTAGGTTATAATTAGGCCCTGATTATAATTACTTTCCTAGGTTAAGCATGTGCCATTTTATTCTTACTTTTCTACCCTTTGTTTTACATGGTTCATCTCTCCCTCTGATCCCCCCTTCATTTTCCTCTTCCTTCTCCTAATGTCCTCCATGCTATTCTTTATGTTCTACAAGTAAGTGAAACCATATGATCATATTCTCTGCTTGACTTACTTCACTCAGCATAATCTCCTCCAGTCCCATCCATGTTGATGCAAAAGCTGGGTATTCATCATTTCTGATGGCTGAGTAATCTTCCATTGTATATAAGGACCACACCTTCTTTATCCATTCATCTGTTGAAGAGCATCTCAGATCTTTCCACAGTGTGGCTATTGAGGACATTGCTGCTATGAACATTGGGGTACAGATGGCCCTTCTTTTCACTACATCTGTATCTTTGGGGTAAATACCCAGTAGTGCAATGGCTGGGTCATAGGATAGCTCTATTTTTAATTTTTTAAAAAAGATTTTATTTATTTATTTGACACAGAGAGATCACAAGTAGGCAGAGAGGCAGGCGGGGGTGGGGGTGGGGGTGGGTGAGAAGCAGGCTCCCTGCCGAGCAGAGATCCTGATGTGGCGCTCAGTCCCAGGACCCTGAGATCATGACCTGAGCCAAAGGCAGAGGCTTAACCCACTGAGTCACCCAGGTACCCCTCTATTTTTAATTTTTTGAGGAACCTCCACACTGTTTTCCAAAGTGGCTGCACCAGCTTGCATTCCCACCAACAGTGTAAGAGGGTTCCCTTTCTCCACATCCGCTGCAACATTTGTTGTTTCTTGCCTTGTTAATATTTGCCATTCTAACTGGTGTAAGACGGTATCTCAGTGAGGTTTTAATTTGAATTTCCTGGGTGGCTAATGATGAAAAACACTTTTTCATGTGTCTGTTAGTCATTTGTATGTCTTCTTTGGAGAAGTGTCTGTTCATGTCTTCTGCCCATTTTTTGTTTTGATTATCTTTTTTTGGGTGTTGAGTTTGAGAAATTCTTTATAGATCTTGGATATCAGCTCTTTGTCTGTAGTGTCATTTGCAAATATATTCTCCCATTCCATGGGTTGCCTCTTTGTTTTGATGACTGTTTCTTTTCCTGTGCAGAAGCTTTTTACCTTGATGAAGTACCAGCTCATTTTTGCTTTTGTTTCCCTTGCCTTTAGAGGCATGTCTTGAAAGAAGTTGCCAAGGCTGATGTTGAAGAGGTTACTGCCTATGTTCTCCTCTAGGATTTTGATTGATTCCTGTCTCATACTGAGGTCTTTCATCCATTTAGAGTTTATCTTTGTGTATGGTGTAAGAGAATGATCCACTTCATTCTTCTGCATGTGGCTGTATAATTTTTCAAGCACCACTTATTGAAGAGATTGTCCCTTTTCCATTGAATATTTTTTCCTGCTTTGTCAAAGATTAGTTGACCACAGAGTTGAGGGTCAGGTCTGGGTTCTCTATTCTGTTCCATTGATCTATGTGTCTGTTTTTTGTCAATACCATGCTGTCCTGATGATCATGCCTTTGTAATATACTTTGAAGTCAAGCAATGTGATGCCCTCAGCTTTGTTTTTTATTTTTCAACATTCCCCTGGTGATTCAGGGTACTTTCTCTTTCCACAAAAATCATTGCATTTCTTTACAGTAATAATGTAAGTGAAGAAAGAGAAGTTAAGGAATCAATTCCACTTACAATAGTATCAAAAACCATAAGATACCTAGGAATAAACCTAATCAAAGAGGAAAAGGATTTATAGTCTAGAATCCACAGAACACTTCTGAAAGAAATTGAGGAAGACTCAAGGAGATGGAAAAACAATCCATGCTCATGGATTGGAAGAATAAACATTGTTAAAATGTCTATGGTTCCCAGAGCAATCTACGCTTTCAGTGCCATCTCTATCAAAATGTCATTTGCATTTTTCATATTGCTGGAGCAAACAATCCTAAAATTTGTATGGAACCCCTGGCTTCATTTTATTTTCAAAAGTGTTTTTCTTTTCTTTTTTTTTTTTTTAAAGATTTTATTTATTTATTTGAGAGAGAGAGAGAGCATGAGATGGGAGAAGGTCAGAGGGTGAAGCAGACTCCCTGTGGAGCTGGGAACCTGATATAGGACTTGGTCCTGGGACTCCAGGATAATGACCTGAGCCGAAGGCAGTTGCTTAACCAACTGAGCTACCTAGGCCACCGTCCCCCCGCCCCAGCTTCATTTTTTAAAAAGTTTACTTTTATTAATCTTCATGGAACACATGATATTCTCTGTCTTCATAAACATTGCATTCTCTTCCTTAACAGTTCTGTTCTTTAAGAATCTCGATGATCCATTGGTCTGGTATAGCTGTATATTTGCTCACTCTGCAGGAAGACTCCCTGAAACTTGGTAACTTACTCCTCAGTCTCAATTACCTTTAATATTAACATTTATAATAAAATTATTTGTCTATAGGAGGTATCGAACTTGGTTTGAAGATGTAAGAGAGACTGACGGACAATGAATTCCAGTGACATAATTTTTGGGATCTTCTTTATCTTTCAAATTTGTATTGGTTTCATGGGGAATTCTTTGTTCTTTACATTATATATGTACACCTTCTTAATTCTTCCTCACAAGAAGAAGCCTTTAGATATGATTCTTGCCCACTTAACTTTAGCTAATGCCCTGACACTCATATTCAGAGGGATTCCACTTATAATGTCATCCTTTGGAATTAGGTTGAAGATGGGCGATACTGGATGTAAAATAGTGCTCTATATTCAGAGAGTTACCCGGAGTATTTCTCTGCGCATCACTGCTCTCCAGAGTACATTTCAGGCAGTGACTATTACTCCAAGTAATCATAAATGGGCCTGGCTCAAGCACAGAATTTCTGTATTCATTCAACCCTCCTTACTTTTCTTCTGGATGATCAACATGATTATCTATTCTGTGGTCATTTTACAAACTGAGGCCAACAGGAATGCCACTGTTGATGGACTTGGGTATTATAGTCATTATTGCAAAAGCAATGCATATGATCGCCATGTGGCATCATTATCAAAGTACGGTGTTCATGCGAGATTTCTTCTTTCTCTCTCTGATGACATGTAATAGTATTTACATGGTGAATATCCTTTACAGACACCACAAAACAGCTCAGAATGTTCGCAATGCCATCCAGTCTTCATCACGCTCTCCTGAAAACAAAGCTATCCATGTTATTCTCATACTGGTGAGCTGCTTTGTTTTCTTTTCCTGGACCAACAGTTTTCTTTCTGTTTATTCATTTTATACAAGTAAGAAAGAGCAGCAACCAGAGAAATTTAGCAACTTTTTCTCATCATGTTACCCAACCATCTGTTCTTTCTTTTTAGTTAAAAATGAAAGTAGAATTTCTAGAATAAATTTCATGAAAACAAGAATCAGAATTTTCTCTTCTTAAAGAAAATTAACTGATCATAGGAACACTCCTTAGCATTCTGCTACACCACAGGAGTCATTTGTATGAATACAGAGTAATAGGCTTATCAGTGACATGAGTTATATTTATGGTCCCCATTGAACTGACTTACCAGTCCAAAGAAATAATTAAGTTATTGTGAATTTATGAAACATTTTAGACATTCTATGTAAGGTTTGCATTATGAAGCCATGTATTTAAGTTTTGAAATTTTAAAAAACAATAACATGTAAGTAACGTAGAATATTTCATAACATAGGAAATATTATTTATCATACAGTTACAGAAGTCAATAACCCCCCAAAGGATAATAGCTACTTTTGGTGTAAGTAACCCTAACGCTGAGCAAGGTGATGAAGTATGTGTGTTTATTAAATTGTGCTCTATACTTTGGTATGTCAGAAATATGTCTGAGAGTCAGTAGAAAGGAAAATATAAAAGTTTTGAGAGACAGAGGTACAACTTATTCCCTTGGGAAAGATTGGTATATAAAAGAGAGAAGGTCCCAGTCCTCTTGAACTGTGAACTGAATGAACTATGAACAATTGGGAAGTTTATACCTACATGTTAATGATTAGACATGGTGATAAGGTAGGAAGGTGTTTATTTGCACAGCAATATAACTGGCACTCAAATAAACTTCCTTGTAAATCCAAAAAAAGGAGATATGTTATATTGAGTCATTCAAAATAAACAGAATTATCAATATTTGCATATAAACTCAGAAATGTGTTGAAATTTGCAATAATTTTTTTAACCTAGTTTGGATAAAGAAGGAACATCAGGAAATAAACAAGATCCCAAAACACCTAGAAGATTATTGTCCTGAGAACTGTTGAACATACAGGTGACTTGAGGTTTGGATTGAAGTGTGAAAGAAGGGGGCGTAATGGTCCACACCCAAGAACTAGGTATCTCCCAGAGGCAGAGAAAATCAGACAGCTTGTCACAATTGCACATTATTAACAAGGGCTACATGCTCGGCCTCTGGCATAGTAGGATAGCGCAGATCAGAAGGGTCTGGTATGTGGTTAGGAAATAAGATGTCCATTCGGGTTTGGGCTTAGAGTCAGGGTCTGGGGTTGGTGTTTGGGATCAGGGTCAGGGTTAAGTTTAGACATAACTGGCCCTCTTCCCTTCCTCCATCTCCCTGGGCCTCCAGGGTGGACAGGACTTTCCCAGGGTCACACATGAGTCCAGGATTGAGCTGAAGCTTTGGTTCTTTGCCCTTCAGTCCTGGGCTCTAATGGAAGAGTGAAAGATCCCCTTGGTCACTTAGTGTTTCAAATCCAACCCAACCCCAGTCAAGGGTTGTGGAGGGTGTCAGAGGTCATGGATTGTTCTTTCCATTCTCCCACCTAGGAAGAATGCTGCTGGCCCCTTTCTGCTGGGGCAGCTCCAGGTGCCAGCACAGCCCTGACCTGTGAGGGCACTCAGTAGACATGTGTGGATTTATACAGGACTGGGCACAGAGGCCCCTCAGTCCCCAGCTCACCCTTCCTGCAGAGTGGTGGGGTCTTCCTCACACTCTTTCCTTGGATACACCCCAGTTTGCTTATGGATTCATCTATTGAAGGACTACCTGATTTCTTTAAGTTTTTAGCTCTGATGGAGGTCCTGTGCACCACTGTATGCTAGTTTTTGTGAGGAAACAGGTTTTCAAAGCAGTTGTCTGAATACTAGAAGTGGGATTGTTGGATATTCAAGTGACATTTATTTAGCCTTGATGAGACTGCCAAACTTTTCCAAAGCGGCCACATGTGTATCCCCAGCAGGAAGGAGCGTTCCTGTCGTTCCCCACCGCCAGCAACTGGTATCCTCATCTGGACTTTTGCATTTCCCGTCGCTGTGCTGCAGGGTCTCGCTGTTGCTTACGTTGATTACTTCCTCATGATGGAGGATGGAGAGCGTATTTTTGCTTATCTTTTATCTGTACATCTTCTTTGTCCAGGTGTCTATTCGGATATTTTCCCAGTGTTAATTAGGACATTTGTGCTCTTGCTGTGGAGTTCTGAGAGGCTTTTTTGGTGTATTTTGAATACAGATCATTTATCAGATGTGTATTTGGCAAATATTTCTCACAGTTTGTGGGTTGTCTTTTGGTTCTCTGAGCAAGGTCTTTCACAGAGTAGGAGTTTTAACTGTATAAATTTCACATTATCACTGTTTTCTTTCCTGGCTTGGTGTTTGGTGTTGTGTGTTAACACTCATCACCAAATCCACGGTCGTGTAAAGTTTCTTTCATGTTTTCTTTCTGATATTTTGATAGTTGTATATTTTAAATTTGTGTACAATTTTGAGTGAATTTTGGTGGAAGTTGTAAAGGTTTTGTCTGCATTCCATTTCCTATCATATGGCTTCCAATTCATTGTTCCTTGAGTGTTTCTGGAGAAGCCGGGATATTGTACTCTATTTCAGTTAGAAATTCCTGAGGTTTATTGGGTTCAGCTGGATCCGGGAAGGGGCGAGGTGCGGCCGTGGAACTGAGTGCACCGCCTGCTGCACCGCCTCCTGCACTGCCTGCGTCGCCCACAGGGGGCGCCCGAGCCCAGCTTCTGACCAACTCCCCCCCCCCCCCCCCCCCCCCCCCCCCCCC
>NW_019154127.1:16001574-16008069 GCF_002288905.1 Enhydra lutris kenyoni
CCCCCCCCCCCCCCCCCCCCCCCCCCCCCCCCCCCCCCCGCAGCCGCACTCGGGTTGCTCGCTCAGTGGCCTTGTGTGCCCGAGAAATCCGAGCGACACCGCCCCCCCTCGCCGGCCCGTTTGCCCGCTTCCGGAGGACCTGGGGCCCAGGGGGCACTGCAGGAGCCCTGACGTCACCAGGAACCACTGTGCAGGACGTGTGGCCGCCTCCACGCTGAGGATCTCGGCCTTCTCACGTGCTGCTGCGGAGTCTTCGCGTGGATACGGGTTCGCCAGCGCGATATCGAAGCCCGGCCTCGTCAGGACCCGCTGCGGATGCTCGCGGAGGACTGGGGCGGCCTTCGCGCTGCAGGAGCCCTGACTCGTCAGAAACCGCTGTGGTGAATGTGGGTCTTCATCCGCCCTGACAGGACCCGCTGTGGGGGATTTGGAGCTAAGTCCGCACTGCAGGAGCCTGGCCTCCTCAGGACCTGCCTCTGGAGGAGAAGGTGAGGAGAAGCCGCCTGAGCGGGGACAGCTCAGGGGGTGTGTTGGCACAGGACCCCACGGGGGAATGGCGAGCTGTGTAGACGGTGGGGTTTCCACGGCTTTGTGTGCAGCGACGCGGCCTCCCGCGTGGTGAGCGCGGGTCATCGGGTCTCCATTTCTGGGCCCCGAGCCGCTCCCTGGTTCTGCATCTGTGTCCGTGCGCCCGCGGGCTCGGTGCCTGGGGCTCCTCAGACGGTGGCCGTCAGGGAGCGGCCGCCTGCCTCGGTGCTCGTGCTCCCCCCGCCTGGGCCCTGCGGGTTGCCGCGTCCACACCCGCTTCAGGGCTGGTTCCGCGTCTGGAAGTTTGGGAGCAACTGCGCAGAGAGCACGGGGTGTCTCCCTCCATGCCTGTCATCACTGTCGCAGGGCTGTCAGAGGACAGCTCCGTCCCCTCCTGGGTTCAGGGGACTCCCGGGTGTGTTGTTCTTCTGGACGCAGCAGTAAGTGAGGTTGTTTTCCGAGGTTCTCTTTCTGATGGTTCCTTCGGAGCGCGTAGACATGCGATTGCATCGTGTATACTGAGTTTGTTCCCTGCGAGTTTCTTGATTTATTAGTTCTGTTCACCTTACATTCCAGCTGCCAGTTATTTTACCAGCAAAATGGGTTTATTTGGGAAGAGCGGAGAATTGCAATCTGGTACCAGCAAGCTAAGGTCACGGGCAAGTGCGAGAAACAAAGGAGAGGAGCATGGCGCGGTGGAGAGGAGAGACAAGTCGGGAGGTTGTTGTGAAGGCGAGTCGGCGGAGGAAGGCACGGTCCGGGGTGATGGAGGACTCTCCCTGGCGGAGCTGCCGGGCTGGTGATTTCATGTAGGAGATGAACCCCAGCTTCCCCTGTGGGGCCTGGAACGGATGAGTCTCTCCTGTGGGGGGTTCTCATGTGGGGTCTCTAGTGGCCCTGCGTGCCAGGCGCCCCCTTCCCGCCTCCCCTCCGTTACTGAGGCCTCCCTTCCTGCTTTTGCGCCGTTCTGCCCAGGCTGTGGGGGAGCCGTGTGGAACACTGGAATTCTAAATCCCACTGCGTCTGCTGCACCCGAGACACAGGGGTTCCCGATGTAACCCTCCCACGAGTCTCTTGCTAACATGTGGCCTCCTGCAAGGGCAAGTGGCCTCTCCACGGTGGGTGATGGGATCTGGGAGGGTTCAGCCTCCATCCTGAAGTCTGACGTTCTCTTTGCTTCTGTGACATGATGCTGACATGGATGTTTGGAAGAGTCACGTCCTCTGCGGTGATTTCAGATCCGCAGGAACTTGTCACAGCCCCACAAATACGCTTTATCTCCACACTCAGACTCCCCAGCTGTCATTTCTTTACCACATTTGCCATTTCACACGGGCTCCTTCAGGGCCTTTTACCCCAAACAGGGACACTGTCCCGCGGAACCACTACATAACCCCAAGTGAGGAAACCCTGACGGCTTCCACATTTGAACCCAGACCACAGGCCCACTTCAGCTGTCTCCTCCTGCCCCACTGTCGGAGATGTCGTTCTCCATTCTGATCCAGTTTTCTTTTCCTGAAACTGGTCCCGAGACTTTCCCCTGTTCGCACAACCCTGATGGATTTAAGGAGCACAGATGGCTCCAGTCTGAGTGGTATTTTCTATGTGGCTTATGTCGCTGGGGTTGTTTTCAGTGTCTACCCATGTTGTGACATGCACCTGTCATTCATTTTTTCACTGTGACTAAACATAATAACAGTGACCCATTCAAACATTTCAGGTACACAGTTCTGCAGCCTTAGCTGAGTTCTCATGATTGTGCATCATTCTCCAGAGCTTTTTCATTCTCCCCGAGGGGGACTCTGTTGCATGAAACACTAACTCCCCAATGCCCTTTCTCCTCGGCCCCCGCAGCCCCATCCAACTTTGTGTCTCCAGACATCTCATCTGAGTGGAATCATACAGTGTCTGTCCTTCTGTGAAAACCAACCAACCAATCCGGTCCTTGTTCCGGATTTCAGAGAGGAGCTGGCAATCTTCAGACAGCATGGTGTTCGCCGTAGATTTATGGAAAAAATTACCCCTTATTCCTGCTTTCATGAGTGTTTTTATCCGCAACAGACATTGGATTTCGGTCAGAACCTTTTCTGCATCATTTAATACGACCACATGTTTTTACTTAAACATTCATTGTGGTGCATAACATCGCTTGGTTTCACTCTATTGAACAACCTGGAGACGTTTGTGAAGAGACACTTGCTTATGGCACATGACGTATCCATGAGCTCTTGGTTTTGCAATTTTCCTGATCAGGCTCCTTACATCTATTTTAAGAAAGGTATAGGAATGTATTTTGCTGATTTTGTGATGGTTTCATTGGGGTTGGTATTAGTGGTTAGGATGGAGGTTATGGTTAGGGGTTAGGGTTACGGTTGCCTTAGGGTTAGGCTCTCCCTGTCCTCGCCCACACAGAGCCCATTTTCCTCCAGTAACCAGAGTGATCTTTTTGGAACATAAGCTTTGGGCCTCTCTGTGGTTTGCTCCCCTCCTGCCTGCCCTCCCCAGCCTTACCTCTCCCACTGGGACCCTCCCTTCTGTGGGCACCCAGGAGTGTGGTTTCCCACAGGTGCCTCAGGCTGGAATCCAAGCCTTTGCATATGCTGTGCCTCTGCCAGGAGCACCGTTCTCTCCTCCTGCTTCACGCCGGGCTTGTTTCCCCATTGGCTGAGCCTCAATTTGCCCCCTGATGACCTGGCTCATGCCTGCTGGGTGTGTGTGAACTTTTCCCCCACTTAAATGTAGAGCTGCATGGGTTTCCAACCTTCTAAGCCTTAGGGTCCCCTTTATAAGATGGGGTGCTGATGGCCCCCATCTCTGGGAGCAGGAGGTAGGGAGGCCCCATGGGCAGAATCACTCAGGACAGGCTGGGAGAGTGGCTGTTGCTTAAAACAGCCCAGAGCCTACCCCCTTGAAGAAGGTGTACATGTTCACAGCCCCCAGCTCTGGGGTCCTGCTGCTACCCTCTGGCAGTGAACCTCCTCACACCCTGTACCCTGTCCCTATAGCTTCCTGGACCTGTTCTTGCAGACAGTGGAGAAGCCCTCCATGGTGGGACACAGGGTCACCTACTACATCTTCACTGACCAGCTGGCTGCCCGGCCCTTATGTCCCCACCGGGAGGGCTGGAGCATGGTGGTCCCTGAGGTCTGTGGTGCCCCGCACTGGCAGGATGTGTCCATGCAGCACATGGTGATGGTCAGCTGCTTCTGCGAGCAGCACTTCCTCTGCGAGGTGGACGACTTGGTGTGCAGGTATAGACCTGAAGTTCTGTGACCACATGGGTGTGGAGATCCTCTCCCCTGTCTTTGGCACCCTGTACCCCAGTTCCTACTGGGTAGCCTGCAAGGACTTCAGCTACGAGTGCCAGCCGTAGTCCCAGGCCCANCGAGTGCCAGCCGTAGTCCCAGGCCCACATCCCCAGGGATCAGGGCAGCATTTGCTACCTGGGGGCCTTTTTTTGGGTATTGGTGGTGGAGATTCACTGACTGACCTTGGTCTGTCACCATGCGATGGGGGGTGGCCTGGCCAGTGGGATGGAGGCCATGTGGCATGACAAGAGCCACCTGAGCAGGTACCTGCTGGACCACACACTCACCAAGATGCTATCCCCGGAAGATCCATGGGACGTGCAGTGGCTGGGCTGTGCTCTGGAGGACCTGTGGTACCCACAGCTGCTGGGCTGTCCCTTAGATGACCTGTGGGACCTGTGGCTGCCGCACTGTCCCCTGGAGGACCTGTGGTACCTGCAGCTGCTGGGCTGTCCCTGGAGGATCTGTGGGATCTGCAGCTGCTGGGCTACCCACCACCCCCTCCCCCATCATGAAGAAGCTGAGATACATGGCTGTGCCCAAGAATCACCAGGACACCAGGAACACGTGAGGGGCTGCCCCCATTTCCATCAGGGGATGCTGCCATTGGAGCCATCAGAGCAGGTTCCTTTTTCTGTCCCCTTGAGGGAGACTTTGAGGCCCAGATGTCCAAGACCCCTGAACATCTGGGGCTGCACCTGCATATGGGAGGTCAGCCTGGGGACACAAGTTTCTCTCTTTGTGGTCACTACATTTTGATAACATCTGGGTCATTGGCAGCTGTGAACAGCTCCAGTTTTATGTCAGATGTTTTTCTGTGTCAATGCTGAGCAACCATCTTTAAAAAGAACAGTCGAGAGAAAAGGTTTCCTCCCTAGTTCTAAACAGATACTTCTTGGTGGGGCTGGGCGTGGCCCTGCAGCCCCTGTGGAGCCAGAATGGGCCCTGGCTGGGTCTTCCCTCCCAGTCCCATGGGGCTTCAGGGTCCCCTGACTGCCAGAGGCTTGGCTGTGGCCGCTAGCTCAGCCTCCAGGAGAATGGAACCCTCTGGGTTATACGTGGTTCCTGCCTTGGTTTTAAATGGCTATTTCTGTGCTGGTGTTTGTAAAATGTGGGCACTGGCTCTGTCTAGATGCAGGTCCTGTTGGGATTCCTCAGTGCCCACCGGTGGGTTTGCACTTGTGCCCCCATCTGCCTGCGCTGTGTCTTAGCAAGCATTCACTGAGTGCCTGCTGTGAGCTCAGTCACCAACAAGGGGCAGAGCATGAGAGCGAGAACCAAGATACAGGATCCCTGCTCCAGGGCCCTCCTGGGACTCACGATGGCCCTGACCTCCTGACTCACTTCTTTCCTACTGTGGTGTAACAGACGTGTAACCGACACTGTTAAGCACGTTTCAGGGTCAATTCAGTGGCAATAAGTACATTCGCTCTTCTGGACCTGCCACCTCCCTCCACTGCCACAACTTTTCATCACCCCAAACTGAACTCTACTCACGCTACCCTAACCCTCCATTCCCTCTGCCCAGCCCTGGCACCCACTAGCTCCTTCCACCTCTATGAATCGGTGCTCTCCGTCCCTCACAAGTGGGGGTTTCAGTCCTTTGGGGACTGGCTTATTTCATGTAGCATAATGGCCTCAAGGTCTGTCCCCATGAGCCTGGAGCTGACCCACTTTCCCCCCAAAGGAGTGGCTCAGCCCTTTCCTGTCTAAGCCGAGCCTCCTCAGTCCCCTCTGTCCCCCTCAACTTCCTTCTCAGCCTGATAGATGATCCCAACCAATCTGCAGCTTTGGAGACATGTTCAGTCCAGATGCCAGGAACATCCCCTGGGGGTCTCGGGCCTCACCTACCCCATCTGCCCATGTCAGGCGCCTGGACCCCCCACCAGCTGGCCACCTGCTCCTCCCACAGGTGTCCCCATCTCAGGAGAGGGAAACACCAAGTCCAGACCTTTGGAGTCCTCTGTGACTTCTCACTTCCACCAACTCTCCCAGTAGTGAGGTGGCTGCCTTCAGATGCTCCTCAGTTACTCCTGTGCCTCTGGTGTCTTCCTGGAACCCTGACCTGGCTGTTCTCAGGCAGTTCGTCCAGCAGTAACCTCACTTTCTGGGAGGGGGTTTTGCTGGAATCTGCAATGTGTCTTGTTGCCCCACCTTTTCGAAGGCACATTGTCTGAGTACCCAAGACTGTGGGTCTGTGGCCTGGAGGGATTCCAAGCAGAGCTGGTGGGATGGGAGGGCTGCAGGGCACAGAAGCATGTTTCAGAAAGCTTTCCATGGTCCCAGGCATCCTACCGTTTTTGCATCAAAGCCCTGAGATCTTTAAAATGCCAGCAGTGTTACAGTGTGGGCCAGAAAATCACATGTCTCTGCACCCAACACCACCTGAACTATTGGCCCTTTCTTGTCACTTGAGCGGAATACAAAGGATTGGGAGTAGGAGCTTGAGGGCAGGTCCTGAGTCAGACTTTGTGTTTGGGGGACAAAGGCCATCCAGACAAGCTTGTGCCGAGCCTGAGGAGGGGGTCTGTGTGGAGACCCCAGCTGCAGACACTGCTGTCTCCTGATGCCCCTCAGCCCACCCCAGTGCACCTGCTGCTGGGAGACCCCTGCCCCTCCTCTCTGCGGAGGGCTCTCTCCTGCTCCAGGGGTGCCTCCT
>NW_019154127.1:16008386-16009961 GCF_002288905.1 Enhydra lutris kenyoni
CGTGCTTCCATGCCCATGACATGGGCATAGGCTGGCCTCACAGACTCATCGGAGGAGACCCAGTGCAGGAAGATGCAGGCCACGACATGGGAGGTGCCAAGTGACCCCAGAGGGATCGCACAGGCCTTGCACAAAGCACTGGGCTCAAGGGACCCAGCACAGGATCTGGACACCAGGCCACAGGGCATGGGGAGTTCTGGTGGGGGAGGCCATGGTGGGGGGTGTAGTCCATGGAAATGTCCCAGAAGAGGCAGGATACAAGGAAGGCAACAGGACTGAACTTCCCCCGGTCGATGGAAGAGTCAGAGGATCACAGATCTTTGGGTAAACTCAGAGGCCCTGGAGATGTTGGCTGAAATGCTGTCATTTGGTCAGAAAAGTTGAGCCACAAACCCTGAGTCAACATTGAATGAAGTTACTCTTTGTTGCTTCTAGGAATCAGTGTGCATGGGCCATTAGAAGTCACATTGCATGAGGTCTAGGATATATTTACTTTTCATCATTTTCAGGACTAGATTTTTCTTGAAGAAATGCTAAGCATGTGTCTTTCCATTCTTTTCTTTGTGAAATGGGCCTCGGTTTTCAGGAGCGGATTCCTGGTGCTCATCACCACTGTGAGCCCTGAAGACTAACCCCTGTCACCTCCCACAGTGGATGTGACCACATAGGTTAAGGGGGGCTCACTGATGAAGCCCCAGTGCTCAGTACAGAGCAGAAATACCAGATCCTTCACTGAATGAGGGAGGGGATGAGGGAAGATGGGACTGAGAGAAAGAGAGAGGGAGGGAGGAGGGGAGAGGGGGAGGGAAGAGAGGGAAGATGAAAGGGACTGAGGGAGGATAAGAGTGAGGGAAGGAGGAGGATGAGAGGAGAGGGAGAGAGGCAGAGAGGGAGGCAGGGAGGGAGGGGGCTGGAGTCAGGGAGGAAGAGAGGGGTAGAGGGGAAGGAGAGAGGGGGGAATGAATGATGGAGTGAATAAATGAAGAAGGGAGGGAGGGAGTGAAACCACAGAAACCGGTCTATACATCAGGAGCTATTATTTTCAGTGGGGTCTCAAGAAATCGCAGCTCAGGTCCTGGATGGTAGCTCGGGGCACGTCCATCTGTTCTCCCAGTGCTGACCTTCCTTCTCCTTGGTCCTCTGTCATCCTCAATCCTCTCCACCTCCTCCTTAAACAATTATGAATATCCCCAGGAACAGGGTGGCAGGAGTGGGGTCTCAGGAGGGGCTGCCACAATCCCGTGCCCCAGAGAACACTGAGAAAGTAGCCACAGGACATTGTCATGAGGACTGGGATGAGGATCCCATCCATCTCCTTGGGCATGAACATTGCTCCATTCCCTGCTGTCTCCACCACTGCTGTGCCAAATACTACTGAAAACACATCTGTGACAAACCGAGCCAGAGTTTCTGGAGGTGAGTCCCAGGCTGAGGCCTACTAGGAGATAGGTGCCCCTGTGGCCAGGGATGGGTGCCGCTCACTGTTGTCCTAGACAGGGGTGCCTGTCCCCCTTCTCTCCAGGGGACCTGCATTGGACGCCTGCTTCCCCACGTTCTCCCCAGGGCTGCTGGTCC
>NW_019154127.1:16010351-16013001 GCF_002288905.1 Enhydra lutris kenyoni
AGGGGTCCCTAGGATGACATCTCCTCTGTAATCCATTGGGCGTTTCCACATCCAATAAGGGCAATTCTATGTCCAACAGAGAAACAAACCACACGAGTGCCCTTTGACAGTAGGTGCAGACACAAAGGCACCTATGGAGGGATCCCACTTCGAGAAACCTCCAGAACACGTGCAGGAACAGAAAGAGAAAGCAGCTCCGGGGTTGCGAGGGGCCAGGCTGGGGGAGCACTGGGCAGGGAGGGCTTGGGCTCGGGGTCTCCTTTGGGGAAGGAGCTATCCTGCAGCGAGGTTCTGGGGTGTGGTGGCACGGCATTGGGCATGGACTTCATGCTCATGATGGTTTCAGGGGAAAACTGGTCCTTTTATTTAAAATAAATAATACACAGCATAGAGGAGAGGGACGGTGACGATAACGGTGACTACACACAGGAGAGGAAGAACACAGGGGGAGGGGATGAAACATTCGGGGGGGTGGTGGGGGTCAGGGGAGGGAACGGACGGTGTTTTTATGGGGAGATCTCCCCGCAGGGTTGTGGGCTCTGGAGGCGGGCCTGGGAGCCCCGCAGGAGCAGGTGTAGGGGCAGGGGTTGGGATCGGGGCGGGGGCAGGGTCAGCAGTCGTGGCCAGTGCAGGACCCAGAGCAGGAGCTGGGTCAGAGACAGGAACAGGAGCACAGGCCAGGGCAGGGAAAGGAGCAGGAGCAAATGATAGGGACTGGGTCTGGGGCGGGAACAGGGGCCTAGGCAGGGGCAGGGGAAGGGGCAGTGGTCCTGGCAGGGCCAGGGGAAGGGATGGCGGCAGTTGAAGGGGAAGAAGCAGGGGCAGGTCTGGGTCTGGGGCAGCAACAGGGGTGCAGGCAGGGGAAGTGGAGGCCGTCCTGGCAGGGGCAAGGGCAGGGGCAGGGGTAGGACCTGGGTCAGGGGCAGGTGCAGGGGCAGGGGCAGTGGCCCTGGCAGGGAGAGTAGAAAGGACAGGGGCAGGGGAAGGGGCAGAAGCAGGAACTGGGGCAAGTGCATTGGTGATGACTGGTGCAGGGTCAAGGGCAGGAGCTGGGTCTGGGGTAGGAACAGGGGCACAGGCAGGGGAAGGGGAGGCTGTCCTGGCAGGGGCACGGGAAGGGGCAAGGGAAGGGGCAGGAACAGGTGAAGGACCTGGGTCTGGGGCAGGTGGAGGGGCAGGACCTGGGTCTGGGGCAGGTGCAAGGGCAGGTGCAGGGGCAGTGGCCCTGTCAGGGAAAGGAGAAGGGATATGGGCAGGGGAAGGGGCAGGAGCAGGATCCGGGGCAAGTGCAGGGGTGATGGCCAGTGCAGGGTCAAGGGCAGGAGCTGGGTCTGGGGTAGGAACAGGGGCACAGGCAGGGGAAGGGGAGGCCGTCCTGGCAGGTGCATGGGAAGGGGCAAGGGAAAGGACAGGAACAGGGGTAGGACCTGGGTCTGGGGCAGGTGCAGGGGCAGGTGCAGGGGTGGTGGCCCTGGCAGGGAAAGGAGAAGGGATGGGGGCAGGGGAAGGGGCAGGGGCAGGAGCTGGGGCAAGTGCAGGGATGATGGCCGGTGCAAGGTCAAGGGCAGGAGCTGGGTCTGGGGCAGGAACAGGGGCCCAGGGAGGGGCCGGGGAAGGGGCAGGACCAAGGGATCTGGGTCAGGGGCCAGAACAGGAGCACAGGCAGGGGCAGGGGAAGGGGGAGCGGCAGGAGCAGGGGTGGGGGCAGGAGCAGGAGCCAGCTCTCCGTGCACAGCATCAGCATCTCCGTGGGCAGGCGCCCGGTCACCTGTCGGCTCCCGGTCTCCTGCCGAAGTGTCTCCAGGCACCATGTCCCCCTCCGGAGTTGCTGAAGGTGGGAGTGGGTCTAGCTCCTCCGCTGGAGTAGCTGGGAGAGGAGAGAAGGTCAGCCGCGGGCCTGCGTCTCCCTGTGGCTTTGCAGAGACAGAGCACAGCCCAGGGCCTCCCGGAGAAGCCGCAGCCACGAAGGAACCCTCACCGGGACGTCTCCCCGATGGCAGTCCACCCCCTGGGTGCTCCGAACCAAGTCGTGGCTCCAGGCCCCACACCAGCCCGTGGGGGCTTCTCCCTGTGGGGCCCAGCACTGACCCCTCCCCACACAGCCACAGGCACCCCATCCCAGCCTTCTCACCCTCGGACGTGGCCTCCGTGGGCTCCGTGTCCAGGACCGCCCTCCAATGGAGTACCGCGGGCAGTGGTCTGGGAGGTACCGGAGGCCTTCCCAGGACCGGGGACTCCTGGGTCAGGGAGGAGTGCGTGTCTTCCCGCCTCCTTCCTCTTTCATCCGTGGCCTGCCAAGGCAGAGACGGGGAGTGTGCAAGAAGCATCAGAGCCCTGCCCGGCCATCCCCACTGTCCTCCTGCCCAGTGCCCCTGCTTCTCCCGGGTCCCACGCAGACCTGCGCGTGCACAGCCCCGCACCTGGGTCAGTGACCCATCCCTGCAGGGTCACAGGATAAACCCAGGGCAGAAGGGTGCGGCCCCCATACCCCGTCCCAACTAGCCAGCCTTAACCTGGGGTGTGAACATGATCTGCCCACCAGGCATCTGACCCCTCATCAGCCTGCTCCTGCTCGGGCGTCTCCACCCCAGTGAGCTCTCTTTACACACACACATGCACACACACGCACACACACGCACACACACACACA
>NW_019154128.1:0-103614 GCF_002288905.1 Enhydra lutris kenyoni
TATTACAGTCTTACAAGGAGAGGAAGAGAGAGCAAAATGTGGAAAGATCTTACAAAACCTTATAAAAGCCATAGATTTGAAATAGGCCATAGATTTGGAATAGAGGGTCAAGTCCTTGGCAAATTTAACCTTCCCAAGAAAATGAAGTTATCTTCATATACATAACCCAAGGTTCTGACAGATTAACTTGATTTTCTGTTTGCCATCTCTGCCCTAGTGGTGATAATAGAGGCAGTATGACTCACAGCACACAATCTTTTCATCTCTGTGAACCATCTTATAATGTAAACCAGAGTGGTTACTCCACTTCCCTTAGTCTCTGTGAGACCTTAACATGCTTTGTAAACAAGGAAAAGGCCCCCTCATTGCCTAACTCTAAATGGTAATGAACTTCAAAGACATGTGTGGTATTCCATTCACAAGTATTTCTAATTTGGGGCAGAAGCACATATGCAAAACAACGCGTTCAGCTATAAGTGGTATCTACAATGTGAATCTTTTTGCCTGAGTACTGCTCTCTCCCTTCCTGTTGTAACTTATTTAGAGGAAGCTTCTAGGAGGTAGGGAGAGAATGGCTGGTGGCAGTTCAGTCTGGCAGCCTGGATGTGTGTGGTGTTGGGAAAGTCTTCTTTGAATGAAACCACTGGCTGAATTTCCATCACTAGAAAGAATGTTCAAGGGAAACCATCTGCATGTAAATTCCTTTGCCTGGAAATCAGGAGGGGAAGAATTTTCAGAGATGCCCTATAGGATGCCTTAAAATGCATTAAAAGTAAATGCATCTCTGTGCAGACAGAGCTCAAAGTTTCCCCCAGCTAACCCCAAATTGCAAAGTATAATATTTTCTTTGTCTAAATCCGTTCCTTTTTTATCAACAGTCTGTGAGATGGGAAGGAGATGGGAGAGGCAACACATCTGGGAATGAGAACCTTTTTTCTTCTCCTTGACATTAATTTTAATGAACATTTTTCTTATTCCTTTTTATTTAACTAAATTCTATCAAACTATTTCTCAGCATTAACTCTCCTGTATCTTTCTGCCCATTGCACACTGCTGCCATTTCACTTCAGATATAAATTCTTATGCCTGGAAAAGTGGGTAACTACCCCCCGATCTTCTTTCTTTCTTCACCAAAGTACTGCTATAAGTCTTTCTAAAACTGCAACTGATCCAATCACTTTACTGCTCAAATTTGGCACTCACGTCATTCATGTAGAATCTCTTTGAGTATCTGCAGTGTGCAAGTGGTAGTTCTAGACCCTGAAGCATCACTCCCATTTTTTGTCTCAGCTTGTCTTCTACATTTTCCAAGCAATTTGTCTGCTCACTCTGTCCTGAACACAGCTGTTGAGTTTTTGACCTCCAATTTTTGCTCACTGTTTATCCCCACCTGGTGTGCTTGCACCTCTTGTTACCTGCTAAACTTCTATTCCTTGTGGAAGGTCTGATCCAGTGCCACTCATCTGTGAAGGCTTCCATGAAGCTGCTCTGGACCTCATATCTTTTCTTTCCCCAAACTTACCTAATTAACAACAGTTGGCTTTACTCAGTCAATTAGCTTCATTTATTATTGAGCATTGCCTTTTGTTTGTTCACTTTTCACACTATGTCTCCAAGTGATTATATGGTTTAGAAAAGAAGAACATATATATTTTTATTACTTTTTTTTTTTACTTCTTTCTTTTCAGCATGGCAGAATTCATCGTTTATGCACCACACCCAGTGCTCCATGCAAGACATGCCCTCCGTAATACCCACCACTTGGCTCCCCCAACCTCCCAACCCCCACCCATGAAAAACCCTCAGGTTGTTTTTCAGAGTCCATAGTCTCTCATGGTTCATCTCCGTTCCAATTTCCCTCAACTACCTTCTCCTCTCCAACTCCCCACGTCCTCCATGTTATTTGTTATGCTCCACAAATACCTGAAACCATATGGTAATTGATTCTCTGTGCTTGACTTATTTCACTCAGCATAATCTCTTCCAGTCCCGTCCATGTTGCTACAAAAGTTGGGTATTCATCCTTTCTGATGGAGGCATAATACTCCATAGTGTATATGGACGACATCTTCCTTATCCATTCGTCCGTTGAAGGGCACCTTGGTTCTTTCACAGTTTGGCGACCATGGCCATTGCTGCTATAAGCTTTGGGGCACAGATGGCTCTTCATTTCACTACATCTGTATCTTTGGTGTAAATACCCGGTAGTGCAATTGCAGGGTCATAGGGAAACTCTATTTTTAATTTCTTTTTTTTTTAATTTTTAAATTAAATTTTATTTATGTTTTTTATTTCTTTTCAGCGTAACAGTATTCATTGTTTTTGCACCACACCCAGTGCTCCGTGCAATACATGCCCTCCCTAATACCCACCACCTTGTTCCCCCAACCTCCCACCCCCCCGCCCCTTCAAGACCTTCAGGTTTTTTTTCAGAGTCCATAGTCTCTCATGGCTCACCTCCCCTTCCAATTTCCCCCAACTCCTTTCTCCTCTCCACCTCCCCATGTCCTCCATGTTATTTGTTATGCTCCAAAAATAAGTGAAACCGTATGATAATTGGTAAATACCCAGTAGTACAATTGCAGGGTCATAGGGAAGCTCTATTTTTAATTTCTTGAGGAATCTCCACACTGCTCTCCAAAGTGGATGCACCAACTTGCATTCCCACCAACAGTGGAAGAGGGTTCCCCTTTCTCCACATCCTCTCCAACACATGTTATTTCCTGTCTTGCTAATTTTGGCCATTCTAACTCGTGTAAGGTGATATCTCAATGTGGTTTCAATTTGAATCTCCCTGATGGCTAGTGATGATGAACATTTTTTCATGTGTCTGATAGCCATTTGTATGTCTTCATTGGAGAAGTGTCTGTTCATATCTTCTGCCCATTTTTTTATATGATTGTCTGTTTTGTGTGTGTTGAGTTTGAGAAGTTCTTTATAGATCCTGGATATCAACCTTTTGTCTGTACTGTCATTTGCAAATATCTTCCCCCATTCCGTGGGTTGCCTCTTTGTTTTGTTGATTGTTTCCTTTGCTGAGCAGAAGCTTTTGATCTTGATGAAGTCCCAAAAGTTCATTTTTGCTTTTGTTTCCTTTGCCTTTGGAGACATATCTTGAAAGAAGTTGCTGTGGCTGATATCAAAGAGGTTACTGCCTATGTTATCCTCTAGGATTCTGATGGATTCCTGATTCACGTTGAGGTCTTTTATCCATTTCGAGTTTATCTTTGTGTACGGTGTAAGAGAATGGTCGAGTTTCCTTCTTCTACTTGTATCTGTCCAATTTTCCCAGCACCATTTATTGAAGAGACTGTCTTTTTTCTCCTGTATATTTTTTCCTGCTTTGTCGAAGATTATTTGACCATAGAGTTGAGGGTCCATATCTGGGTTCTCGACTCTGTTCCACTGGTCTATGTGTCTGTTTTTGTGCCAGTACCATGCTGTCTTGGTGATCACAGCTTTGTAGTAAAGCTTGAAATCAAGTAACGTGATGCCCCCAGTTTTGTTTTTCTTTTTCAACATTTCCTTAGCGGTTCAGGGTCTCTTCTGATTCCATACAATTTTAGGATTATTTGTTCCAGCTCTTTGAAAAATACCAGTGGAATTTTGATCAGAATGGCATTAAAGGTATAGATTGCTCTAGGCAGTAGAGACATTTTAACAATGTCATTCTTCCAATCCAAGAGCATGGAATGCTCTTCCATCTTTTTGTGTCTTCTTCAATTTCTTTCATGAGTGTTCTGTAGTTCCTTGAGTACAGATCCTTTACCTCTTTGGTTAGGTTTATTCCCAGGTATCTTATGGTTCTTGATGCTATAGTAAATGGAATCGATTTTCTAATTTCCCTTTCTATATTTTCATTGTTAGTGTATAAGAAAGCCACTGATTTCTATACATTGACTTTGTATCCTGCCACGTTAATGAATTGCTGTATGAGTTCTAGTAGTTTGGGGGTGGAGTCTTTTGGGTTTTCCATATAAAGAATCATGTCATCTGTGAAGAGAGAGAGTTTGACTTCTTCATTGCCAATTTGGATACCTTTTATTTCTCTTTGGATGGTAGCAGAATTTGAAATAATTTATGTCCTTTGATGATTTGAGCAGGTGGTTTTAAATGCTATTTTGGATCTCACCCATGAGATATATGGATTTTTGAATATAGCAAACTAATAGGATTGAAAACTCCCCAAAGGGAGATATAGTATAGGTCCTCAATGGTTTATCCATAATTCTGAAAGTAAGAAAGTTCTGAAAACTATAAAATGTTTCCTTCTTTTTTGGTTGTGAATCTTGAACTGATCTGAGCTGATTTTGTGGCAAAACATGAACCAGATGTGAGGTTCCTTTAACTAACATGAATACTTATATATTATGTTGCAGAAATAGCATTAGGTTTGTTTACAGGTGCTGCCCCCAGCCTGTCACGGTGTTAATGTAAAGTAAATGAGCAACATCACCTCTATAAAATTAGGAAGAAAATGCATTTTAAAACACATTCGTTTCCATGCACAAATTGTCAGATTGTGGCCCTGTATTACCATTAGTTTTATTTTAAGGTGTTTTATCAGATAAAGAATTATGCACCACAGTTTCCAAATGTATATGACATGGGCTGAGTCTGAATATGCACTCAGGCCAGAGCTAACTGCCCCATTCTAGATCATTTTCTGGCAGTTTTCTGTGTCCTGAGGGAATGGTGCATCCATAGTTGAGCCTTGAAATCTGTTCTATAAACATTTTTGAAGTTTCCAAACAAAAAGATAAAGGATGGGTTCAAAGTCATGTCCAAACATCACTGGCTTCTGAGTTGAATTAATTGAATTAATGTTTGTAATTAACTCATGGGACTCTGCCTCCATTGTGAGCAGAGTTTGCTAGTCCCCATGAGATGACCCATCCACTTCAATGCTTATTCTTATGCCAGGCTTATCACTGGGAAGAGAAGAAAAAAAATTTAAGAATGTTCCAGACCAACCTAGACGTTCTTATGACAGTTCAGTTAAAGGGTGGCTAATAAGAGAACATAACAGAACAGCTCCAATGTGACATATGCTTCATTTTATCTACTCCTAACAGTAAGCATGTTTAAAAAGGGGGAGATTATTGTCCCTATTTTACATCTAAAGGAAATGAAGGTTCAGGAATATTAAATACCTTGACAAAGGCCTACAGCCAGAAGCTACAGTGCCCTTACTTGAAACCATGTCTCTATAATGCCAAAGTCCATGCAGCCTCTCTAGGAAAAAAGGAAAACCTAAAGCCAGTAATAATAGATAATATCAAAATTCAAAGTGCTTTTCACTGAAACTTAATTGCCATTTCTTGCTTTGCCAATAATGCACGTTTCTAAGAACTGGCCAAAAAATGTAGACATTTGAGAACACCTAAAGCATTATCCACACCTGTGGACACAGTGGACCTCCATGCATCTATCTCACAAAAATCAGACATTCCTTCCCTGACTTTTAAAATGAAATCCTAGGGAGACAAAATTCAATGTGCCAAGTCAAATGCATTTTGAAAAAGTAAGAATGTGGAAAACACACGCCTAGAGTTTCATGAAGAGTTTATGTTTTAACGATTCACCATTTCCTGGCTCTTATAAATAAAAATAAAGCTATGGGTGCCTTAAGACAATGGGATGGCCAGTAGAAAGGCAAATACCAGCAAAAGGCATGTTAAAAGCATCATTTGTCATCTGTTTTATTTTTCTTGGTTTGAAGTTCATGGAGAGATGTGCCTCATTCCAAGAAAGAAAAATTATAAAAATGTTCTACCTTGAGTAGTAACCTACGGGAGAAGCGTGTAGTACATCACCTTCCCTTCTTCCCCCTGCCGCCCACTGCACACAGCCAGTACACCAATTTCTCTCTACTGAGTGGTTCTCAAACTTAAATATATCAGAGTCACCTGGAGGGTTGTCCTAGCACAACCCGTGCTCACCTGTGGAGTCTCTGATCCAGGAAGTCTAGGTGGGGCCTAGGAATTGGCATTTTGAAGTACCCAGGTCATGCCGATACTGCTGGTCCAGGGATTGCTCTTGGAAGACAATTGCTTTGATGAAGACTGTTGTTGAACTTGTGCTCAACAAGCTTCAGGACAGCAATTCTAGAAAGGTAATGAACATAATCATCACCTGGGAACTTGTTAAAATTCAGCAGCTCTCTGTTGATTCTTAACCCTGGTTGAACATTAGAATCATTTGGGGAGATACTGTCCCCAGGTCCCACCTCAGACCTAGTGAGGCAAAATTTTTGAGGCTGCGACTGAGGAAACTTAGTTTATAAAAAGCTCCTCCAATGATCTTATACCATGGAAGGTTCATAACCACTGCACATCTGATTTTAAAAGCATGTGTTTGTGGCCATGGGGTAGGCATTGAGAAACATGTCCTAGGCAAGTCTCATGCACTTTGAGAGTGTGTTGGGGATGAGACCAAACCTTTGCTCATTTTCCACCCACCCTATACCTCCAAGTGCAAGCTCCCCATATACAGTTCCAGCCTTTGCACTTGCTCCCCCCCTGTCTGGAAAGCTTATCTTCTCTACTCACCAGGTTAACTCTTTCATATCCTTAGACATTAAGCTCAGGGAGCTCCTCCCCCAGAAACTGCTAGATGCCCCTCTTCTCTGCTCTAGGGGACCCTCTGTTGTCTTTTACCATAGGTAGAGTTTCCTTCCACTTTTCTACCAGTCTCCTACTTAAGTGCTAATCCCTAAAGTCAGGGGTGATGATTTTACTTTGTGCTTTGTCTGCCCTTACTGAATGTAATCTTCAAATACTAGGTGCTCAATGAAATTAAATGGATTGATGTTAATTCAAATCTATAAAGAGAGAGAAAAACCTGATTTTTTTTCTTTTCTAATATTTTATTTATCATATATTATATTTTATAATATATGTATTTTTTATTTTTATTTATTTTTATTATTTATAAAATCATACAATATATATTATTATTATTTATATTATTTATATAATCATACAATAGAGCATGAGTGGGGTGAGTAGCAAAGGGATAAGCAAAATCTGACTCCCTGCTGAGCAGGGAGCCCTAATCCAGGAGGGATATCATGATCCTGGGATCATGACCTGAGCTGAAGGCAGATGCTTAACCAACTGAGCCAGCCAGGCTCCTCATTGGTGATATTTTCACCAAAAAATAGGTTTTTAATGAAAACATGGGATAAACCTTAATGTCCTTCCATGAAAAGTGTGTAATATATTAGAATATAAGCTAACATTAATGATTATTTAAACAATTTTCAATATTCTACAAACAGAGCATTTATTTATGACTTCTTTTTTCAACTTTTTTTAAATTTTTAATCATTTTTTTAATTTTCAGCATAACAGTATTCATTGTTTTTGTACCACACCCAGTGCTCCATGCTGTCCGTGCTCTCTCTAATACCCACCACCTGGTTCCCCCAACCTCCCACCCCCCCACCTCTTCAAACCCTTCAGATTGTTTTTCAGAGTCCATAGTCTCTCATTGTTCACCTCCCCTTCCAATTTCCCCCAACTCCCTTCTCCTAACTCCCCATGTCCTCCATGCTATTTGTTATGCTCCACAAATAAGTGAAACCATATGATAATTGACTCTCTCTGCTTGACTTACTTCACTCAGCATTGTAAGGGCCTGCCCTCCCAGAGGAACTAGCTTGTGGACCCCGGATGTAGGGGTGGGGCAGGCCGGGTGGAGACGTCCAATCAGTGGGGCGCACGTATATCCACTAGGGTGAATTGAAATTCAATTGGCCACCTGTGTAGGGGCGGGGCTCAACCACCCCCCATAAAGGTTGGTCTGCAAGGCTGTTGGAGGGAGAAGGAGAGCTGTCCCAGGAAGAAGAAGGAGAGCTGGCGGGAGCAGAGCTGTAAGAGCTCTTGTAAGAGCTGTTGGAGCTGTAACAGCTCTTGTCAGAGCTGTAGGTAGAGTGGAGACAGCGAGCTGCAGGAGGCAGGCGGTTCTGTTGGCTCCTGCGCTCAAGCTGCCCTCGAGCGGTGCACGGGGCCTAAGCCGGCAGCTGGAGGTCCCTCCACCGCGCGCCCTGATGGCACCCGCCCGCTAGCTGAGGCTGGAGTGAGCGCTGCAGCGATGGAATGCTAGCGCTGCTGGCCACCAGCGCCCAAGATGGCCCGCCATCCAGCAGCTGCTTCGTGTGCATGGCGCTGCCCCTGGAGGTGGCGCATGCCAGCTGCCCATTGACCGTGATGCCCATGCAGGGCGGCGCGCTGAGCCCCGAGGAGAAGCTGCAGGCCACAATGCTGCAGAGACCTTCGTGCAGCAGAAGGAGATGTTGGTGTGCTGTGAGGGGCTGGCGGGCGGCAAGGCACAAGGCCCGGCAGCCACAGGCAAGGACACGATGGGCGATCCCCTGCGGGACCCCGGCTACGTCATGGAGCAGCTCAGCCGCTCGTGCAGCCTCCAGCGGTCCCAACGCCAGCGGCCCCGAGCCACCAGCAGTCCCACGCCTGCTGCCTCGAGCTGCCCGTGGCCCCAGCCCAGCAGTCCGGACGCCAGCGGCCCCGACGCCAGCAGCCCCGCCCACACCGCGGCTTCGGCAGCAGCGCCGCGGGGAGCAGCGGAGCCACCAGCAGCCGAGCCGCCTGCGGCCCCGCGCCGCCAGGGGCCCCGACGCCTGCGGCCCCAAGATGCCTGCAGCACCGAGATGCCAGTGGCCCTGATGCCAGCGGCCCTGCCCACACACTGCGATCCTCGGCAGCGGCGCCGCGGGGAACCCTGAGCTGCTGCCTTGCCGGGGCTGTGTCATTCCGGGGAGCGGCTTCGTCAGGGAAGAGGCTTCCTCCAGGACGGCCTCGCCGGAGCAGCCTTGCCTGGGGAGCGGCCTCGCCGGAGCAGCCTTGTCTGGGGAGCAGCCTTGCCAGAGCAGCCTTGACAGAGTGGCGTCATGGGGAGCAGAATCTGTGTCATCGGTGTTGTCCTCCCTGTCATCATCACTGTCGTCATTGCCTTTTCTTGGGAGCGGCCCTGCCTGGGGAGCGACCTCACCAGCAGCGGCCTCTTCTTGGGAGCGGCCTCCTCGGAATCATCATCGTCGTCTTTTTGTAAGAGACAGCCCTGACCGGTCAGTTTGATTTTTGATGCTTGGTGTGAAATAAAGCTTTGTTTGATTTTCGCTTTATATCAATCTCGTTCCTTTGATCACAGACCCTAACAAGCATAATCTCTTCCAGTCCCGTCCATGTTGAAAAACCTGATTTTTTATCCCTCTGGCATGTTCTCTCTCCTTCTCTTTTCCTTTCTTTTTAAAAAATATGAATCAATATACATAGGATAAGACAGCTTCCTGGGATGAGAGAAATGCCTTATGTTAAATAAAATCAGCAATAATACCTTCAGTAATCATGAGAAAAGTCTCCTTTTTTTCTTTACTCAAATGAGATCTGCTCTGATACTATGAGATTGTAAAAATACATTAAAAAAAACTACACTTGAATGTCTGCTGCTTTAAATCTTATCACTTAAGTTCATTCTGAATTTTTAGGCTGAAATTTTGGAGAGTGTAACCATATGTTCCAACAATTATTTTGACTATGAAATTCCTTAGCGCACTCCAGGAAGTGATCCCGGAATCCTGAAATGGCAGGCAGGAACCTGTATCGATGCTGCAGGCTCCTCTGAAAATACGTGGAATATCAACTTGCTCAGGACAGACTTCCGGCATTGCTAGCCTTCAGGACAATCACAGATCACAGATTTCTACCTTGTCCCCTCTCTCGTGTGGCTTTCTCTTGCCCTGTCATATAATCCCACAATGCTGTGCAACAGTGGTTTGCTACAGCAAAGCGCAAGTCTTTGAGTTTGAGATGGGGCCCACCCCAGGGCATGTTTTGTTTTGTTTTCAGCCCAAGATGGGCTCAGTGTATATCTCAGCATCCACATAGTTTATGATGTATTTCTCCTTCTGTTATAAAAGCTGAAACTTTATAACCAATAATATTCCATGTCTGGCTAAGGGGAAAAAAGGGAATATCAAGGAAAGAAGGGAAACAAATGTCTTGCTTGGTTCTAGGGAATTTTTGTTTTTCCTAGCATATACTCTATAATGGTATGCATGTTTCCTGCATTAATGAACTTAAGACCTAAGGGCTGGGCAGCCAAGGAGTCCTTGAGGACTTCTGATTATATAGGATAATAAGAGGTATAGGCCCAAAAGCCTGATTGCAATGAGTTACAGCATGAATGGTCTTGGGGCAACAAATGCAGACCTCTTTTTAGAGAAACTTGATGAATAAGGAAGGAGAGGAATGGGGTGTAATTATTATTATACATTATTATTATTAACATTATTATATTATTAATAACATAAGCATCATTATTAGCTGATGCTTAGTAGGCATTCCAAAGCCAATTTTCCTAATTTAATTTCTGTTTCCTACCAGTATCCTACAGTTCTGGGAAAAGAACTGAATTTTTTTTTTAACCCTCCTGTGTCCTGGTATATTTTTACCTGCCTATCTTCTCCATGAAACCATAAGCTTGAAGACAGGAATGCTGTATTACATGACTAGCACTGTTCTTGGTATAAGCTGTGCTCATTGCATGTCCATTGAATAAAAGAATGTATGGACACTTCTCAGAAGAGTAGTTTCTCCACCCAATAAGCCATACATTGCATGTCTTGAATTTTTTCTCTGTACGTGTATTTTCTTCTTTGCTTATATCAATTACTTCAAAATGCAACTGGCAATTCATTTCCTCCAGAAATCTTTTCCCAATTAACCTAAACAGTCATTTTGCATATTTTAAGTGTATTCAATTTGTATGAATTTAAACTTAATAAATTCTCTTCTGTAAGTATTCCTAGGTCACAGTATGTTCATAAGTTTTCTATCCTCAAATATAACAAGACATTGTGCATGTTGAGCAAATGTTAACTGACATACACTATAAAATACATCTCAATATGCAGGTATCATAAATCAGTATCATAGGTCTGCTACCTCTGATCTGCTGGGCAGAAATATTCATCAGTGTCACAGTTCTGTGTTATTTATATAAAACAGAAGCTCATGAATTAGTGACCTTCAAAATGTCAAAATAACACTCCAAAATAATGCATCCTGCAATACATTATTAACATTCTAATTTTGTCTGTTGTGGCAAAAGTGAAGTGGCTAATAGAAGTGTCCTAGTCATTTAGTTACAAAAGATATTGTTTCTTCGTTATGATAATTGAATTTCACACATTTGGTGCACTTATTCATATTTTAATAAACATCTAACAAGTGAATTACTTGAGAATTATTAAAAATTAAAAGCTAAGTATGGGGGCACTTGGGTGGCTCAATGAGTTAAGCCCCTGCCTTCAGCTCAGGTCATGATCTCAGGGTACTGGGATGGAGCCACACATCTGGCTCTCTGCTCAGCAGGGAGACTGATCCTCCCTCACCCCACATGCTTCTCTGCCTGCTTGTGGTCTCTGCCTGTCAAATAAATAAATAAAATCTTTAAAAAAAAAAGTCTGAAGCATTCAATGAGGACACAGGACTCTCAGTATGCAAAATCTGCATAGAAATTGTACTAATGGGAAATACGTAAGTAGAAAGAAACATCAATCCACGTACTATACAAATAAAGTTGAAGATTATCCAGCAGGCCATATTCTGTACACCTATTATAATCAGGGGTTACATTGTTCTGATTCTATTTCCCTGCTTCCCCTACTAAATTGGGACCTACACTAGGGCAGCATCTGTATTCTATTCATCTCTTTTCTTAATTCCTAGCATGATGTTTGGCATAAAATAGGCCCTTATTAATTATGAAACTGAATTAAAAACATACATGTGCATCTACCTAGCCAGGTACCTTTTACCCTTTTTTCATCTTTATATATATTTATTTATGCCAATGTACATCTAAATTTATTTGTATGGAAAAAATGTTCACAATGCCTTGATGAGAGGGAAAACAAGTTTCAAAATATTTAGAGAACCATCTTACCTGTATAAAGGTGTATCCATATATCCATAAGCTAAGAATGCAGAGATAGGCCTTTAAGGATAGTAAATAAGGTGTGGTTTCTAGATGATTTTCACTGAGATCTCCATATTTTTTCACATTGTCTGACTCTTTTCATGGTGATCCCAGGTTAACTTTATGACAGTGAAACAGTTTTCAAAATGTAAGTAGGATATAAATTGAACCAGGAAGACTCAGGTCCCAGGCCTGCTCCCTACTTCTGTGGCAAACTACTTGTCTAAGTTGAAATTTAATCATATAAGAGAAAACAAATGAAATAGATCTGCCCTTTTAACATTCTGGTATTGCTTTGAAGACGACCATGGGTATGACCTGGGCACAAAACTCGGGCATTACTTTTGCTTAATTTTTACTTTCAGCCCTCATTGTGTTCCATCAATAGGGAACTTAATCCTGGCTTTTTCTGGAATTTCACATCCTTGCCCCCACAAAGTTTTATGTGAGTTCTGGCATCTTACACAGTATTAAGGTTTGGGGTTTGCTGGGAACAGGTGAGGCTGTCACTGGTTGGGGGTCCAGAGACATAGCCAATGGGATGTCCATTCCACTGGCCCAGAGTGGCTCTCTCCTACTTCCAGATAACATTTGGGGTGCCAGGTATTTTGCAAATATTCTAATAGCCCCACCTTTGCAAGCCACCTTTTCTCTCAGTTCTTGCTCACACACAGATGCAGGGTCCAGAACCTGGGCTGGAAAACTCCTCTGCTTTCAGAATCAGTATTTGTCCTCCTTTCTGCTCAGAACCCAATAGAGGCACTTCCTTTTCTGGGGAAAGGGTAGCAAAAGCTTTATTGCCCTGGTCCTCATCCCTCACCTGCCTTGCCAAGACATGTTATCTATACTGTGGAATCCTCTCCAGCTCTGGGACTCATAAATGTCTTCTCTTTTACATCTTGTCACAAGACTGTGCCAAGGCTATGAGTACAGAGTACCTAACTGAGTGAAGTAAAAAGTTACAGGAATAAAAGGAGGAAACAAAACCCAGAGGTATTTTGAAGTATTTTCTTGACCTTTGTGAAAATGCTGTGATCATAGGAGAATATGTAGAGTGGACACAGACCAAATAGAAGACAGTCTACCAGCCTTGTCAATAGGGTTCTGAGGGGCATTAGATCCTAATGTACTAAGACATCCACCAAATGTAATACATTATCTCCTCTCTCTTTCACCTAAAGCAATATTAGCCATACCTGCTCCTTTTGGGAGGTGAGAAAAATAGTTACTCAAAACAGCCCCTCAGGGGACTTATTCTGTCCCTGAACTTGTTGGGAAAGACCCGCAAGACTCCTAACTGTGCTGAAATTCAGGTAAGGAGATCCTTAACTAAGAAGATAGTAAAAAAAAAAAAAAAAAAAAAAAAAAAAAAAAATTTGTAGCAAAAATGTGTAGATGTCTACCCCAGAAATGAAGGATCAAGGAAAACATTCTCGGGAGTGAGTGCCAGGTATGAGAGTGATTGGCAGGAATCTTGTACTCAAGAGAATGTGATAATGCTAGTCCTGTATTAATGAGGGCGTGAGGCTTTGGGATGTGAAGAACAGAAGCTTGGAATACTCTGAAAACAGGAACAGGAAATAGGAATTCTTTTGGTTTTTGTTGTTTGAATGTCTTAAGAGGATATGAAAATATCCTGGACCCAAAATTGTGGCATGCTACAAAGCTAGCCCTAGTGTTCCATATTTTAAAGGGAAGTGCAGAGATTACAGTCAAGATTACAAAGTGAAGAGGAAGTATGGTCTTTGAGGTCAGATGGGTGGCCCCAGTTAACAGTCCACCTTCAACATTTCCTTAATTTCAGATACTCAGTTTGATTTTCCATAAAAACAGAAGCTGCCATTTATCTTGTAATGTTGTGGAGAGAGTCAAATGAAGCAGATGTAAAGAGTCTACGATAGTGTCTGGCATATAATAGATCCTCAGTAACTGCCAGGCATCATTATTTCTCTTGGTTTTACTTTAGTTGCTCCACAATGAGACAAGTATACCTACTGTCTTAAGAAATAAAAATATAAGGGTGCCTGGGTGGTTCAGTGGGTTAAAGCCTCTGCCTTCAGCTCAGGTCATGGTCTCAGGGTCCTGGGATTGAGCCCCACATCAGGCTCTCTGCTCAGCGGGGAACCTGCTTCCTCCTCTCTTTCTGCCTGCCTCTCTGCCTACCTGTGATCTCTGTCAAATAAATAAATAAAATCTTAAAAAAAAGAAAGAAAGAAAAATATAAACTATAAAAATACCTCATCTTTTCCACTTTTCTAGCCTTTGGAGAACTACTCAAATAATAAGAACTTGTGGTTAAAAAGAGGGAAAGAGAGTGTTGCCTGGGTGGCTCAGTCTGTTAAGCGTCTGCCTTTGGCTAAGGTCATGATCCCAGAATCCTGGGATCCAGGCCAGCACTGGGATCCCTGCTCAGCGGGAGGCCTGCTTCTCCCTCTCCCTCTGCCCACCCCACCCACCCCCCGCCCCTACTCATGCTCTCTCTCATGCTCACTCTCAAATAAATAAAATCTTTTAAAAAAAAAACCCATCTCCTTAAAGAGAGAGACAGAGAAAGAGAGAATGACAAGGTTACAGAATCTATGGCTTTCCTGAGAAGCATAAGGAGCTATTTTGTCTCTTCCCATCTGCTTAGTGATAAATAGATTCATTGTTTATCTATTTTGTTAGGGGAGAAAATGGGATGTGTGGGTAATTGTTTTTCTTGTGTGGTGCGTGTAATTCTATTTTTTTTAAAGATTTTATTTATTTATTTGACAGAGAGAGATCATAAGTAGGCAGAGAGGCAGGCAGAGAGAGAGAGGAGGAAGCAGGCTCCTTGCCAAGCAGAGAGCCTAATGTGGGGCTCGATCCCAGGACCCTGAGATCATGACCTGAGCCGAAAGCAGAGACTTAACCCACTGAGCCACCCAGGTGCCCCTGTAATTCTATTTTTGTAAAGTGCTGATCCTGGTCAATTCTAAATACCTTTAATTTTGAAAGATTCTATTTTCTTCTGGAATCCTCTTGTACCCACAAAATTAGTAATGGAGTATCATTTAAATAATATACTCTGGTGAGACCATAACAAAATGGTTAAGAGAAGCATTTTGAAGGTTGACTTAAAATACATTGACTTTGAAATAAATATAGATCTGGTGTAAAGAATGGATTCAACTAGAGGCACACATTATTTTCCTAACAGATAAGATTTTGGGGAAGATACGTATTTTAGTTTAAAATATTCTAGTTTGAGTTTGGTTGTACCATAGCTTACATAATACTAATTAGATGCTGGCTTAGAAATATGTGTTAGCCATAAAATTTTGGCTAGATTCACATGAGAAATCTGATAGGGCAAAGACCAACATGATTATACACATGTTTAGAATCTTGAGGAAAAACATATTATGCACCATGTAGTAAAATTGTTCCATGATGTTAAGGAGAAGCAATAAAATTGTTCTGTGAAGAATCTGAGCACTGCTAGGTTCAGAGTGACTAGATTGAGGCTTTATTTCTTAAACATTTAACTGAGCTGGATGGTGGTCTTTGACACTCAGCTCTCTTGAGCCAAAATTTCTAATAAAACCAAATGTAGAAAGCGTCCATCTTACAAATATTTTTTAATTTCTTTTGTTAAAATTAATGGAGATTATTTAATGCAATAGACTTATAATGCTTGCTTTGAAAGCTTAGAAAAACTCCTACTTTATAAACTATTTTATATTGGTTATTTACTCTTAATAGATATCTAGATATATGATTTTACCTGCTGTATTTAAACTAAGGAAGTAATAAAGTTATTGAATACCTGTTATGTATTCAAATAATTCAAGTTAATATCCAAAACCATGAAATTATCAAAACTGTTTTTCTTAATCTGTCCAGCATTTCAATGCTAAATTCACATTAAAAGTAATAAATATAGGGGCACCTGGGTGACTCAGTCAGTTAAACATCTGCCTTTGGCTCGGGTCATGATCCTGGGGTCCCGGGATCAAGGCCTGCATCAGGCTCCCTGCTTAATGGAGATTCAGCTTCTCTCTCTCCCTCTGACCCCCACTCATGCTTGGTGTCTCTCTCTAGCGCTCTTTCTCTCTCAAATAAATAAATAAAATCTTAAAAAATTAATATAAGATAACTTGCTGATTATTCAAAATAGCATAGATTCATAAGAAGTATGTTCTATTCCCCTATCTGCACTCTATATGTGTGGTATGTTCAGAAGTGTTAAGAGGAATGAAGTCATGTGGCTGATGTCAGAAGGTGAGGTATGTGTCTGTGGTAAAAGAAAAATGCTCTATGGTGTGTCTCATTACCAACTTCCTATTCCCCTGAAAGTGGTCTTCAGCCTGCTTTCCTTCCTGGCCTGCCTGACTTCCAGCCTTTCCAACTGCCTGCCTTCTCATAGGCTCTGGGGTGGGGCCTGAGGCTGTACCTTGGCTTGAGTCCAAGTGTTTAGAGAAGGTGTGATTTTTGTCCTTTCGTGGTGCTAGAACTCAGCTTGTCTTCCCTCTCTGAGAGAGGAGGGAAGAGTCATCTGGCTTCTATTTACTTTTGATAATTTTGTGCACACAAGAAACATAGAGAGGGTTAGATCTATATGGGCATCCAGGCAAGATAGAGACCAATAGATTACAGCAAAGGAGTGAAGAGGCACCTGAGTGGCATAGTCAGTTGAGATTCTGACTCTTGGCTAGGATTTGTGATATTGGGATTGGGGGATGAGCCCTGAGTGGGGCTCTGTGCTCAGTGCAGGGTCTGCTTGGGACTCTCTCCCTCTCCCTCTGCCCCTTCCACCACCTCTAAAATAAATGAATGAATCTTGAAAAAAAAATAAAATAAAGATGATGATACCATCAAGATGGCATCATCTGTTGTTCCTAACTTTAGTCCCCCTCACAAGAAGACACTAGACAATTCATAGACAGAACCCCATTGAGAAAATCCTCAAATCCAAGGGTAAGGCTGACAACAGAGACCAAGAAGAGAGCACTAGGTGGGGGAGGGGAGCTGCTACACTCCGATGGTGTTTTCCCTCCCCCAGGCCAGCACAGAGCCACATCAAGATCCCCCTGGGCCTACAGTTTCTCCAGTGGGAGAGAATCTAAGGTGAACAACAACTCCCCTGGCATTGTGGGATGTTTCCCAAGAGGCCCCCTCAGATCTTGCCTCCTGGAGACGCTCAGAGAGGAGATAGGGAGAAGGAGATGGGGCTTACCGCAGCCAGCACTCAGGTCTGGGTGGATTGCGTTCTTCCTTGCAGCGTGCCTGAGCAGAGATCCCAGCGAGTGGCTCTGCAGATATGGCCCTATATGGCCAGGAATTTCAGCTGGCAATCCAGCTTGGATCCCCAGCCGGCTAATCTAACCAGCCCCAGCAGGGCAGGAAAGGAAATCTGTATCCCTGCTTAACTGCTGAATACAGCCTCTAGTCCCTCCTAACCAGTAAGCCCGACTGGAGAATCAGGCCTGATACAATCAGTAAAGTCATTAACTAATTAGTGAATTATATTAAAATATATATGGGGTGGAATATTCAGCCACCAAAAAGAAAAAAATTCTACCACTTACAACAACATGGATAAACCTTGAGGGCAATATACGAAGTGACCCAAGTCAGAAAGAAAAACAAATCCTGTATAATTTCACTTACATGTGGAATATGAAACAACAGATTTTATAGAAAAGAGAAGTTTGCTGATTGCTGATTGCCAGGGGTGGGGGTGGAGTGGGATGGGGTAAATGGGTAAAGGTGGTCAAAGGCTATACATTTCAATTTATAAGATTTTGAAAAGGTCTGGGGATGTAATGTATTACATGGTGACTCTAGTTAACAATATTGTATTATATATTTGAAAGTTGCCAGGAGAGCACATCTTCAAAGTTCTTAACACACACGCACACACATGCTCACACACACAAACATAAGTGCAGGGAGTGATGGATGTGTTAACTAATCTTATTGTAATCATTTCACAATATATATGAAATCATCCCACTGTACACACATAACATTTCTGTTCTCCCTCTCCTTTTTTCAAACTCACTTTGGGTTCTGAGTTTATTTACTGAAATACAATACCAGGAAGTAGCTGTCATTGAGGCTCTCTTAGAGGTTGCCTATCATGGAGTTCTTGTTATTTAAATAGTTGAGGAAGCCTCCTGGTTTTTGCACACTTGGGTCCTTCTCTCTTCTGGAATGTAGGTTGAACAGAGTGAGGCTCTTCAAATGAGAGTATATGGCAGACATGGTAGGACTTTTTTCCCAATGGTGGGTTACACAAAGACTGTAGCTTCCTGCTTGGGGGTGCATTCTTGTGTTATATGTCAATTATATCTCAATAAACCTGGAAAAAGTGTCTGTAATGTGTATTTCAGTAATAAACTCAGTGCGCAAAGTGAGTGTGAAAAAGGAGAGGGAGGAGAGCTAGGTTATGTGTGTGCTCAGTGGCTGGAGAATTACTGAAGATAAATATTTCATTAGATCATAAAAAAAGTGAGATGAGTTTCATTCTTCTACTTATAGCTGTCCAGTTTTCCCAGCACCATTTATTGAAGAGACTGTCTTTTTTCCGCTGTATATTTTTTCCCGTTTTGTTGAAGATTACTTGACCATAGAGTTGAGGGTCCATATCTGGGCTCTCTACTCTGTTCCACTGGTTTATGTGTCTGTTTTTATGCCAGTACCATGCTGTCTTGGTGATCACAGCTTTGTAGTAAAGCTTGAAATCAGGTAACGTGATGCCACTAGTTTTATTTTTGTTTTTCAACATTTTCTTAGTGATTCAGGGTCTCCTCTGATTCCATACAAATTATAGGATTATTTGCTCCAGCTCTTTTAAAAATACCAGGGGAATTTTGATTGGAATGGCATGCAGAAGAATGAAACTCAACCATTTTCTTACACCGTACACAAAGATAAACTCGAAATGGATTAAAGACCTCAACGTGAGACAGGAATCCATCAGAATCCTAGAGGAGAACATAGGCAGTAACCTCTTCGATATCAGCCACAGCGATTTCTTTCAAGATATGTCTCCAAAGGCAAAGGAAACAAAAGTGAAAATGAACTTTTGGGCCTTCATCAAGATCAAAACCTGCTCAATGAAGGAAACAGTCAACAAAACAAAGAGGCAACCCATGGAATGGGAGAAGATATTTGCAAATCACAGCACAGACAAAAGGTTGATATCCAGGATCTATAAAGAACTTCTCAAACTCAACACATACAAAACAGACAATCATATCAAAAAATGCACAGAAGATATGAACAGACACTTCTCCAATGAAGACATACAAATGGCTATCAGACACATGAAAAAATGTTCATCATCACTAGCCATCAGGGAGATTCAAATGAAAACCACATTGAGATACCACCTTACACCAGTTAGAATGGCCAAAATTAGCAAGACAGGAAACAACATGTGTTGGAGAGGATATGGAAAAAGGGGAACCCTCTTCCACTGTTGGTGGGAATGCAAGTTGGTGCATCCACTTTGGAGAGCAGTGTGGAGATTCCTCAAGAAATTAAAAATAGAGCTTCCCTATGACCCTGCAATTGTACTACTGGGTATTTACCCCAAAGATACAGATGTAGTGAAAAGAAGGGCCACCTGTACCCCCAATGTTTATAGCATCAATGGCCAGGGTCACCAAACTGTGGAACGAACCAAGATGCCCTTCAACAGATGAATGGATAAGGAAGAAGTGGTCCATATACACTATGGAGTATTATGCCTCTATCAGAAAGGATGAATACCCAACTTTTGTAGCAAGATGGACAGGACTGGAAGAGATTATGCTGAGTGAAATAAGTCAAGCAGAGAGAGTCAAGTATCATATGGTTTCACTTATTTGTGGGAGCATAAAAAATAACAGGGAGAACATGGGGAGACGGAGAGGAGAAGGGAGTTGAGGGAAATTGGAAGGGGAGGTAAACCATGAGAGACTATGGACTCTGAAAAACAACCTGAGGGTCTTGAAGGGGCGGGGGGGGTGGGAGGTTGGGGGAACAAGGTGGTGGGTATTAGGGATGGCACGTATCGCATGGAGCACTGGGTGTGGTGCAAAAAAACAATAAATACTGTTAGGCTGAAAAGAAATTAAAAAAAAAAAAGTGAGATGAGAATATATCCAGCATCAGACTGATTCCAGTATTATCATTTTATTTAGACTAATGGTAAAATCTTTCACAAGGAAATTATCTCCCTTTTATCCAGTCCTTTATAAAAATTTGTTTCTAACGGAACTATGTCCTAGAGTCCTGTTGATTTTTATGTATCCACGCTTAAATTACAATGAACATTCTCCTTGTCATCTTCAAAAAAAGCATCATTAGGGGCACCTGGGTGGCTCAGTGTGTTAAACCTCTGCCTTGGGCTCAGGTCATGATCTCAGAGTCTTGGGATTGAGCCCAGCATCCAGCTCTCTGCTGGGCGGGGAGCCTGCTTCCCTTTCCCCTTTTGCCTTCCTCTCTGCCTACTTGTGATCTCTCTCTCTCTCTGTCAAATAAATAAATACAATCTTTAGTGGAAAAAAGAAGGAAAAAAGAAAAGCACCATTAATTCACAGTTATCGCTGGGTAGATACTATGGAGTTTTATCTAGTTTTATCTAGTTTTCATTAGTGTTGATACATGATCAAATAAAATCACTCGTTGAATGTATTTATAATGAGCGAATAAAGCACTATCTGAAACCTCTGTAACTCACAGATTACAGAGGCAATCTTTGAAATAATATTTCATTCGCTAGTGGGAAGTGATCGTGGAACCATTTCTTACAAATACATTTATATGTATTTGTGCATGTAAGTGATACATATGATATGTATATATGTATATCCCATGGATATGTATGTAAATGTACATAGGTACATAAATAAGAACTCAAATCAAATTTAAATAAATTTAAAAAATTTACATAAGGCCAAAAAAATTCAAAGCAGAGGTGACTCAAAATTCTAATGAAAACACATACGTGATGAAAAATCTCAAAATGCAAGAAAAAGACAGTCTCTATTCCATTCTCAGAATTTCATTTAAGATCAGAGTTGAAGGAGTGGCCTTTTCTTTAGAATTGCAATGTGCTTTCCAAACACCTTTCATTTTAATGTGACTCTGGGTGATAGTCCCTAAGATTCTAACATTTGGGCACTGTAAACATTATTTTACTCCTGTGGCCCACTGAACAACCTCCAAAAAAAAAAGAAACTTTGGCAACTATTTGTAATGGAAATGAAGTAATCATCATTTTCTATTTCTCTCTGCATTTCTGACACAAGCCTGACAATACTGAGTGAAAATGTTCTGGAAAGTAGAACTGGGATGTGAATACAAAGCAACATTATGGCTTTGTCCCTCAATGTTTCCCCAGATCCAATGTTCCTGAGAAAAAATCTTCCATTCTCCTCTTTTGACTGTATGTATGGCTGTGCCCTCTGGTGTCAGAATTTCTCTTATTCTGAGGCAGAACCTTCATCTTCATCAATTAATGCATGTAAATGGATGTGAAGATGTATTCTCAGATTCATCTGAAAGATATTTTCTGACCTCAATTTTTTTTTTACATTTATTCTGACCGATTCAATTTCTTAATGAAGTTTGCCTAGGAACAATCTGAAAAGCTGTCTAATGGTAAGAGGTGAAGAAAAAGAAGAAGAAGATGAAGACAAAAATGAAGATGAAGATGAAGACAAAGAAGAAGAAAGCATTATTTTGCAATCTTTACTCAGATTTTCTAACAAAACGTTTGCCAAGCCATATGGATCTAACTAAATCCCCTTGCTGTTGCAAGTTTCAGTAAGCACATGCCCAGGCTATTTGCATTCTAGGAAACAAATGTAGAACACATGTCTTGGAAACAACTTAATGTGAGAGTGAATAGTCTGGACTCCAGAACCAAGAACGTGAATCTTGGCTGTAAAGGACAGAGGATAAAAAAAAAGAAACAAACAAACAAAAAGTCTACATATAGAAATAAAACATTTGTCTTTAATGTCTAAGCTCTTTCCTTAAGACAGTGGGAAATCATTTTAATGAATGAGAGGAACCTGCCACGTTGTGGTGCTAAGTCATAGCAGTTTGGCTGTGCGTGTTCGACCATGCGACAGCTTTTGTGAAATAGAAAATATTGTTGCATTTTTCAACCGTAACTAAAGCTAAAGGCAAGGTTTCTGGCTTCATTCACAGCTTACTGATTAGGCAGGTGGACCAAATGCTGACAAAGAGGAAACTAAGGAAAACAAAAACACTTATACTTATGGAAATGTTACCTGATCTAATGCCCTCCCCCCACAAAAACAAGAAAACATTAAAATTTTCTGAATGGTTTTAAGTAAGGCATATCTTTCAAAAATTTGGTGGAGAGGATGAAGTTAGGATTTATTCATAATAGAGATACCATTTTGTTTAGATTTTTTTAATTTTTTATTTTTTCAGCATAACAGTATTCATTATTTTTGCACCACACCCAGTGCTCCATGCAATCCGTGCCCTCTACAATACCCACCACCTGGATCCCCCAACCTCCCACCCCCCGCCCCTTCAAAACCCTCAGATTGTTTTTCAGAGTCCATAGTTTAGATGTTTTGTTGAGAAAATGCAATGATGCAATTAAAAAAAAATACCTTATTGTGGGGGCACAGAGGTGGCTCACTGGGTTAAGTGTCTGACTTCCGCTCAGGTCACAATCCCAGAATCCCGAGATTGAGTCTCCCATCGGGCTCTCTGCTCAGTAGGGAGTCTGCTTCTCCCTCTCCCAGCTTGTGCTTTCTCGCTCTCTCTCTCTCTCTCTCTCCAAATAAATAAATAAATAATCTTTTAAAAAATACATTATATATATTCAAGCCACAGAAAATCTCATTGTAGAGATTCATGGGTAAACTTAAGATATGATAGAGAGAAACCTTTTTTTTCCCTGCTTTACTTCACTCTTAAAGAACACATAGGCAGCCCTGTAGATGGGGTGTCATCTTGTTAATTGTGTAATTCAGCTGAATACTACTCACCATTTTGCAATGTATGAATAGGTATGTTAGAATTTAAGATTTGGATAAAATAGTTTGTTAATGAAATTGACATAAAATCAGAGCTTTGTTTCCCTTTTAATAACATTCACTGTGACCCATGGATGACATCCCTAGTCCCCAGTGACCATCTCAAAAAGCATGTGAGCAAATTTAGAGTACAGGTACAGAGTGAGCTCCAGCTGAGTCACTACTTCCAGGAAATTGGACCAGTTACTTGACTCTGAAGCCTCACTTTTCTCCTCTATAGGAATGAGGATAATACTACCATCTATCCCCTGAGATTGTAGTGGTAAAAATTAAACCATGGGCCAAGCGCTCAGTTAGCACTGAATAAATGTTATTCTTCTTCATGGTGAACGGAAGGCTGGATGATTACAAGCCAAGTAATTCAAGGGGGAGAATCACTGACACTTTATTGAGGGCAAACCAGTAAGTAGGAGCAGGGTCATGGTTAAGAGTGAGCAAAACAGGCTTCTGGCTTCTGTCACCACACAAAACTCCTTTTTTTCTTTTCTGCTAGTTCAAAGCTCAGTGGTCCCAATTTGCTCTTCTCCAAAAAGTTCAAAACAGACAATATAAGAATAGAACAAAATGGATTGAAAAGAGAAAACCTTGTCACCAAGCCCTGGTAGTGTCAGGTCTACTTAACTGTGTTGTACAAATACAATACGATGATATTTTTATAATATAAAATTAAATGATTATATGAAGATATGTCATTTGGCTATTTATGTTAAAATGTTTATAGCTAACAAAACTAAGTTTTCATGTTTATTTTTATATGGTAAAGATTTGCTATGCAGTTCATAGATACGGTCATTTTTAAGCAATACACTGTACCTAATATATGCTGAACTCTGTGGAACCACTTCATGTACAATGGGTCTCTCCAGACATGTCTTCCATCATGAAGACAGACCTCATCTCAAAACTAAGCAGCAAAACTAGAGAGCGTACCTTGTGCTTAAGGCCAAGAGGCAATGGTGTCGTGAATGCCTGTACCCCAGAGAGGGGATTCATCAGAAAAACAGAATCATGTCCAATAGAGTATGTGAGAGATTGAGGAATTCGTCATGCACTTCAATGTGAGCAAGAAACAAGTCTGATGAAAAAGCAGCTTCCAACTCAAACAGCACTGTAGAGCAACCATCCATCCACAATCATGGTCAGGCCAGAGGACAGAAGTGGACCCAAAAGTGTGTGCGAACAATAGGGAAAATGGAGAAAATCGCTCCAAGGAAGCCGAAGTGTGTGCAAATGGTTAAGTTCAAAGAATCCGTGGTTTCAGGAAGAGGGCCAGCAAATTGCAGGTATAGAACTCTAAGAAACAACACTGGAGAGAAACCACCTTTCAGCGAACACCATCTCTCTGGAAGGTGGAAGCCTGTTCAAACATTGGAGTGAAGGGACACAGGGAGTGCCATGTAGTTAGCTGGGAGATACAAGTTTGGGCAGCGTGTGTCTTTCCCCTAAAACCTTATTTCATGAAGACAGAAGTTATTTCAAATGTACTTGAGGAAGGCAAAGGAAAGTGCCCTATATTAAGTCTAAGAGTCCTTACTTTCAGGAAGCAGTTTCAGGAAGTATCATTTGTGAAGATGGAAGCACTTTTCAATGTCTGAGTGACAGCATCTAAAAAGTTCCCTCTCCATACCTATGAGAAGGAATCCTGTGATGAACGATCCTTCCACTACCATCTCCCAGGCAGACGGGAGTGTTAGCCAACCTCTGTGGTGCAATACATGGTAGATAATATGTCCTGGACTCTGTGGAACCAGTTCCTGTACATAGGTCTCTCCAGGCATGTCTTCCATCATGAATACAGACCTCATTTCAAAACAAAACAGGGAAGCTACAGAGTGTGCCTTCTGCTTAAAGCCAAGAGGTAACGTTGTAGTGAAGGCCAGTTCCCCAAAGAGGGCATTCATCCGGAAGACAGAAGCATGTCCAATGCAGTGTGTGAGAGATAGAGGAAGGTGTCATGCACTTCACTGTGAGTGAGAAATAAGTCTGTTGAGAAAGCACCTTTCAACTCAAACAACACTGTAGAGCAACAATCCATCCACAAACAAGGTCTGGCCCGAGGACAGAAGTAGACACAAAAGAATGTGCAATCAATGGGGAAAACTGAGATATTCTCCCCTAGGAACCTGATGTGTTTGCAGAAGGTTAAGTTCAAAGAATCCCTGGTATCAGGAAGAGGGTCTGCCATATGCCAGGAATGTGACTCTAAGAAACAAAACAGGAGAGAAACCACCTTTCAGTGAATGCCAACTCTCTGGAAGGTGGAAGCCTATTCAAACGTTGGAGTGAAGGGTCACAGGGAGTGCCATGAACTTAGCTGGGAGATACAAGGGTGTGCAGCATGCGTCTTTCTACTAAAGCCTTCCTTCATGAGACAGAAGGGATGTCAAATGTACTTGAAGAAGCCAAAGCAAAGTCCCACATATTAACACTAAGAGGCCTTAGTGTCAGTAAGGCAGTTTCAAAGAATACGATTCATGAAGATGGAAGCACTTTGCACTGTCTGACTGACAGCATCAACAAAGATACCTGTCCATACCTTTGAGACAGAATCCTGTGAAGAACCATCTTTCTACTTCCACCTCCCAGGCAGTCCCAACTGTTAGGCAACCTCTATGGTGCAATACATGGTAAGTAATATATCCTGGACTCTGTGGAACAAGTTCGTGTACAATGGCTCTCTGGGGCACATCTTCCATCAAGAAGACAGACCTCATTTCATAACTAAGCATGGAAGCCAGAGAGTGTACCTTGAGTTTAAGGCCAAGAGACAACATTGTCATGAAAGCCACTTAACCCAAAAAGGGCATTCATTCGAAAGACAGATTCATGTCCAGTACAGTGTGTGAGAGCTTGAGGAAGGTGTCATGCTCCTCAGTGTAAGCAAGAAACAAGTCTGTTGAAAAAGCACCTTCCAACTCAAACACCACTGTAGAGCAACCGTCCATCCACAAACATGGTCTGGCCAGAGGACAGAAGTGGACTCAGAGGTGTGTATGAAGCACAGGGAAACCTGAGATATTCTCCCCAAGGAAGCCGAAGTGTGTGCAAAAGGTTAAGTTCAAGGAATCCCTGGTTTCAGGAAGAGGGTCAACAAACTGCAGGACTAGAACTCTAAGAAACAACACTGGAGAGAAACCACCTTTCAGCGAACACCATCTCTCTGGAAAGTGGAGGCCTATTCAAAGGTTAGAGTGAAGGGACACAGAGAGTACCATGTAGTTAGCTGGGAGATACAAGTGATAGCATGAGTCTTTCCCCTAAAACCTTGTTTCATGAAGACAGAAGTTATTTCAAATGTACTTGAGGAAGGCAAAGGGAAGTGCCATATAATAAGTCTAAGACTCCTTACTTTCAGGAAGTATCCTTCGTGAAGATGGAAGCACATTACAGTGTCTGAGTGACAGCATCTACAAAGTTCCCTCTCCTTACCTATGAGAAGGAATCCTGTGAAGAACCATCCTTCCACTACCACGTCCCAGGCAGACGGGAGTGTTAGCCAACCTCTGTGGTGCAATACACAGTAAGTAATATATGCTGAACTCTGTGGGACCACTTCATGTACAATGGGTGTTTCCACGCTTGTCTTCCATGATGAACACAGGTATCATTTCAAAACTAGGGAGGGAAGCTATAGAGTGTACCTTTTGCTTAAGGGCAAGAGGCAACATCATAGTGAAGGCCGGTACCCCAGTAAGGGTATTCATCCGGAAGTCAGAATCATGTCTAATACAGTGTGTGAGAGATAGAGGAGGGTGTCATGCACTTCACTGTGAGTGAGAAATAAGTCTGTTGTGAAAGCACCTTTCAACTCAAACAACATTGTAGAGCAACCGTCCATCCACAATCATGGTCAGGCCAGAGGACAGAAGTAGACTCAAAAGAGTGTGCAATCAATGGGGAAAACTGAAATAATCTCCCCTAGGAACCTGACCTGTTTGCAGAAGGTTAAGTTCAACGAATCCCTGATTTCAGGAAGAGGTTCAGTAAATTGCAGGAATGGAACTCTAAGAAATAACACTGGAGGGAAACTGTCTTTCAGCGAACACTATCTCTCTGGAAGGTGGAAGCCTGTTCAAACACTGGAGTGAAGGGACACAAGGAGTGCTATACACTTAGCTTGGAGATACGAGTGTGTGCAGCATGTGTTTTCCCTAAAACCTTGTTTCATGAAGACAAAAATTATTCCCAATGTACCTGAGTAAGGCAAAGGAAAGTGCCTTATATTAAGTCTAAGAATCCTTACTTTCAGGAAGCAGTTTCAGAAAGTATCATTCGTGAAGATGGAAGGACATTGCAATGTCTGAGTGACAGCATCTACAAAGTTCCCTCTCCATACCTATGAGAAGGAATCCTGTGAAGAACCATCCTTCCACTACCACATCCCAGGCAGACGGGAGTATCAGCCAACCTCTGTCATGCAATACACAGTAAGGAATATATGCTGAACTCTGTGGAACCACTTCGTGTACAATGGGTCTCTTCAGGCATGTCTTCCATCTTGAAGACAGACCTCATTTCATAACTAAGCAGGGAAGCTAGAGAGTGTACCTTGTGCTTAAGGCCAAGAGGCAATGTTGTAGTGAACGCCACTTAACCCAAAAAGGGCATTCATTCAAAAGACAGATGCATGTCCAGTATGGTGTTTGAGATTTTGAGGAATGTGTCATGCACTTCACTCTGAGTGAGAAACAAGTCTGTTGAGAAAACACCTTCCAATTCAAACACCACTGTAGAGCAACCATCCATTCACAAATATGGTCTGGCCATAGGACAGAAGTGGACTCAAAAGTGTGTGTGAAACATAGTGAAAACTGAGAAAATCTCCCCTAGGAGGCCAAAGTGTGTGCAGGTTAAGTTCAATGAATCCCTGGTTTCAGGAAGAGGGCCAGCAAATTGCAGTTATGGAACTCTAAGAAACAACACTGGAGAGAAACCACCTTTCAACGAACACCAGCTCTCTGGAAGATGGAAATCTGTTTAAACATGGGAATGAAGGGACACAGAGAATGCCATGTGCTTAGCTGGGAGATACAAGTGTGTGCAGCTTGCTTCTTTCCACCAAAACCTTGTTTCATGAAGACAGAAGTTATTTCAAATGTACTTGAAGAAGCCCAAGCAAAGTGCCATATATTAACTCCAAGAGGCCTTATTTTTAGTAAGGCAGTTTCATGAAGTATCGTTCAAAAAGATGGAAGAACTTTGCAATGTCTGAGTGACAGCATCAGCAAAGATCCCTCTCTGTACCTATGAGAAGGAATCCTGTGAAGAACCATCCTTCCACTACCACGTCCCAGGCAGACAGGAGTGTTAGCCATCCTCTGTGGTGCAATACACCATAAGTAATATATGCTGAACTCTGTGGAACCTCTTCGTGTACAATGGGTTTCTCCAGGCATGTCTTCCATCATGAAGACAGACCTCATTTCAAAACTAAGCAGCAGTGCAGAGAATATGGCAGAGAAGTAGAAGGAGGTGCCATTTCAACCTGTCTCCTAAAGTGAGCTGGTTACCTACCAAAGGACTCTGATCACCGATGAAATCAGCCTGGGGTTAGAATTATACACTTCTGGGCCTCTACAGGGCAGAAGACGCCAGTGGGCAGATAAAGTGAAGTGGAAACATCAGACTGATATCGGAAGATAAACAAAAGGGGGAGGGAGCCACTAGAAGTGTCCCATTGGATAGTAATACCCCAATAGGAGAGTGCCCTGTAATTGGGGAACAGCATTAACTTGGATACTGGTTGAAAACACTAAAAAAGAGCAAAGGATGGGGAAATTGGGGGAATCAGGTGGTTAGGGACAGGGACTTAAGCCCACAGACCCAGGACAGCCACGGCTGGTGCTGAAGCAGAGAGAGTGCAGCGAAAAAGTCAGGTCTTGGTCCTGAGCCATGGGCTTGCACCTGAGAGTGTCTGGGTAGTGGAGCCCCTGAGGGTGAGGGCGCCTTGCCAGCCAGCAGAACCACAGCCTTTTGCACTCTCCACTCACGTGCTGCGTGACCAGAGTGTCGCGCCCTACACCCTCCCCTGAGAGAGGTGCGTGCTGGAGCCAGCCAGAGCTCTCTTAGACCCAGAGAGTCTGAGCACTCCCAGCCCTGGCCAGCATGAAAATCGAGTGTGCTATCTCTGCTTGGGACCTCTCTGGCAGTCTGGACCTGCCAGACAGCCGGGGCTAGTATTTCTCATGGTTTTGGGTACAAGTGGGAGTTCCTGTGACCCCAGAGACTGTGACTGGGAATGTGTTCTGCCAGCAGCAGAGGGGGAATTTATGTGCTCTGGAGCACCCAGAGGGGAAGAAACTGGGCCTTCTCTCTGAGAGGGAGGACTGGGTGCACTTTGCTTTCCTCTAAACCTCAGAAAATCATCAAAAGCCGCCAAGGGGAGAAAAAACAAAGGAACAAACAAAAAAACCTCCAGAGAACAAAAACCTGAAAAACCAGTTTCCTCAGAGCCCACCCCCTTGATGGGGGCAGGAGGACTTAACTCTAGGAATACTGCCTGAAAACCCATGCAGCAGACCCCTCCCCCAGAAAGCCAACAAAAAAAAGGGAGGGGGGCAAGAGGACAACCACTACGACTTCATAAATACAACTTTTATTTTTAATTCATTCCCACTATATATATATATATATATATATATATATATATATATATATATACACACACACACACACACACACACATATAACTTTTTAACCTATTTACCATCAAATGAGATGTTCAGTACATCAAATTCCATAATAACCCTTTAACCTGAACTTTTTGATACATATACCCGTTTTTTCTTTTACTTTTCTATTTCTTAATTTTTTTAATTTAACTTTTTTTAATATTCACATAAATATAAGGTTCAAGGGAATCCCTTTCCCCCAAACAATGCTACCCCTATAGGTAAACCAGTTTTAATCCCCCTTTATCTTAGGAAAGTTGAGTCCTTTAACAAAGATATCAAGATACATCCAGGAAGAATCAAAATAACCTTCCATGCTCACACTGAGAATTTATAACCACTCTCCCATCTTTTTCTTCTGCCAGTGTTTCTGTGTATTTGTTTTTGTGCTGGTAGTATATAAATCTTATACTTGGGGTTCTTTTTTTTTTTTTAAGATTTTATTTATTTGACAGACAGAGTTCACAAGTAGGCAGAGAGACTGGCAGAGAGAGAAAGGGAAGCAGGCTCCCCGCGGAGCAGAGAGCCCAAAGCGGGACTCGATCTCAGGACCCTGAGATCATGACCCAAGCTGAAGGCAGAGGCTTTAACCCACTGAGCCACCCAGACGCCCCCTTGGGGTTCTTTTTGACGAGGTTCTATTTTTGCTTTATTTTTTTTTTCCCTCTTGTCATCTACTTTTGTCAGTCTTTTTGTTTGTCTGTTTTTGTTTGTATACTTCATAAATCTTACCCTGGGGCCTATTTGGGCTGGGCCTTCTTTTTTATTTTATCTTTCTTTTTTTTTTTTTTTTTCCTGTCTCTCTGTCTCTCTTTTTTTTTTTTTCTTTTTTCTTTCATTTTGGTGGGGACTCTCAATTGCTCAGAATCGTTCCAGGGTGCACCTTCCCTGAACCACAGTCGATACATTCAGCTAAACATCCGTTCAGCCATCTCTCACCAAAATGACTAGGAGGAGGAAAGCCCAACAGAAGAAAAAATTCAGAGACTGGGCCTTCTGCATTAGAGCTATTGGATATGGACATTGACAGTATGTCAGAAAGGGAATTCAGGCTAACAATTATCCAGGCAATAGCTAGGTTGGAGAAAGCCCTTGATGACAAATGGAACTGATTGTGGTTTTAATTGGTAACTTCCGGATGCCAAGTGATGCCTAGCATTTTCTCACATGTTTGTGAGCCATTCGGTTGTCTTCCTTGGAAAAATGTCTGTTTATGCCTTTCACTCCTTTCTTCACTGGAGTGTTTGGTTTCTGGGTGTTGAGTTTGATAAAGTCTTTACCAGTTTTGGATACTAGCCCTTTATCTGGTAAGTCACTTCCAAATACCTTCTCCCATTCCATGTGTTGCCCTCTACTTTGGCTGACTGTTTCCTTTGTTGTGCCAGAGCTTTGTATCCTGATGAAGTTCCAATAGGTTGTTTCTGCTTTAGTTTCCCTTGCCTTAGAGCTGTGTCTAGCAAGAAATTGCTGCAGCCTAGGTCAAAGAAGTTGCAGCCTTTCTTCTCCTCTAGGTATTTCTTGGTTCCCTGTCTCATATTTAGGTCATTCATCCGCTTGCAGTTTATTTTTTGTGTATGCTGTAAGAAAGAGCCCCACTTAATTCTTTTGCTTGTTATTTAACATAGTCCTGGGAGTCCTAGCCTTTGCGCCTAATTGAAACTGCACTGTGCTTAAAAACGTGTCAAGTAACATATTCCCTTCATGAAGACATAAGCGTTGTAATGGCATATAATGGATAGAAGGTGTAGAATAACTAGGAACAAATCCATGCATTTACCTCCTTGGAACTACACTCTGCTGAACGTGTCCTTGAGTTGACAATTTTTTTTCATTTGCATGTTATGTGAAGACACATTAGCTGAAAAAAAAAAAAAAACAGGTACTTCTTGAAACTACTCTGTGCTTTTAAAGCATCGCTTAAGTAACAACTTTCTTTTTCACATATGAGTTCAAGTACTTATGTGAAGAGTCCAGAGAACATGTCCTTGTCCTTCATTCCTTGGAACACTAACGTCTTGAAAAATCTTCAAGAAACATCTCCTGTCGTTCCAATGCAATGAAATGGCACTGTGGCCACAATCTTAACCAACAGTGTTCTTTTATCCATGCTCCAGGCAACATATTCTTTCCCTTAGAACACAAGTGTTTTCATATGGTTTCACTTATTTGTGGAGCATAAGAAATAACACTGAGGACATGGGGAGATGGAGAGGAGAAGGGAGTTGAGGAAAATTGGAGGGGCAGATGAACCATGAGAGACTATGGACTCTGAAAAACAATCTTTATTTTGAAGGTTTTTGAAGGGGCAGAGTGTGGGAGGTTGGGGGGGGCCTGGTGGTAGGTATTATGGAGGGCACATATTGCATGGAGCACTGGGTGTGGTGCATAAACAATGAATTCTGTTACACTGAAAAGAAATTAAATTTAAAAAAACACACACACACACACACAAGTGTTTTCTCTTTGTGCATAAGACTACTAAAAGCCAGTTGTTGAACTCCTCAGAACAACACTGTGTTTAAGGAACTTGTCAAGGCATGAAAAAATGTTCATCATCACTAGCCATTAGGGAGATTCAAATTAAAACCACATTGAGATACCACCTTACACCAATTAGAATGGCCAAAATTAGCAAGACAGGAAACAATATGTGTTGGAGAGGATGTGGAGAAAGGGGAACCCTCTTCCACTGTTGGTGGGAATGCAAGTTGGTGCAGTCACTTTGGAGAACAGTGTGGAGATTCCTCAAGAAATTAAAAATAGAGCTTCCCTATGACCCTGTTATTGCACTACTGGGTATTTACCCAGAAATACAGATGTAGTGAAAAGAAGGGCCATCTGTACCCCAGTATTTATAGCAGCAATGGCCACAGTAGCCAAACTGTGGAACGAACCAAGATGCCCTTCAACGGACGAATGGATAAGGAAGATGTGGTCCTATGGAGTATTACATAATACACTATGGAGTATTATGCCTCTATCAGAAAGGATGAATACCCAACTTTTGTAGCAAGATGGATGGGACTGGAAGAGATTATGCTGAGTGAAATAAGTCAAGCAGAGAGAGTCAAGTATCATATGGTTTCACTTATTTGTGGAGCATAACAAATAACATGGAGGACATGGGGAGATGGAGAAGAGAAGGGAGTTGGGGGAAATTGGAAGGGGAGGTGAACCATGAGAGATTATGGACTCTGAAAAACAACCTGAGGGTTTTGAAGGGGTGGGGGGGTAGGAGGTTGGGGGAACCAGGTGGTGGGTATTAAGGAGGGCACATATTGCACGGAGCACTGGGTGTGGTGCAAAAACAATGAATACTGTTACACTGAAAAGAAATTTAAAAAAAAAAGGAACTTGTCAAGGAACATCTTCCTGTCATGAATATATAGTGTTTTATTTTTTTTTTTAAGGCATGTGCTGATCTACTTGAAACTACACTACTTACATCACCCATCAAGTAACGTGGGTTTCACTCAGGTTTGTGTACGTGTATACATAGCAGGGAAACTCCTTGAAGCTATGTTATGTTTAAGTGTCCCTAAAGGAACATCTTACTTTCCTTAGGACACAGTTTTTTATATGAGTTATGTTTCCAAGATGGCTGATTACTCGGGGGATCCAGAACTTGCAGTGTCCTTTGGATAGGACTAGATCAACATTCAACTCTTTTGAATAACTAGGAAGAAGACTGGAGGAGGAAGGAAACAATCTATACATGGAGGGAGAGAAGGAAACAGTCTGCACAGCTGAAGGCAGAGGTGAGGTTCAGAGCCGTGAGTTGGGGGATTGAGAAACCAAGTAGCTCAGACAGGGAGGAAGCCCCGTTCACAGAATAAAGTTAGGGAAAGGGAGCAAGTTGGAAAGAGTTCAGAGGGTTGTGACCACACAACAAGCTGAAGCGAGGAGATCATTTGGATTATTCAGGGGGAGACTGCCGCCTTTCCTGGAGGGCATTTGGTGAGATTTGAATGAGATCATACAATATTGGACTGAGATATCATGAGATTTGGACTGTTAGGTCCCCAATAATGGGTCCGTGATTAAAGGAGCGAGACTGATACAAAGCGAAGGTCAAGCAAAGCTTTATTTCATGCCAAGCATCAAGAATCAAACTGACCGGCCATGGCCGTGCCTCTTACAGAGAGCGCGACCCCTCTGTTTCACAGACTAGCTTTTAAGGGCAAAGGCCATGCAGTTGGTTCGACGTGGCCACGCACAGGTGGCCAATGAAATTGTAACACACAGAGAAAGCTGCACAGTGATGTTAGGTCATACATAAGTGACCAATTGAATTATAATTTATCCTAGTAGATATTTGAACCAGCCTATCACCTTGGTCAGAATTTGCGCCCAAAAGGTGCCCCAAGGGGCGGGGCCCATACTCCTTGGTAACTAGGGAGACAGTATGCACCCCCCCTACTGATCAGATGTCTCCACCTGGCCTGACCCACCCTTTTATTTGGGCTTTGTTACCTGGGACTGGTTTCTGGGACTTGTTTTTGAGTAAGTCCCCTGGGGGAAGGGGGACAGGCACAATTTAAGGGTTAAACAACAAGGTTATTGTTTAACCTGGATGGGAGTGTTCTGGCTAAAATAGGTCCTTACAGGACCAAGACTGTAGGAGATTTGGTTTGAAACCTCCCAAGATGTGTGTGACATTTCATGATATTCAGAATGAGATCTGTTGAGATTTGTATAAGATACCATGAGGCTTGGATGAGTTCTCTTGAGATTTGGGCAGAGACTGCAAGATTGGGATGAGAGCTCATGAGATTTGGCGAGACATCTCACAAGGTGTGGGTGAGAGCTCACGAGATTTGGAGAGAGATATGGGGACATTTGGATGAGATCTCATGAAAGTTGGAATACGATCTCATCCCATGAGATGTGTGTGAGATCTCAAGATATTTTGACTCACACTCAAGTGTTTGGAACTGGGGTTTGGAGCGGTATTCTTTGAAAGGGCTCTCTCTGCACTGAGTGGTTCCCAGGGCATACTTCACATGTGTGAACCACCTGCTTTTCAGGATGCAGGCATCCAGGTTGGTTAAGGGTGGTTGGGAATCTGGCTGCCAATCACCACCTTTGCCACAGCTGGCTGAGCAGCAAGCATTCAGGGACCACACAGCCAGTTTTGTTTGGTTGAGTTTTGCTTTGTTTTATTTTTCACAGTGGGGGCAATACCAGACACTGATTCACTTGCACAGCACAGAACTGGAGTACAAACTCACCAGCAATCCCTGTGGGCTGGCTGTATGAGTCAGAGTCCCATTGCCATGGAATATAAACCAAAAACTTGTTAGAAACATAGCAAGGTGGTGGAAATGGCAACAGGAAGACCAAATGTCTTTATTTGGAACAGGAATGGGATCCTTCTGGGAGTGAGATGTCTCCTTTTGTTAGTGTTGCCCCAGAAATGAGACCACCACCCGCCCAAACCTCCTGCCCAGCCTACACATAAACATGCTTTGGCCCTAGGCCTCTCCCCATCCAGGTAGTTCTAGAAGCAACCTTTGAGGTGGCCCAGTGGCCATACCTAGCCCACATTCCAAAGAACTCTGCCAGCCTCCCTAGTTTAAAAGCAGGTGGAATAGCTCTGAAACACTGGCTCAGAATGGCTCAAAAGATGAGAGCAGTTGTGTAAAAGAGCAACAGGTTGGAAAGGGTTACACAGCATACTACAGGTCTTCGTGACAGGTAAAAATGGGACAATGTTCAGAATAGAGCTGCTAGCACAGTCTCCTAATGAGCTGGATTTTTCCAGGTTAAGAAACACCTTTGGACTCTGGCCAAGGGAAACCTTCACTGGCTGCACCAGAAAGTTAACAAGAGGCTTCCATTCTCCTTTCAGAAGGAGAGGGAAAGCCTCTGGCCTCAGATATTTCTCCTGCCCTTCAGGTCAGGGAACAGGGACAGCCATAGTTCAAGGGAAGCAGTTGAGGCCTCTCTGCTGATGCTCATGTGTTTGGAACCGGGCCCTCAGTCAACATCCACTGAATATGCTCTTTCTGCACTCACCACGACCTGCATGGAGAGTACTCTACCTGCCCTTGCCATCTGGTCCTCAGAACAGAGGCATCTCAGTGAGCCAAAGAATAGAGCAAGCTGACCACCCATTACAATACTTGGTCCATCCAGCAAAGTAGCAAGCAATTAGAAGAAAGAGCACCAATTTCTTTGGTGCTGTCACATACAGATTGCTCTCATTTAGGACTGGACCAGAATGGAAGCTTGCCACAAACCACGGAGTGGTAGCTGTGTGACTGATGGCTCCATGTCCCATGAATGTGAACGCAGGTCTAGTGGGACATAGAGCAAGCTTCTGAGAATGGCTATCAGGAGCGCCGATGTCCTCCATTCTCGTGGGGATAAGTAAATCTGGCAGGAGGTTTAACTTTGTTTCCCTGTGCTACAGCAATGTGACCAGTTGCCCCTCAAAACCTCTGGCCCAGCCTACACACAAACACCCGATACTAGCATATTAAAATCAATTCCCTATGCCTCCCAATGTCCATATACTGCTGAGACCAAACTGCACAGGCCCAGGAACTCGGCCAGACTCCCAGTTTAATGGAGATACTATTGCTCAGAAACACAGGATCTGAATGGCCTCAAGGCTGAACTTCGTAAGGATGGATGAATCAATACATGGAAATGGACACAGAGGGCCAGAGTTCTTCAGTAGAGATGAGAATGTGGTAAGGTTGAAAATGAAGTGACTAGCACAATTTGCTAGTGAGCTAACCAGATCAGGAATAAGAAACACCTGTGGGTTTGAGCCAAGGGAACTTCCATTGGCTACACCTCAATCCTTGCTGCTGAGAGAGAGAGAGAGATAGAGAGAGAGAGAAGGCTTCTGGCCTTGGCTCTTTTGGCTCTTTTTCCTGTCCTTCCCACCAGTGAATACAGGTAGGAGTGGCTAGGAGATAGCAGGGTTGTTTTGGGGGGCGACTCTCAAGTGTGTTTAACTGGGACTCGGTATAGTATTAAGCATAAGGCCTCTTTCTGGGCAGGCCATTCTGTGACGTGTTCGATGCATGGGGAAATGATCCTCTCTTCATAATGAAGGCATGTTAATCAGCTGGGAGAGGGAGACAAGCTGGGTACAATGGAGCAGGCTGACAACAGCTATCCAAGAACTAAGTAGACATCTGTGTGAGTTCGTGTATGCTTGTGAGTGCATGTGGGCATGTGTGTGTCTATCTGCCTGTCTATGCTCATTATGTGAGCAGTGTGGTGTGGTATATGGGTGCATGTCTAGACAGTGTTGCCTGAGTGTGATGTGAGTCTGGTAGGCATTCTGGCTTGGGTGGTGGATGGGTGGTATCTGTAGGTTGTTGCATATGTGGGTGTAGCTGTGTGGGTAGAGGTGTCGAGTGTGTGTGTGCAGTTCCTGAGTGATGTGTAGGTGCTGTGTGTTTTGTGTGTTATATGTGCATTTTGTGCATGTTTGAGATGTGTTTTGTATGGTGTATGTTTGGTGTTTGTGTAGTGTGCATGGGTGGGGTATGTGTGGTGTGTATGTATGATATACATGCAGTGTGCTTGTGGTGTATGTGTTGTGTGTGGATTATTTATGTGCTCTGTGCATGGTGTATGTGCAGTATGGTTTTGGGTGGTATGTGTAGGCTAAGTGTGGTATATGGATGGTGAGTATGTGTGCGTGTATGTGTGTGTGTGTGTGTGTGCGTGTGCTGTCTTTCTATGTGGCCCACGTGTGGTATGTTGGTGAGAGATGTATGGTGTGCATGGTGTATTGTGGTTTGTGTGTGTTGTGTATGTTTGACCTACTTTTGTGGTTGAATTGTCGTGAGTTTCTGGTATATATGTGACGTGTGTTGTCATGTGACATGTGTGTATGTAATTTATGTCCCATGTGCGATGTGCATTATACTGTGTAAAATATTTATGTTGTGGTTTTTGTGTGGTTTCTGCATGTGCCTTTGGCATGTGTCTGGTGTGTGTGTGTGAGGCCAATATGTTGAATTTCTGTGGTAAGTATGTGGATGGCGTGGGTTGGGGTAGAGTTGTGGCATGTAGATGGCGTATGTGGGGTGGATAGGTGCTGTTTGTGTGGTGACTCTTGTTGCAGGTGTAGTGTGCATGAGGGAAGTATGTGGCATGTTTGTGTATAGGTGTGTGCAGTGGATTTGTGGTGTTGTGGTGGATTTGATTTTTCCTTGTGTGTTGTGTGTGTTTGAATTATGTGTGATGTGTAGAATACAGGTAGTGTGTGTGTTGAATTGAGTAGTGTGTGTGGTGTATATGATGTGGGAAGATGTGTGTGTGTGTGTGTGGCCAATGTGTTGTACATGTCATATCTCTATTGGTTGTGATGTACATGTGGGAAATGGGTCAACTATGTGTGGGTATGAATTTGTTGTGTGGGTGTTCTCCTAGTGGTTTCAGTGTGGGTTGTGTGTAATGTCCTTTGTTGTGTACTGTTTGTATGGTGTGTGGTGTGTGCTTGCATTCTATGGGAGGCATTTGTTATAGGTATGAGGTGTCTGTGATGGAGGTGTTGTGTCCTTTTGGTGTCCTTATGGTGTGTGTGTGTACTATGAGTGTTTTGATGTACATGTTGTTAAATACATTGGGTGATTTGGTGTGACTGTGTTGTATATGAGGTAAATGAAATGTGTGTGGTGTATGTGTACTGTGTATTGTTGGGTGGTGTGTATATGGTAGGTGTGTGGCATGCATTGTATGTGTGTTGCATGGGGTGTGTCTCTGTAATGAATTTGGTGTGTGTTCTGTGATAAGTGTGTGTGGTACATGTGTTGAGTGAGAGGTTTGTGTGTGCCACATGCATGGTGTATGTTGCATATGTGCATGGTGTATGTTGTGATGGTATGGTTATGTGTGTTTATGTGTCTGTGGTATAGGTATGGTATATGTGTTGTATGGGTATTTTGTGTGTTTTAGGTATGAAGTGTGGGTGCAGTGTATGTGTATGTGTATGTGTTCTGTGTAGGAGTGGTGTGTGTGTGGTGTATGTGCTGTGTGGGTGTGTGATATAAGTAGTGTATAGGTGTTTGGTGTATGTGTGCTGTGTGTGAGTTACTGGTGCTGGGTCAAATTGCCATGAACGTAACCCTAAGAAACAACATGGAAGAGAAAAAGAATCCCAGCTAACATCGTCTCTCCCGAAAGTGGAAGCCTATTCAAACCTGGGAGTGAAGGGACACAGAGAGTGCCATGTACTTACCTAGGAGATACAAGTCTATTTGCAATGTGTCCTTCCACTAGAATCTTGCTTCATGAAGACAGAAGTGATTTCAAATGTATGTGCAGAGGCCTAAGCAAAGTGCCACAGACTGAAGTCCAAGAAGCCTCTCTGCTGGAAAAGTTGTTTCAATAAATATCTTTCCTGAAGATTGAAGCACTTTTCAGAATCTGTGTGAGAGCATCAAGAAGGTGCCATGTCCATAACAATGAGTAACAACAACAACAAAGGTTGGATGAATATCCAGCCTTTGTATCAACATGGACAGGATAGTCGAGAAACCATCCTTCTACTGCCACCTCTCAGGCAGACAGGAGTGCTTTGTAAACTGTGTGCCACCATACTCTAGTCACTAACCTACCCTTAATGCTGAGGAACCAACTGGTGTAGAATGGACCTTTCAAGCCACGCCTTGCATCATGACAAAAGACAAGGTTTCCAGACTAGGCTTGGAAGCCAGAGAATGTGTCTTCTGCTTAAGAGGCAACCCTGCAGAGGAAGCCACGTACAAAGAACTGCATCCATCCTGAAGACAGAAGCATTCTCAAAAGGATGTGTGAGTTTCATTCTGCTATACAGAGCTGTCCAATTTTCCCAGCACCATTTACTGAAGAGACTTTTCCCCACCATATGTTTTTTCCTGCTTTGTCAAAGATTATTTGACCATAAAGTTGAGTTGAGGGTCCATATCTGAGCTCTCTACTCTGTTCCACTTGTCTACGGGTCTGTTTTTGTGCCAGTCCCATGCTGGCTTGGTGATCCCAGCTTTGCAAAAAAAGCTATGTGTAGAAGAATGAAACTCGACCATTCTCTTATACCATACACAAAGATAAACTCGAGATGGATTAAAAGACCTCCATATGAGGCAGGAATCCATCAGAATCCTAGAGGAGAACATAGGCAGTAGCCCCTTCAACATCAGCCCAGCAACTTCTTCCAAGATATGTCTCCAAAGACAAAGGAAACCAAAGCAACAATGAACTTCTGGGAGTTCATCTTCTGTGCTTCTGCACAGCAAAGGAAACAGTCAACAAAACAAAGAGGCACCCCACAGAATGGGAGAAGGTATTCGCAAATGACAGTACAGACAAAGGGCTGATATCCAAGATCTATAAAGAACTCCTCAAACTCAAACACACAAAACAGAAAATAGCATCAAAAAATGAGTAGAAGATATGAACAGACACTTCTCCAAAGAAGACATACAAATAGATAACGGACACATGAAAAAATGTTCACCGTCATTAGCCATCAGGGAGATTCAAATAAAAACCACATTGAGATACCACCTCACCAGTTAGAAAGGACAAAATTAAACAGACAGTATACAACATGTGTTGGAGAGGATGTGGAGAAAGGGGAACCCTCTTCCACTGTTGGTGGGACTGCAAGTTGGTGCAGTCACTCTGGAAAACAGTGTGGAGATTCCTGGAGAAAATAAAAATGAGCTTCCCTATGACCCTGCAATTGAACTACTGGATATTTACTCCAAAGACACAGAAGTAGTGAAAAGAAGGGCCATCTGTACCCCGATGATCAGAGCAGCAATGGCCACAGTCGCCAAACTGGAAAGAACCAAGATGCCCTTCAACGGAAGAATAGATAAAGAAGATATGGTCCATACACACTATGGAGTATTATGCCTCCATCAGAAAGGATGAATACCCAACCTTTGTATCAACATGGACGGGATGGGAAGAGACTATGCTAAGTGAAGTAAGTCAAGCAGAGAGAGTCAATTATCACATGGTTTGCTTACTTGTGGAGCATAAGGAATAACACGGTGGACATGGAGAGATGGGGAGGAGAAGTGAGTTGGGGGAAATTGGAGGGGGAGATGAACCATGAGAGACTGTACACTCTGAGAAATAAACTGAGTGTTTTCAAGGGGAGCGGAGTGCGGTGTTGGGTGAGACTGGTAGAGGGTATTGCGGAGGGTACAGGGGGCATGGAGCACTGGGTGTGGTGCATAAACAATGAATCCTGAAACACTGAAAAGATATTTTAAAAAAGAACTTTGTGTGTGAAATCATGAGGAAAGGGTCATGGACTTTAATGTGAAGGAGATACAAGTAGGTTGAGAAAGCACCTTTGAACTCAAACAACACTGTAGAGAAACCGTCCTTCCACAAACACGGTATTGAAAGGAGACAGAATTATATTAAAAAACGTATATGAAGCAAAAGGAAAACTGAAATATTCTAACCTAGGAAGACCAAGTGTGTGCAGAAGATTAAGATCCACAAATATCTGGTTTCACGATGAAGGTAAGGAAATTGCCCTGAAACAATTTGCCCTGAAACAACATGGGAGAGAAAGGGAATTTCAGCTAATCTTGTCTTCCTGAAGGTAGCAGGCTATTCAAACCTGGGAGTGAAAAGACACAGAAAGTACCATGTACTTAGCTGGGAGATGCAAGTGTGTGCAGCGTGCGTCTTTCCACTAAAACCTTATTTCATCAAGACATAAGTGATTACAAATGTACTTGAGAAAGCCTAATAAAAGTGCTATATATTAACTCTAAGATGCCTTTTTGTCAGTAAAGCAGTTCCAGTGAATATCGTTCGTGAATATGGAAGCTCTTTGCAATGTCTGTGGGATAACATCAGCAAAATGCCATGTACGTTCCTATCAGAAGGAATCCTGTCCAGAAACCTTCCTTTCACTACTGTCTCACAGGTGGATGGGAGTGTTATCCAACATGTGTGGTGCAGTACACGGTAAGTAACATATACTGGACTCTGAGGAACTAGTTCATGTAGAATGGATCTTTCAAGGCATGCCTTCCATCATGAAGACAAATATGATTTCCAAACTAAGCTTGGAAGCCAGAGAGTGTGCCTTGTGCTTAAGGCTAAGAGGCAACACCATAGAGAAAGCTGGTTACCAAAAAACAGCATCCATCCAGAAGACAGAAGCCTTTTCAAAAACTGTGAGTGAAAACTTGAGGAATGCGACATGCACTTCACTGTGAGTGAGAAACAAGTCTCTTGAAAAAGCACCTTTCAACTCAAACAACACTCTAGCGAGACCCAACTTCCACAAACATGATCTTGCCAGAGGACAGATGTACATTCGAAAGTGTGTATGGAGCATAAGGTAAACTGAAATATCTTACCTAGGAAGATGAAGTGTGTGTAGAAGGTTAAGTTCAATGAATATCTGGTTTCAAGAAGAAGGTAAGCACCTTGCCATGAATGTAACTGTAAGAAACAAGGGAGAATAACCGATTTTCAGCTAACATCATTTCTCCCGAAGGTGGAAGCCATTTCAAACCTGGAAGGGAAGGGACACAGAGTGACATGTACTTACCTGGGAGATTCCAGTCTGTTGGCAAAGTGTCCTTCCACTAGAACCTTGCTTCATGCTGGCAGAAGCTATTTCTTATGGATGGGCAGATGCTTAGGCAAAGGACCATATACTTGACTCTAAGAAGCGTCACTGTCAGATCGGGAGTTTCAATAAACATCGTATTGAAGATGGAAACTCTGAGCAAAGTCTGTGTGATACCTTCAGGAAATTGCCATGTACATTGCTCTGAGATGGAAACCTGTCAAAAAACCAACCCTACCGCTACCACCCTACAGCCATTTGGGAGTGTTCTCCAAATTGTTTATCACAGTAATGGAAAGTAACATACTGGACCATAAAGAACCTGTTGTTGTAGAATATAACAACCAAGTCACGTCTTGCATCATAAGGACTGATATGAATTTCCAACTATGCTTGGGTGTCAGAGAAAGTATGTCTTCTGCTTTTGGCAATGAAACAACACTGGAGAGAAACCCAATTACAAGAAGAGCATCTATCCTGAGGACAGAAGCCTTTTCAAAACTGTGTGTGAACAAAACAGATAATCATGTCAAAAAATGGGCCGAAGACATGAACAGACACTTCTCCAATAAAGACATACAGATGGCTAACAGACACATGAAAAAATGTTCATCATCACTAGCCATCAGGGAGAGTCAAATCAAGACCACATTGAGAAACCACCTTACACCAATTATAATGGCCAAAATAACATGACAGTAAACAATGTGTTGGAGAAGATGGGGAGAAAAGGGTACCCTCTTACACTGTTGGTGGGAATATAAGTTGGTGTAGCCACTTTGGAAAACAGTGTGGAGATTCCATAAGAAATTAAAATAGAGGAGACAAGATGGCAGGGAAGTAGGAGGAGGCACTGTTTCAACCTGTACCCTAAAGTGAGCTGATTACCTACCAAAGAACTCTGATCACTCATGAAATCAGACTGAGATTAGAATTATACACTTCTGGATCTCTACAGGAGCAGAAGATGCCAATGGGCAGGTAAAGTGGAGTGGGAACATCAGACTGATATCAGAAGATAAATAAAAGGGGGAGGGAGCAGAAGATAAATAAAAGCGGGAGGGAGCCACCAGAAGGGTCCTATTGGAAAGTAATACCCCAATACAAGAGTGCCCTGCGATTGGGGACCAGCATTAACTTAGAGTCTGGTTGAAAGCACTCAAAAAGAGCAAAGGATGGGGGGGGATTGTGGGAATTGGGCAGTTAGAGACAGGGGCTTAAGGCCCCTGACCCAGGAAAGCCACTGCTGGCGCTGAGCCAGAGAGAGTACAGCAAAGAAGCCAGGTCTTGGTCCCTGAGTCGCCTCCGGGTGGCAGCACCTGTGAGAGTGAGGGAGCCTCGCCAGCTGGCAGAACCACAGCCTTTTGCACTCTCCACTCGCGTGAAACGCAGACCAGAGTCTGAGTTGTGCCCCACACCCTCCTGAGAGAGGTGTGTGCAGGACCCAGCTGGCACTCTCTCGGACCCCGAGAGTCTGAGCACTCCCAGCCCGGGCGTGCAGGAAAATCTCAGTGCACTCTCTCTGCTTGGGACCTCTCTGGTGGTCTGGCCCAGAGACTGTGACTGGGAACGTGCTCCGCCAGCAGCAGAGGAGGAATTTATATGCTCTGGAGAACCCAGAGGGGAACAGACTGAGGCTTCTCTCTGAGAGGGAGGTCTGGGTGCAGTTTGCTTTCCTCTAAACCTCCAAAAACCATCAAAAGCTGCCAAGGGGAGAGAAAACAAACAAACAAACCACCAGAGACAAAAGCCTGAAAAACCAGTTTCATCAGAGCCCACCCCCTTGATGGGGGCAGGAGGACTTAACTCTAGCAAGACTCCCTGAAAACCCACGTGGCAGGCCCCTCCCCCAAAAAGCCAACATAAACAAACAAACAAACAAAAACCAAGACAAGAGGACAACCACCACTACTTCATAGACACAACATTTATTTTTAATTCATTCCCACTATTCTGGTTCTTTTCATTTTTTTTTAACTTTATATATGACGTTTTAACCTATTTACCATCACAGTGAGATGTTCAGTACATCAAATCCCATAACAACCTTTTAACCTGAACTTTTTGATACATATACCTGTGTTTTTCTTTTGCTTTTAAATTTCTTAATTTTTTTTAATTTTTTTTTCTAATATTCATATAGAGATAAGCTTCAAAGGAATCCCCTTTCCCCAAACAATGCTACCCCTATAGGTAAACCCATTTTAATCCCCCTTTATCTTAGGAAAATTGAGTCCTTTAGATATCAAGATACATCCAGGAAGAATCAAAATAACCTTCCACACCCACACTGAGAATTTATAACCACTCTCCCATCTTTTTCTTCTGCTAATGTTTCCGTATATTTGTTTTTGTGCTGGTAGTATATAAATCTTATACTTGGGGTTCCTTTTGATAAGGTTCTATTTTTGTTTTTACTTATTTTTTTTTTCCTCTTGTCATCTACTTTTGTCGGTCTTTTTTTTGGTCTGTTTTTGTTTGTATACTTCCTAAATCTTACCCTGGGGCCTATTTGGGCTGGGCCTTCTCTTTTATTTTATCTTTCTTTTTTTTTTCCTCTTTCTCTTTCTCTCTCTCTCTCTCTCTCTTTTTTTTTTTTTTTTATTCTTTTGGGTAGGGACTCTTGATTGTTCATAAGTGTTCCAGGGTGCACCTTGACTACACCATGGATGATACATTCAGCTGCACATCCGTTCAGCCATCTCTCACCAAAATGACTAAGAAGAAGAATGCCCAACAGAAGAAAAATTCAGAGACTGGACCATCTCCAACAGAGCTATTGGATATGGACATAGACAATATGTCAGAAAGGGAATTCAGGCTAACAATTAAACAGGCAATAGCTAAGTTGGAGAAAGCCATGGATGACAAAATGGAATTGATTAGGGCAGAACTGAAAGCCACCAGGGATGATGTTCACAATGTTCTCAATGAGTTCCAATCAAATATAAATTCTCTAAAATCTAGGGTAACCGAGGCAGAAGATAGAATTAGTGATCTGGAGGACAAACAGAGAAAAAGGATCAGGAGGAAGCCTGGAACAAACAGCTTAGAAGTCATGAAAACAGAATCAGGGAAATAAATGATGCCATGAAATGTTCCAACATCAGAATTATTGGAATCCCTGAAGGGAAGGAGAAAGAAAGAAGACTAGAACATATAACTGGACAAATTCTCTATGAAAATTTTCCCAATCTCACAAATAGAACCAGCTTTCATGTACTAGAGGCAGAAAGGGCTCCCCATAAGATCACAGAATCTAGAAAGACCTCAAGACACCTGATAGTGAAACTGATGAATCATAATTATAGACAGGAGCTCTTGAGAGCAGCTAGGACAAAGAAGCTCCTTACATACAGAGGAAATCCCATCAGAATAACATCAGACCTCTCCACAGAAACCTGGCAAGCCAGAAAGGGCTGACAAGATGTATTCAGGGCACTAAATGAGAAGAACATGCAGCGAAGAATACTTTATCCAGCAAGACTGACATTCAAAATGGATGGAAAGATAAAGAGCTTCCAAGACCGGCAAGGTTTAAAAGAGTATGCGACCACCAAGCCGACACTGCAGGAAATATTAAAGGGGTGTTCTATAAAAGAGAAAAAAATCCTAAGAAAATCATTGAACAGAAATATATGGAGAAAAACTATAGAAACAAAGACTTCACAGGTAACATGATGTGAATAAAAACGTATCTCTCAATAATCACTCTCAACGTGAATGGCCTAAATGAGCTCATAAAATGACACAGGGTTGCAGCTGGGACAAAACGACAGGACCCATCAATATGTTGTCTATAAGAGACCCATTTTGAACCTAAGGATACACCCAGACAGAAAGTGAAGGGATGGAGAAGCCTCTTTCATGCCAATGGGCCTGAAAAGAAGGTTGGGGTAGCAATTCTTATATCAGATAAATTAGATTTTATTCGTTTTTTATAAAGATTTTTTTTTTAAATTTGACAGATAGAGATCATAGGTAGGCAGCGAGGCAGGCAGAGAGAGAGAGGAGGAAGCGGGCTCCCTGCCGAGCAGAGAGCCCGATGTGGGGCTCGATCCCAGGACCCTGGGACCATGACCCAAGCTGAAGGCAGAGGCTTTAACCCACTGAGCCACCCAGGCACCCCCAGATAAATTAGATTTTAAACTAAAGACTGTAGTCAGAGATACAGAAGGACACTACATCATTCTTAAAGGGACTATCCACCAAGATCTAACAATTGTAAATATTTATGCCCCCAATATGGGAGCAGCCAATTACATAAGAAAACTGTAAATCAAGATAAAGAGTCATATTGATATGAATACAGTAAAATAGTAGGAGATCTTACATGCCACTCTCAGTAATAGATCATCAAGCAGAAAATCAATAAAGAAACATGAGCGTTGAATGACACATTGGACCAGATGGACCTCATAGATATGTACAGAACATTCCACCCTAAAACAACAGAATATTCATTATTCTCAAGTGCACATGGAACCTTCTCCAGAACAGACCACCTACTGGGTCACAAATCAGGGCTCAACAAATACCAAAAGATTGAGATTATTCCCTGCATATTCTCAGATCGCAATGCTTTGAAACTGGAGCTCAATTACAAGGAAAAGTTTGGAAGGAACTCAAACACCTGGAACCTAAAGACAATCTTACTTAAGAATGCTGGGATCAGGGCGCCTGGGTGGCTCGGTGGGTTAAGCCGCTGCCTTTGGCTCAGGTCATGATCTCAGGTTCCTGGGATCGAGTCCCGCATCGGGCTCTCTGCTCAGCAGGGAGCCTGCTTCCCTCCTCTCTCTGCCTGCCTCTCTGTCTACTTGTGATCTCTCTCTGTCAAATAAATAAAATCTAAAAAAAAAAAAAAAAAGAATGCTGGGATCAACCAGGAGATCAAAGGAGAACTTAAACAATTCATGGAAACCAATGAGAATGAAGACACTTCAGTCCAAAACCTATGGGATACAGCAAAGGCGGTCCTAAGGGGGAAATACATAGCCATCCAGGCCTCGCTCCAAAAAAATGGAAACATCCAGAATACACCAGCTGTCTCTACACCTTACAGAACTGGAGAATCAATAATAAATTAAGCCAACTCCACACACAAGCAGGGAAATAATCAAGATTAGAGCAGAGATCAATGAGAGAAACTAGAGATACAGTAGAACGCATCAATGAAACTAGACGCTGGTTTTATGAAAGAATCAAGAAGATCAATGAACCACTGGCCAAACTAATCCAAAAGAAAAGAGAGAACGCCCAAATTAATAAAATTATGAATGAAAAGGGAGAGATCACTTCCTAACACCAAGGAAATACAAACAATCATCAGAAGTTCTTATCAACAGTTATATGCCAATAAGCTAAGCAACCTAGATGAAATGGATGCATTCCTGGAAAACTATAAACTCCCAAAACTGAACCAGGAAGAAATTGACAACCTGAATAGACCGATATCTAGTAATGAGATTGAAGCAGTGATCAAAAACCTCCCAAAAAACAAGAGCCCAGGACCTAACAAATTCCCTGGGGAATTCTACCAAACTTTCAAAGAAGAAATAACACCTATTCTCCTGAAGCTGTTTCAAAAAATTGAAGCAGAAGGAAAACTTCCAGACTCTTTCTATGAAGCCAGCATTACCCTGATCCCCAAACCAGGCAAAGACCACACCAAAAAGGAGAATTTCAGACCAATATCCCTGATGAAAAGAGACGCTAAGATTCTCAACAAGAACCTAGCAAACAGGATCCAACAGCACATTAAAAAGATTATCCATGGGAGGAGGAGTCAAGATGGCGGAGAAGTAGCAGGCCGAGACTACTTCAGGTAGCAGGAGATCAGCTAGATAGCTTATCTAAAGATTGCAAACACCTATAAATCCAACGGGAGATCAAAGAGAAGAAGAACAGCAATTCTAGAAACAGAAAATCAACCACTTTCTGAAAGGTAGGACTGGCGGAGAAGTGAATCCAAAGTGAAGGGAAGTTAGACTGCGGGGGGAGGGGCCAGCTCCCGGCAAGCGGCGGAGCAACGGAGCACAAAATCAGGACTTTTAAAAGTCTGTTCCGCTGAGGGACATTGCTCCAGAGGCTAAACCGGGGTGAAGCACACGCGGGGTCAGCGTGGCCTCAGGTCCCGCAGGGTCACAGAAGGATTGGGGGTGTCTGAGTGTCGCAGAGCTTACAGGTATAAGAACGGGGAAGCCAGCTACAGAGACAGAGCCGAGGAGTGAGCTCATAGCTCGGGGTTACCTTGAAACGGTCGCAGGCTCGGTGAGCTCGGAGCGTGGCGGAGGCCAGGGAGACGGGAGTTAATGGGTGCTGTTCTCTGAGGGCGCACTGAGGAGTGGGGCCCTGAGCTCTCGGCTCCTCCGGGCGGAGACCGGGAGGCCGCCATTTTCATTCCCGTCCTCCGGAACTCTATGGAAAGTGCTCAGGGAAGAAAAGTTCCCGAAAGCAATCAGGAGCGGATTACTAAGCCCAGCCCCTGGTAAGGGCGGTGCAATTCTGCCTGGGGCAAAGACACTTGAGAATCACTACAACATGCCCCTCCCCCAGAAGATCAAGAAGAAATCCAGCCAGGACCAAGTTCACCTACCAAGGAGTGCAGTTTCAATAGCAAGGAAAGCAGTGGAATACCAGAGGAGGAGAAAGCAAAGCATGGGACTCATGGTTTTCTCCCCATGATTCTTTAGTCTTGCAGTTAATTTTTTTCTTTTTCAATTTTTTTTCTCTCTTCTTTTGCTAATTTTTTTTTTACTTTCACCCTTTTCTTTTTTTTTAACATTTTTAACTAGTTTATCTAATATATATATATTTTTTTCTTTTTTATATTTTTTCTTTATTTGTTTTCTTTTTTAATTGTTTCTTTCTTTCTTTCTTTCTTTCTGAACCTCTTTTTATACCCTTTCTCCCCCCTCACAATTTGGGATATCTTCTGATTTGGTTAAAGCATATTTTCCTTGGGTCTTTGCCACCCTTTTAGTATTTTACTTGCTCCTTTATATACTCTTATCTGGACAAAATGAGAAGGCTAAAAAATTCACCACAAAAAAAAGAACAAGAGGCAGTACCGAAGGCTAGGGACCTAATCAATACAGACATTGGTAATATGTCAGATCTAGAGTTCAGAATGACGATTCTCAAGGTTCTAGCCAGGCTCGAAAAAGGCATGGAAGATATTAGAGAAACCCTCTCGGGAGATATAAAAGCCCTTTCTGGAGAAATAAAAGAACTAAAATCTAACCAAGTTGAAATCAAAAAAGCTATTAATGAGATGCAATCAAAAATGGAGGCTCTCACTGCTAGGATAAATGAGGCAGAAGAAAGAATTAGAGATATAGCAGACCAAATGACAGAGAATAAAGAAGATGAGCAAAAGGGGGACAAACAGCTACTGGACCACGATGGCAGAGTTCGAGAGATAAGTGATACCATAAGACGAAACATTAGAATAATTGGGATTCCAGAAGAAGAAGAAAGAGAGAGGGGAGCAGAAGGTATATTGGAGAGAATTATTGGAGAGAATTTCCCCAATATGGTAAAGGGAACAAGCATCAAAATCCAGAAGGTTCAGAGAACCCCCCTCAAAATCAATAAGAATAGGTCCACACCCCGTCACCTAATATTGAAATTTACAGGTCTTAGTGACAAAGAGAAGATCCTGAAAGCAGCCCGGGAAAAGAAGTCTGTAACATACAATGGTAAAAATATTAGATTGGCAGCAGACTTATCCACAGAAACCTGGCAGGCCAGAAAGAGCTGGCATGATATATTCAGAGCACTAAACGAGAAAAACATGCAGCCAAGAATACTATATCCAGCTAGGCTATCACTGAAACTAGAAGGAGAGATTAAAAGCTTCCAGGACAAACAAAAACTGAAAGAATTTGCAAACACCAAACCAGCTCTACAGGAAATATTGAAAGGGGTCCTCTAGGCAAAGAGAGAGCCTAAAAGTAGTAGATCAGAAAGGAACAGAGACAATATACAGTAACAGTCACCTTACAGGCAATACAATGGCACTAAATTCATATTTCTCAATAGTTACCCTTAATGTTAATGGGCTAAATGCCCCAATCAAAAGACACAGGGTATCAGAATGGATAAAAAAACAAAACCCATCTGTATGTTGCCTACAAGAAACTCATTTTAAACCCGAAGACACCACCAGATTTAAAGTGAGGGGGTGGAAAACAATTTACCATGCTAATGGACATCAGAAGAAAGCAGGAGTGGCAATCCTTATATCAGATCAATTAGATTTTAAACCAAAAACTATAACAAGAGATGAGGAAGGACACTGTATCATACTCAAAGGATCTGTCCAACAAGAAGATCTAACAATTTTAAATATCTATGCCCCTAACGTGGGAGCACCCAACTATATACACCAATTAATAACAAAATCAAAGAAACACATCAACAATTATACAATAATAGTAGGGGACTTTAACACTCCCCTCACTGAAATGGACAGATCATCCAAGCAAAAGATCAACAAGGAAATAAAGGCCTTAAATGACACACTGGACCAGATGGACATCACAGATATATTCAGAACATTTCATCCCAAAGCAACAGAATACACATTCTTCTCTAGTGCACATGGAACATTCTCCAGAATAGATCACATCCTCAGTCCTAAATCAGGTCTCAACTGGTATCAAAAGATTGGGATCATTCCCTGCATATTTTCAGACCACAATGCTCTGAAGCTAGAACTCAACCACAAGAGGAAATTTGGAAAGAACCCAAATACATGGAGACTAAACAGCATCCTTCTAAAGAATGAATGGGTCAACCAGGAAATTAAAGAAGAATTGAAGAAATCATGGAAACAAATGATAATGAAAACACAACGGTTCAAAATCTGTGGGACACAACAAAGGCAGTCCTGAGGGGAAAATATATAGAGGTACAAGCCTTTCTCAAGAAACAAGAAAGGTCTCAGGTACACAACCTAAACCTACACCTAAAGGAGCTGGAGAAAGAACAAGAAAGAAACCCTAAACCCAGCAGGAGAAGAGAAATCATAAAGATCAGAGCAGAAATCAATGAAATAGAAACCAAAAAAACTATACAACAAATCAATGAAACTAGGAGCTTGTTCTTTGAAAGAATTAATAAGATTGATAAACCCCTGGCCAGACTTCTCAAAAAGAAAAGAGAAAGGACCCAAATAAATAAAATCATGAATGAAAGAGGAGAGATCACAACCAACACCAAGGAAATACAAACAATTATAAGAACATACTATGAGCAACTCTACGCCAACAAATTTGACAATCTGGAAGAAATGGATGCATTCCTGGAGACATATAAACTACCACAACTGAACCAGGAAGAAATAGAAAACCTGAACAGACCCATAACCAGTAAGGAGATTGAAACAGTCATCAAAAATCTCCAAACAAACAAAAGCCCAGGGCCAGACGGCTTTCCGAGGGAATTCTACCAAACATTCAAAGAAGAACTAATTCCTATTCTCCTGAAACTGTTCCAAAAAATAGAAATGGAAGGAAAACTTCCAAACTTATTTTATGAGGCCAGCATCACCTTGATCCCAAAACCAGACAAGGATCCCATCAAAAAAGAGAACTACAGACCAATATCCTTGATGAACACAGATGCAAAAATTCTCACCAAAATACTAGCCAATAGGATTCAACAGTACATTAAAAGGATTATTCACCACGACCAAGTGGGATTTATTCCAGGGCTGCAAGGTTGGTTCAACATCCACAAATCAATCCATGTGATACAACACATTAATAAAAGAAAGAACAAGAGGCATATGATACTCTCAATAGATGCTGAAAAAGCATTTGACAAAGTTCAGCATCCCTTCCTGATCAAAACTCTTCAAAGTGTAGGGATAGAGGGCACATACGTCAATATCATCAAAGCCATCTATGAAAAACCCACTGCTAATATCATTCTCAATGGAGAAAAACTGAAAGCTTTTCCACTAAGGTCAGGAACATGGCAGGGATGTCCATTATCACCACTGCTATTCAACATAGTACTAGAAGTCCTAGCCTCAGCAATCAGACAACAAAAGGAAATTAAAGGCATCCGTATCGGCAAAGAAGAAGTCAAACTATCACTCTTCACAGATGATATGATACTATATGTGGAAAACCCAAAAGACTCCACTCCAAAACTGCTAGAACTTGTACAGGAATTCAGTAATGTGTCAGGATATAAAATCAATGCACAGAAATCAGTTGCATTTCTCTACACCAACAACAAGACAGAAGAAAGAGAAATTAAGGAGTCAATCCCATTTACAATTGCACCCAAAACTATAAGATACCTAGGAATAAACCTAACCAAAGAGGCTAAGAATCTATACTCAGAAAACTATAAAGTACTCATGAAAGAAATTAAGGAAGACACAAAGAAATGGAAAAATGTTCCATGCTCCTGGATTGGAAGAATAAATATTGTGAAAATGTCTATGCTACCTAAAGCAATCTACACATTTAATGCAATTCCTATCAAAGTACCATCCATTTTTTTTCAAAGAAATGGAACAAATAATCCTAAAATTTATATGGAACCAGAAAAGACCTCGAATAGCCAAAGGAATATTGAAAAAGAAAGCCAAAGTTGGTGGCATCACAATTCTGGACTTCAAGCTCTATTACAAAGCTGTGATCATCAAGACAGCATGGTACTGGCACAAAAACAGACACATAGATCAATGGAACAGAATAGAGAGCTCAGAAATAGACCCTCAACTCCATGGTCAACTAATCTTTGACAAAGCAGGAAAGAATTTCCAATGGAAAAAAGACAGCCTCTTCAATAAATGGTGTTGGGAAAATTGGACAGCCACTTGCAGAAAAATGAAATTGGACCATTTCCTTACACCACACACGAAAATAGACTCAAAATGGATGAAGGACCTCAATGTGAGAAAGGAATCCACCCAAATCCTTGAGGAGAATGCAGGCAGCAACCTCTTCGACCTCAGCTGCAGCAACATCTTCCTAGGAACATCGCCAAAGGCAAGGGAAGCAAGGGCAAAAATGAACTTTTGGGATTTTATCAAGATCAAAAGCTTTTCACAGCAAAGGAAACAGTTGTACCTTGAAAGTTCTGTTCTAGGTATTGCTGGAGGGGAGCAGACAAGATGGCAGAGAAGTAGGAGGTGCTATTTCAACCTGTCCCCTAAAGTGAGCTGATTACCTACCAAAGAACTCTGATCACCCATGAAATCAGCCTGAGATTAGAATTATAAATTTCTGGATCTATACGGGGGCAGAAAATGCCAGTCAGCAGGTAAAGTGGAGTGGGAACATCGGACTGATATTGGAAGATAAACAAAAGGGGGAGGGAGCCACCAGAAGCAACCCATTGGAAAATAATATCCCAATATGAGAGTGCCCTGTGACTGGGGACCAGCATTAACTTGGAGTCTGGTTGAAAGCACTCAAGAAGAACAAAAGATCTTAAGAGGAAATTGATGGAACTGGGCAGTTAGGGACAGAGACTTATGCCCAGGGACCCAGGATGGCCACCAATGGCAGGGAACCAGAGAGCACAGTGACGAAGCCAGGTCTAGGTCCCTGAGCTGCAGGCATGCCTGAGAGCATCTGGTGGCAGTGCCTATGAGGTAGTCTGGTGTGGACACCAGCTGGTGCTCTCTACAACCACAGCCTTTTGTTCTCTGCATGTGCCCTGCACGACCAGGGTCTGAGTCGCGCCCCACACCCTCCCCTGAGAGAGATCCATGCAGGCGCCAGCCAGCGGTCTCTAGGACCAGGAATTCTGAACACTCTCAGCCCAGGCCAGCATGAAAATCTCAGTGCACTATCTCTGGTTGGGACCTCTCTGGTGGTCTGGATCTGCCCAGACAGCCGCAGCTAGTATTTCTCATGGTTGGTTTTGGGTACAAGCGGGAGTTCCTGTTAGCCCAGAGACCATGACTGGGGATGTGCTCTGCCAGTGGCAGAGGGGGAATTTATGTGCTTTGCAGCACCCAGAGGGGAACAGACTGAGGCTTCTCTCTGAGATGGAGAGATTATGCTGGGTGAAATAAGTCAAGCAAAGAAAGTAATTGTCAGATGGTTTCACTTATTTGTGGGGCATAAGGAATAACACGGAGGACATGGGAAAATGGAGAGGAGAAGGGAGTTGGGAGAAATTGGAGGGGGGTTGAACCATGAGAGACTGTGGACTCTGAAAAACAATCTGAGGGTTTTGGAGGGACAGGGGTGGGAGGTTGGGTGAGCCTGGTGGTGGGTATTATGGAGGGCACGTATTGCATGGAGCACTGGGTGTGGTACATAAGCAATGAATTCTGGAACACTGAAAAGAAATTTAAAAAATATATGAATGAAAAAAATATATGAATGTATATATGAATATAAATACATGGATACCATTTTATTCTACAGACCTGAATCTGTGTTCACAAATTTTTAAATGCATTTTCAATACAGAAAATTCATAAGCTTGAGCTGAAAGACCCAGTGGACTGATACAGGTGGGGTGGGTTAGATGTGAGACCCAGTTATTGTGGAGCCAGGGCACATTGGTATTGTGTATGTGTGTGCATGGTGGTAAAGGTGCATAGGAGAACAGAATTTGCCCTGAAGCAGTAGAGTCCTCAATTGTTGGAGGAAAAGAATGTGTTGTGGTCCTGTCTGTTCATCCACCAAGAGGCTAGTGACCAAGACTGGGGGGAGAGCATCACAAGGGTGGCAATGGGGGAGGGGGACAGTGAGTGGAATGTGGTAAAACCACAACCACTGGGTAATCCAAGTAAAGGAATCAGCAGGAATTCATTATACTGCTATTGAAATTTTTCTGTAAGTTCTATAATTTTTCAACACACACACACACACACACACACACACAAATAATCATGACTGTGATTTACTGGATGGTGATCAAGGTGCTTGGGGGGCCATCAGATGCTGGGATTTCCACTGATATGTCAGGGAGACAGATCATTTCTGGGGAGCTTGTCTGGAGTATCTTTTAGGACTGGCCCTCAATAAGAGTTTAGAAGATCACGAGATGAACTTGTGCTCTCTCCTGGTCCAGGAGGAGGCTGCCAGGGCAACCATCAAGGGCTCTTCCTTATAGAAGTGGGAGGAGTGGCCCTGAATGGGTGCCCTGAGGCAAGGTACAGCCTGAAGAGCCACCTCAAAGATTCAGACCATGATTCTTGGACACTGCAAGGAAGAATGTGGCCATTCTTATATAGGCCAAGGCTTTGGACAATTCAAATGAGAGATAAGCAAGTTGAGATTTATGTGGGTAACATCACAGGCCCTAGGGAGTTTGGTTTGGGGAAAGGAAGCTGGAGGGAGCTACTATGAGTTTTGAAGGATGGTGTGATAGTAGTCAGGGCTCAGGGCTCACAGGCATGGCATCCCAGGGAGGTGACCAAGGGTGAAGGGGCCATCCTAAGTGAAGAGAGACTATGAGGAGGGTGAATGTTCCTATGGGAACAAAGAACTGAGGCCAATTTGAGGGAAGGGAAACAGGTCCAGAAGGCGACTCCAGTGAGCTAAACTGGAGACAGGGACATCTCTGACTCAGTGGAAGGGGATTGGAGACCCAAGGCAAGGCCGGAGGAAGGTGGGGCAGAGGGCCACCGGAAGGTGAGCTAAAGCTGAAGGCAGAGCTGCATGAATGCTGACAAAGGCCTGGGGGGACCAGGCAGTGAATGCAGGCAAGAGATCTTATCTCACAGGAGGGGTGTGGCAGAGGGGTTGGGGTGAATCTCAGCAGGAAGAAGGGACTTAGGAAAGAGATGGGGAGTAGACCAACCCAGGCACCCAGGGGAGACCTAAGTGCAATGTTAAGGGAGGATAAGGGGAATGTGGAGGAACAAGATCATCTATGCACTGGTGGGTGTGGGGGCCATAGAAGGCCATGCTGTCTGTACAGAGCAAACTCAGCCCAGAGGAACAGAGACCATGAACATGGAGGTAAAGAGACTGAGACAAAAGGAGAGCTGGGGTGGGGCCAGAGAAGGGACACCCCCTGAAAACCTAAGGCAAAATGGGGCTCCAGGAGGTGAGAAAGTGATGGCAGGTAGGGAATCAAGGGTGGGGGGACGGGGGTGGGTAGGCAGATTCACCACCTTAATCACATTGTGGTCATGGCTGGTGCAGGGAAAGGAGCTGAGGTGGTGGGATGAAGTGTCAGAGAGGAATGAAGCCCTCAAAGCTTAGGTGGGAAGTGGGCACAGGTTTGTGTTTGAACAGGTTGGTAACATCCTGAAGAGTCCTTGAAATCAAAATAAAAATTAAATCAACAACACACATATTATCTCACATTTTTGCGTTGGAATTGTTCCCTCCAAGTGGCTTTCATCTTCCCCAGATGCAGAATGAAATGACCCAGGAATGGCTGCCCTGGAGCCAGCCCCTTTCTACTTTATCATTTCTTCTCGGCACTAATCTACCCGACACGCGTAGGTAAATCCTACTGGGATGTGAGCTCAAGCTCCTCCCAGCAGGCAACCTCTGCTGTATTCCTGGGGAGGCCTCTACAACAGGCCCCCAGGCCCTGCTCCCCACCACTTGCAACTCTGGAGGGAAGAGGCAGTTCTTACTTTAGCCACCAGAGGGCACTTGGAGTTGGTTTGGTCCAGCGGCTACAGCTAAAATTAATTCAGAATGCATCTGGGAAAATTATTTACTGTTTTAGCAGATAGGACTACTAATAAATAATGTCACCTGAAAATATTTTATAAATTGGCTATGAAACATTTCACCATAAAAATGAGATGATAAGTGTTGTACCTAACCGTCAAGTTAGTTCATGGAATACCATAGATTATTTTTATTTCCAAACGTTCATGAAATACTGAGTGCCTACAAAAAATTAAATTTACAGTATATATTCATTAATTCTCATTAACAACTCTAAAATAGTGGTACTAGTCTTATCTCTATTTTGGAGGTAAGGACACTCAAAGAAAGATACAGAAAGAAGTGTCCAGTAACAAGTCCACACAGTGGGATTAGAACCCATGGGGGTTGTCCCCAGAGTCTAGCCCCTAACCACTAGCTTTTTCCCTTGTTAATAATTGTTGACACCCTATGAATCTGCCTAATCATAGCCCTGTCTCTTCCTGAGATGCCAAGACCCTGAACTGGATGTTCATCTCTCTTACACAAACTTAATCTTTGCCCACTTTGGATGTATGGCAGAATCCCTTGCAGAGATTTAAAAATTGGCAATGGCTCAGCCTCATTCTGGGATGTGTTAATTTAATTGGTCTGGGGGTGAGCCCATGACTTTGGTATTTCTCCCTATTTGGGGAGAGCACAAGGTAGCCTAGTTGGTCCCCTGGGAGCATTTCCCTCCTCCCTCCTTTTTTTATTGATATAAACAGACAGGGAAGCTGGTCCAAGTCCCACAGTGGCAGGATGTGGATAGTCTAAACCTACAGAGCAGTGAAATGGCATATGTGGTTATGTGATAGAAGGGCTGCCTTGAAGGATACAGAGAGTAAATTCAGTAGGTCGGGGAGCAGAATAGAGGGAATGTGGGTGAAAGAACCAGGGTGGATGGAGCCTGAGAGGGTCTCCTGTGGCAAGGGACCTCATGTGACGTTTTGGAGCTTTTCATGGGGAATAGGAACCTTAAAATCAGGGTGTTCCATTTCACAGAGAAATCCTTATAAAATAAACTGCCTTAATGGGACTTATTTAAAATGCACTTCCCATTGTGTTAAAGAACATGTCACACTTGGCCTTCTCAGAGTTTGCCTGTTTTTCACTGATTTGTTCAGTGTGTGTCTCAGGGAGGAGTGATAGTCTGGCAAAGGTCAATACATTGCTCACTGCTTGTGGACAGAACAGGAAGACCCCTTATGTGAGAACTTTCATACTGCTACAGGAGCACTGCATTAAGTATTGGTAAGAAAAGTTACTGATAAGCTATTGTAAGGTGACTGGCAGGTTAGGGGACTTTATCTGGGTGAAGATTTATCTTGTGATCTGCTGTGGTATGAATCCAACCTGTGGCCCTGACTGAGGAGACAGATAGGTAGATAACTCAGGACCCGCCTGGTGTGATTGTATGCCACTTCCAGTTGGTGAACGGGAGAAGAATTAGGCACAAACAAGTCAGCTGTAAGAAAAAGGGAGCAGGGGACAACAGTCAAAAAGACTGCTGCACCAAGCAACTCCATAGTCTCACCTTTATTAGATAGAAACAATAACCAACAGAGGAACCGATGAAGGTCAAACATTAGTCACATATCTTGTGGACAAACAAGGAGGGTAAAGTTTATAGTTAACCAAGCACATTCAAAGGACTCATCTAACTAACAAGGGGCACTTTTGGGAAGAGAAAGGAGAGACAATGGAAAAGGGAAGCAGGCGGCGTTCTGCCCTGAGCTGGCCGGGCATTCCCAGCTGCTGGGCTTCTGTGAAGCAGGCAGCGTTCTGCCCTGAGGTAGCGAGCCATCCCCAGCTGCTCAGTTTCAAGGTCGTATATCATCCTTTCCCCCAAAGACCTGTTGCCAGTGTGTGTTTTTTCTAAGGCCGTATCTAAATGTGCTTGGTAACTAGTAAAATCATCCAGGGTTTATAGTTTAAGTAATACATTGTTCTGGGGGGCAGTTGCAGTTGTAGTCACGGTACAAACTTCTGCCCTCTCCAGGTCCATCTCAGAATCTTCAGGAACAACATCCAGGAGCTTTCTATGAGCTGGAAGGGCAGAACTGCCTGTTGCTCTGGCTCTAGATGTTGCCCAGGGACCAAGGCAAGGGCTGAAACCTCTCCTGCCAAATCTTCGACTGGTGTTGTGCACCATGATCCAACTAGAGCAGGGGTCTAGGTCTTTGAGAAACCTGGCAAGTGGAGTTGAAGGTCCTTGTAGTGTCAGCCCAGAGGACAGAGAGGACCAACTGGTGCTAGTGAAGGGATGGATGTTTGGAGTTGAGGTGAGTTCTGTTGGAGGAAGGGAAGACTCAGGGATGAGAGTACATCTCTGCCCATATGCCCAATGGTGGGAAGTCTGGGGAGAGATGCAATGACAGGGCTGGTGGCTATGAGGCAGGCCACTTGGGGCCTGTGAGGAGATACCGAGGGAAACCTCAGGAGAGAGGAATGAGCTAACCTGTGGTGACCTGAATGGGGGAGGTGAAATGAGAGGAGGTGGACTTACTCAGAAGAAAGAGGCCAGAAACGGGGGAAAGAAGGGAGCTCAGGATGGGGAGGGATGAGATGGTGAAGGAGAGAAGAGGGATAATATACTAGGGAGGTGGAAGACAGAGAAGGACAGGAACTGAGGAGAGAAGTGGCCCAAGGGAAGGAAAGGACCCAGGAGGGAAACTGAGGGAAGAAGGAAGAGCTGAGGGGATACTGAAGAGGAAAATTGAATGGAGGGCAAGTGAGAGCAGGTGTGAGGAAGAAGACTGAAAAGAAGGGAGAGAAAGTGAGCTGTGGGAGGAGTGGAGAGAGTTAAGAGGAGTAAACTGGGAGCAGGGGTTGGAGATATTGGGAGGACATATGTTTAGAGGGATGGCCATCTCAGCAGAGGAAGGAGATAACTGGTGACAGGGTAGGGAGGTAAACTGAGGCAAAAGGAAAAAGGAGAATCATACAGAAGGGAGGTGAACATTTTGGAGGAGAGTGAACTAAAGACAAAGAAAGACAAGTGTGAAGTAAGAGGAGGAGAAGAAGCAGTGAGGAGGATATGGGGAGGTAAACTCAGGGCAAGTTAAATGAGGGGAGAGTGGAGTTGAGGATAAAGGAAGTGAGCATGTAGCATGGTAAGCAGAAGGGGCTCTGAGTGGGAGAAGTGGAGAACAGAATTGAGGGACAGAAAGAGAAGGAAAGTGAACTCAGGTGAGCTGGGTAGAAGAATTGAGGGCAGGAAGAGTAAGATCAGAGGTAAAACTAACTCTGGAAAAAGTGGCAGTCCTGGGATGAAAAGGAAGAATTATTTTGGAAGTGACTCAGTGGGAAGGGCATGAGACAAGGAGAGATCTTTTCAGGAGGGAAAGGGGGGGATGGGAGGAAATACCTGTCCGGACACTGCAACTCTTTCAAGGAGAGTCAGAAAGCACACTTCAGAACAGAGCCAGGCTGGACCTGCCCCCCCTCCCTTTTTTTGTTCTCCTCATTCCTACTCCTATTCCTTAAATTTAGGAAGAAAAACTTGTCTTCGCCATCAGCACAATCACCCCCAAAATCCCACAGCCTCACTGAGGTCATGGTGACCAGGTGGGGGACATGACTTGGGAGTTGTTCCTAACGTAGTAGTTCTCATTTCTTTAGTCTCACATTAAACCTGATTGAGATCATTTTGATGATATGTTGTTCTATGTCATACGTTATCCATGTGTAAACCATCCCCCCCAACCTTTTTGTGGGTTACAATGGCCCACGTCTGAAACATTTAAAGAGGGAGGTTACTAATTCTGACACAAGAGGGAAAAACCTGCTTACCAGATCCCTCTTTTACATACCACTTTTACCTCCCTAAGCAGGAGTTTGGCTATGTTTTTATTTATGATCAAAAACACAGAGAAACACCAAGTGTGTTTTTGCACAAAGTTTGAGAATTATGCATAGAAAATCTAAGAGGAAATCAATATTTCTAACCCTATGGAAAAAAATTGTCTTAACTATGACAAATCATTCAAAATTTCATTTTTGTCTCAACTATCATAGACAGTTATTCATGCCCAAAATGTGTCAAACAGAAACTCTTCTATCTGCTACATTCAAGGCAAGACTTGCCTGGATGCCCAGCAGCCACCTAGAGCTGCCATGTGAGAGTTGTTAACAGCTGCAAAATGGAACATAAAAAAAAACAAGGGAAATAGCTCTGAATCAGGAGTAGGCAGACTTACCGAACTTAGAACACGAGGCCAAAATCACAGGACATATTATAAACAAATAATCGAAATCAATATCAGGTAGAAAACACTGAATTTTCAGGACGACTCAAACATACTTGACTCATTTGTTATGTATTTTCATGGCAACATATATAAATGCAGATAGATACCAAAGATATATGTAAACCCAAACATTCACACATCTGGACACAGAGAAAGAGTTTCTTTTATCCATTGAAGCTTGCTCTTAAATCTGTTTTCCACCAAATCTGGATGTTACTGCAATTGTTTCATTCAGCTGGTGAGGTACGTTGACTTTAAAGACATCATAGGTTCTCTTAGTCTCCCTTCTCCACATTGATTATAAGATTTTTCAGAATCACTTGAGTCCCCAAAAAAGCCTGTGTCTGGAGTATTTCCTTCCCATGGTCCAGTCTTCCTGGGAGACTTCAGAGCTTCCTCGCTACAATCATTGTCCCCATGGATGAATTCCATGTGAGGAAACTTGCTTCCACACTCCAAATTCTTAAATCTGCTTTAATATTAATGCTTAATTTTTTTCTCCCCATACTCTATCTTGTGTCTTTGGTATCTGTACTCTAGACAAATAAAGAGTATCATTAGTTATAAGCTTATTAAAATTTATGCTGATTTGTTGTAAACTGAAAGAATCATGAGAAGTGGCTTTTGAGTCAAAGCTTCTCTCATGTAGAACTAATTGCTCTTCAATTTTTAAATCCTATTCAGGTAAATCAAGAACTTTTTATCATGAACTTTAAGTTTTTTCTTGTTTTGAATAGTTGGAAATATTGCTTGTTTGCAGAAGGCTAGCAAGTATTTATTTTCTTGCCTAAGATAAAGATAATTCTATGAACAATGAAAGATTCACCATTTTAACAATAGACATCAATAATAATTAAGTAGATATTGTGTAACTATCAAAGTTTAAAGATTTGTGACATCATAGATGAAAACTTTTATTAAGCAGAAAATTTATAATTTACCTTAATATTTAAGTATATAGCTTTACATTACATCAGAAGTAAGATATATAAAAATTAAAATTCATAGTTATCTCAACCTTAATTTTTACACTATCTGCACCCACAATATAGATGAAAAAGGCTAAATAATGGGGGGAAACCCCATCATTTGTTTCCTCTCCTCCCACCATATATTTTCATGACAGTTTTGAAAATTAATGGCACATTGAAAAGAAGGACAAAGCCTTCTTATTCATAAGGCCACTATTTTCATATAAGAAGACATAGCTGATTTTCCTAATGCATAGAAACAAACACAGAGAAAGAAAGTGAGGACACAAAAAAATATGTTCCAAATGGAGGAAAGATGAGGACAGATTCACAGTGAAAGAGATCAATAAAATGGAGATAAGCAATATGCCTGATAAAGAATTCAAGTAATGGTCATAAAGATACTCACTAGACTTGAGAAAAGAGCAGAGAATCTCAGTGAGACCTTCAACAAAGAAAGAAAATTTAAAAATCAAAGACAAATTAATAATTGAGATTAAAAACACACAAGAGAGAATCAGTGGCAGATTAGAGGAGGTGGAAGAATGAAGCAATGATCTTGAAGAGAATACTGGAGAGCATTCAAGGTGAACAAGAAAAAAAAAAGAATAGTAAAAAATGACTCTAGGTTAAGGGAACTTAGTGACATCATCAAACATAGTATCATTTGAATTTAGGGATCCCAGGGGTGCCTGGGTGGCTCAGTGTTAAGCATCTTCCTTCCACTCAGTTCATGATCCCAGGGTCCTGGGATCGAGCCCCACATCAGGCTCTGCTGGAAGCCTCCTTTTCTCTCTCCCACTCCCCTTACCTGTTTTCCCTTCCTCGCTTATCTCTCTCTGTCAAATAAATAAATAAAACTTAAAAAGAAAATAATTTTATGGATCCTAGAAGGAGAATAGAGAGAAAATGAGGCAAAAATCTATTTGAAGAAATAATAGCTGAAAGATCCCCTAATCTAGGGAAGGAAATAGACATTTGGATCCAAGAGGCACAGAAAGTCCCTAACAAAATCAACTCAAGGAGATCCACACCAAGACACCTAATAATAAAAATGCCAAAAAAGTAGTGACAAAGAGAGAATTTTAAAAGCAGCAAGAAAAATAAGTGATTACATACAAGGGACATACCATAAGGCTACCAGCTGATTTTTCACCAGAAACCTCACAGGCCAGAAGAAAGTGGCATGATATACTTAAGTTGCTGAAAGAAAAAGAACCTGCAATCAAGACTACGGTATCCAGCAAGGATGTCATTCAGAACAGAAGGAGAGAGAAAGAATTTTCACATAAAGAAAAGTTAAAGGAGTTCAACATCACTAAACCAGCCTTACAAAAAATGTTAAAGGGAATTACTTGAGTGGAAATAAAAGGCCATAAACAAGAGTAAGAAAATTAGGAAAGGAAAAACTTTTGCAGGTACATAAAAATATTGTAAAAGTAGTAGATTAATCACTTAAAGAAACAGTACAGAGGTTAAAGCACAAAAGCAGTAAAATATATCCACAAAAATCCATCAAGGGGCTTACAAAATAAAAGTATGTTAAGTATGACAACATATACCTAAAATGTGGGGTGTGGAAAGTAAAAATTTTGTGATTTTTAGAGTGGGTTCAAACTTAAGTGACCCTCGACTTAATATAGACTGCTATGCATATACGGTGTTATATACAAACCTAATGGTAACCCAAATAAAAAATCTGTAGTAAATATACAAAAAAATAAAGAGTAAGGAATCCAAGTGTATCAACTAAAGAAAGCCAACAAATCATGAGAGAAGAGAGCAAGAGAAAAAAGAGACAGAGAATTATAAAAACAAACATAAAACAAGTAATGAAGTAGCAATAAGTATATTGCCACTTGTACCCATCAATAACTACTTTGAATGTAAATGGATGAAATGCTCCCATCAAAAGACATAGGGTGGGAGAAAGGCAAGATGGTGGAGGAGTAAGGGACCTCATTTCATCTGGTTCCTTGAATTTAGCTGGGTATCTATCAAACCATTCTTAACATCCATGAAATCAGCCTGAGGTCTAAGAAAATATATCTGGAATTCTACAAGTAGAAAAGTGACTGATTTTTGCAATGTAGGAGGTATGGAGTGATGAAACTTCAGGGAGAGGTCAGAAGGTAAACAGAGGAGGGGAAGGAGCCTACATAAGCTGGCTATTGGAAAATGATATAACAGTGGAGCAGAAAATCAGAACCCTTAGAAAACTACTTCACAAAGAGACATTCCTTTCTGAAAGGGGCTCAGGGATGTACAGGGCAGAATTCTAGGTGGCTTATTGTGGTCTCAGGATCCCAGGAAACACAGAAAAAAAATGGTTCCCGAACTGATAAGAGTGCACAAACAATGGAAATGGGAATTCTCAGTTGGGGTGGCCATAAACCATGCACCAGGCCACTCAGGTGACTGCTGCTTGCCTGAGCACCCTGAAAAGGACTGGAACATCTGGGCCATTTACCATCACCTGGGAGGGGTGAAAGGGCTGTGCCCATGAACAGTCAATGACTCTCAAGGTGGTGGTGGCCCTGGAAAGGACAGAAGGGTGGTACTCAGATATGACCTGGGAGCAATAGAACAGGGTGCGTGCTCAAGCCTGCAACCATTTGCAGTTGCAAGGATGCAAAGGGTGGTGATGTGACCTTCACCTATCCCTGGGACTCCCCTCCCCCCCCCCCACCAGGAGGATTTCAGTGGGCATGACTGCAAGAGTCAGTGGAGTTGGTACACATTATGGTACACATAAGGTGAAAATGGTTTGTCCCAGAGAGTTTACTGAAGAGGGGGGACCTTGATATCTCAGTGCTGGGTAGAGATCTGGGCTTGGCCATTTTTGCTCTGATCCTCTGAAGAGGCATGGAAAGCCTCCGGGGGAAAAAAAGCCACACAAAGCATCAGCTTATGTTAAGCCCACCCCTGACAAGGGGTGGGGCAAATCTGCCCAGGCAAAGATACCTGAGAAGCAACATAGCAGGGCCCTCCCCCAAAAGCCAGACTGTAAGAACAGGTGGACTACAACTTTGTGGATCCCACAAGATTGTAAAACCCTACAGCCAGGGGAAAATAGTATATTGAGCTACAGGTGTTTTCTCACAACTCATTTATCCTTCAGTCTAAAATTTTCCATTTCTTCAAAAAAAATTAAATTAAAAAAAAATTGAGCAACCTGTTCCAGAAATTCCACATCTAGGGAGCTCAAGAAATGGTCATGAATGTGGAAAGAAGTTAGCTCTAAAGATGTTCATTTAACCAGTTGTATAAAATAGGAAAAATCAATAAAAAATTCAAGAGTCCTACAATAAAAAAAAATTTCCATTTCTTCTTTTTACCTTTCTTCCATTTCAACTACATTCTTATTTTACCAACTTATGTTTTTTAAGTCTTTAATTTTTATTTTTTACATCTACATTTTATATGTAGATGTTAATATATTTCATGCATATTTTAAGCATATTTATATGCTTCATTTAAGTCTTTTTTTCACTCTACTCAATTATATATATTTTTATATATAATACATACAAAATATAATATATATTGATTTCTTTGCAATTATGAGATGTAATGTCTTCTAACACATAGACCAAAATTACATCAGGAAACAGTGGGTCACCCTGTTTTTTCCACCCAGTAAGACTATAGTATCTCTTCCTCCAACTCCTTTTTTGTTTTGTTTCATTTCAGTTTTGTTTCCCTTTCTGTGGTGGTTTCTGACCACTTTGGATTTTTCTAGGGTGTATTTTGCTTCAGTCATGGTTGATATTTTGGACTTTGTTCATTTGCTCACCAATCCTTCTCTGGGCAAAGGACTAGAAGGAGGAATTCACAACAAAAGAAAGACCCAAAGGCAATGTCCTCTAAGACAGAGATAATGAATATAGATATAAGTAAGGTATCAGAGTTGGAATTCAGGATACCAATTATAATATTAATAGCTAAGGCTTGAAAAAAGCATAAATGACAATACAGATTCTCTAAGAGAAGAAGTGAAATCTAATCAGGCATAAATTTAAAATGTTATGAATGAGATGCAATCTAAATTGGATGCTCTATAGTTAGGGCCAAAGAGGCAGAAGAAAGAATAAGTGATATAGAGAACAGGTTGATGGAAAGGAGAGAAAGACAACTAATAGACCGTGAAAAAAGACTTCAAGAAATTAATGATACCCTGAAATGTACCAATGTCAGAATTATTGTGGTGCCCAAAAAGGTGGGGTGGAGGCAGATTTTACTCACTTATACTTGAGTAAATAATAGCTGAGAACTTCCCTAATCTGGGGAAGGAAATAAGTAATCATGACCAAGTGGCAGGGAAGACCACTTCAAATACCAGTAAAAATAGATCAACATCGTGACATATAATAGTGAAACTTGCAACACTAAAAGAAAAAGAAGCTATCCTGAGAGCAGCTAGGGAGAGAAGATTCCCCATCAGAAAAACATCAGACCTATCCACACAAACCTGGCAGGCCAGAAAGGACTGGCAAGATATATTTAGGATACTAAATGAGAATAAAATGCAGCAGAGAATTATTTATCCAGTAAGGCTGTCATTCAGAATGTAAGAAAAGATAAAGAGCTTCCAGGACAGACAGAAACTGAAAGAATATGTGACCACAAAGCCAGCCCTGCAAGAAATATTAAAGGGGTGATATAGTAAACAAAGAGATGCCAAGAGTCACATAGACCCAAAAAAATCTATAGAAACAGGGACGTTATTTCAAGTAGTACAATGGGAAAATATACGTATCTTTCAATAGTTACTCTGAATGTAAGTGGGCAAAATGCTCCAACCAAAAGGCACAGGATGTCATACTGGATAAAAGATTTAAAAAAAAAAAAAAAAGCAAGAGCCATCCATATGCTGTCTACAAGAGACTGATTTTAGACCTAGACACCTCTATACTGAAAGTTAGGGGGTAGAGAACAATTTACTATGCTAATGGACCTCAAAATAAAGCTGTGGTAGCAATCCCCATAACAGACAAATGAGATTTTAAACAAAAGACTTTAGTAAGAGATGTAGAGGTACACTATGTCATAGGTAAAGGGTCAGTCCAATGAGAAGATCTAACAACTGTAAATATTTATGCCCCCAACAAGGGAGGAGTCAATTATATAAACCAATTACTAATCAAAGTAAAGAAACATATCAATAATAATACATTAATAACAGATGACATCAACACTCCACTCATAACAATGGACAGATCATCTAAGCAGAAGAACAACAAAAAAGAAGGGTTTTGAATGAAACACTAGACTGGATGGATTTCACAGATATATACAGAAAGTTCCATCCTAAATCAATAGAGTACTCACTCTTCTCAAATGCACATAGAATTTTCTCCAGAATAGATCACATGCAGGTCACAAATCATGTCTCCACTGATACCAAAAGACTGAGATTATTCCCTGCATATTTTCAGACCACAGTGCTTTGAAACTGGAACTCAATCAGAAAAGAAATTTGGAAGGAACTCAAATACTTGGAGGTTAAGGAGAAGAAAGAATGGGTCAACCAGGAAATTAAAGAAGAACTTAACTCATTGAAACTAATGAAAATGAAAACACATTGGTTCAAAACCTATGGAATACTGCAAAGATGGTCCTAAGAGGGAAGAGCATAGCCGTCTAAACCTCTCGAAAAATTAGAAATATCCCCAGTACACAAGGTAAATTTTTGCCTAAATGACAAGGAGAAGGAACAACAAATAAAGCCTAAACCGAGTAGGAAAAGAAAAATAATAAAGATTAGAGCAGAAATCAATGAAATAGAAACCAGAATAACAGTAAAAGACATCAATGAAACTAGAAGCTGGTTCTTGAAAGAATTAATAAGATCAATAAACCAATACTGAAAAGAAATAATAAAAAATAAATAAATAAATAAATAAAAGGATCAATAAACCTCTGCCCAAACTTATCCAAAAGAAAAGAGAAAGGACTCAAATTAATAAAACCATGAATGAAAGGGGAGAGATCATGACTAACACTAAGGAAATACAGACAATTTTAAGAATATATTATGAGCAAGTATATGCCAACGAATCTGGCAATCTGGAAGAAATGGATGCATTCGTAGAAACTTATAAACTACCAAGAATGAAACAGGAAGAAATAGGCAATCTGAACAGACCCATAACCAGCAAGGAAATTGAAGCAATAATCAAACACCTCCCAAAAGACAACATTTCAGGGCCAGATGACTTCCTAGGGGAATTCTACCAAACATTTAAAGAAGAAATAATACTTATTCTACTGAAGCTGTTTCGGTAAATAGAAATGGAAGGACAACTTCCAAACTCATTCTATGAGGCCAACATGACCTTGATCCCCCAAAACCAAAGACCCCCATCAAAAAGAATTGCATACCAATATCCCTGGTGAACATGAATGCTAAAATACTCACCAAGATCCTAGCCAGTAAGATCCAACAGCACATAAAAAGGATTATTCACCATGACCAAGTGGGATTGATTCCTGAGTTACACAGGTAGTTCAACATTTGCAAATCAATCAGTGTGCCAGAGCACATTAGTAAAAGAAAAGACAAAAATCATATGATCCTCTCAATTCAGGCAGAAAAAGCATTTGACAAAGTACATCCTTTCTTGATAAAAACTCTTCAAAGTATAGGGATAGAGGGAACATACCTCAATATCATAAAAGACATCTATGAAAAGCCTACAGCAAATATCATTCTCAATGGAGAAAAACTGAGAGCTTTTCCCTTAAGGTCAAGAACAATACAGGGATATCCACTATCACTACTATTGTTTAACATAGTACTAGAGTCCTAGTCTCAGCAATCAGAAAAGAAAAAGAAATAAAAGGCACTCAACGTGCCAAAGAAAAGGTCAAACCCTCTTTCTCAAGATGACATGATACTTTATGCGAAAAACTCCAAAAATTCCAACCCAAGGTCTCTAGAATACAACAATTCAGCAGTGTGGCAGGATAAAAAGTACACAGAAATCAGTTGCATTTCTATGCACTAAAAATGAGGCAGAAGAGATGAATCCCATTTATAATTGCTCCAAAAAAAAAAAAAAACAAAACAACACAGGATACCAAGTAATAAACCTAACCGAAGAGATCAAGGATCTGTACTCTAGAAACAACAGAACACTCATGAAAGAAATTGAAGAACAAATAAAGATATAGAAAAACATTGTGAAAATGTCCATGCTGCCCAAAGCAATCTAATATTCAAAGCAATCCCTATCAAAATACCATCAGCATTTTTCACAAAACCGGAATAAACAATCCTAAAATTTGTATGGAACCAGAAAAGACCCCAAACAGCCAGACGAAAGTTGAAAAAGAAAACCAAAGCTGGATGGCCTGGAGACAAGATGGAGAAGCAGGAAAACCTGTTTCAACCGGTCCCCTGAAGTGAGCTAAGTATCTACTAGAACACTCTGAACACCCATGAAATCATCCTGAGATATAAAATTACACACTTCTGGATCTCTACTGGGGCAAAATATCATCAGTGGAGAGGTAAAGCAGAGTGGGAACACTCCAACTGATATCTGAGGAAAAACAAAAGGGGGAGGGAGCCACCAGAAGAAACCCATTGTAAAGTAATACCACAATATGGAAGTGCCCTGTGCTTGGGGACCAGCATTAACTTGGATTCCAGTTAAAAGCACTCAAAAAGAGCAAAAGATCATAAGGGGCAAGTTGTGGAATTGGGCAGTGACAAGCACAGGCCTAAGACCACGGTCCCAGGGCTGTCATTGCCAGTGACCACCCATACCAGAGAGTTCAGCAGGGGCTCCAGTCTGTGGTCCCTGAGCCCACAGCTTTCTGCTGGTGTACTACTTCTTGGGCTGGGCACACTCCTGCTCATTTCTGAGAGAGCCTGGTTTGGGCACCAGCCAGTGGTCTCTGGGCCCACAGCCTTCTGCGACCTGCATGACTGCAGGGTCTGAGTGCACCCAGCACACGCCTGAGAGAACATGGCTTGAACTCCAGTTTGAGTCCCCTGGCCAGCAGCCATCCATGGTCTGTGCCACCACCACCGGTTGTGAGAGCACCTGGTATGGGCATGGACCCCAGACAGCAGCCCTGGCAATGACAGCCAGGTGAGTTCAGGCTCATCTGGACCAATGTTGCTTGTGGTTTGAGTGGCACAGGGGTGAAGACACAGGGGGGTCCTTAGGCGACCACTGAGACTGTGGCTGGAGTGTGTACCACCTGTGGGAGGTTGCAGTGTTCAGCAGAGTTTGCAGAGGGGGAGACTGTGTGTTCTGGACCACCCAGAGGGGAGAAGATTGAGATATCTCTCTGAGGCAGAGGTCTGGGTGCAGTCAGTTTACTTTCCACTAATCCACTGAAAAACCAGTAAAAGCTGCCAGAGAACAAAACCTCCAGAGAACAAAAGCCTGAAAAAAATGGTTTCCACAGAGCCCAGCCTCTTCATAGAGGGTAGGGCAACTCAGCCAAAGCAAGACTGACTAGAAAACAATGCAATAACCCCCTACCCAGAAGACAAGCCAAAAGAAAAAGATGGCAACAACAACAGGGTCCCCATAAAACTATAAAACACCTCATAATATATGGAAAACCATATATTATGGTCACAATATTACCCTAAAACCTATATATTTCATAGATACAACAATTTTTTCCTTTTTTTAAAATTCATTCTCAAGATTCTTGTTCTTTTTATTTTTTTGAACTACTCACCATTACAACTAGAGGTTTAATACAACATATTCCATAACAACTTTTTAACTTAAACTTTTTCATACATATACTTGTCTTTCTTTTTTTTTAATATACATATAGATATAAGCATCAAGGTAATTGTTTTTCTCCACTCAATACTACTACTATATATAAACCATTTTTAAATTCCCTCTATCAAAATAAATAAATAAATAAATTCCCTCTATCTCTGGAAAGTTGAGTCCTTTAACAAAGATAACAAGATACACCCAGGAAGAACTGAAATAACCTTCCTCACCCACACCAAGGGCTTATAACCACCTTTCCATCTTATTCTTCTGTTAGTGTTTCTGTGTATTTGTTTTTGCTTCGGAACTATATAAATCTTATAAATTCTTATTCATTGGGCTGGGGTTTTCTCTTTTTTTTCCTCTCCTTTATTTTTGTCGGTCTTTTTGTTTATCCATTTTTGTTTATGGACCTTATAAAACTTACTTTTGGGGGTTATTTTGGCTGGGTTTTCTCTTTTTTTTCTCTTTTTCTTTTTTTTCCTTTTTTCTTTCTTTTTGGTGGTGACATCGGATGGCTCTGAAACTTTGGCAAACACCTCTCACCAAAATGACTAGGAGGAGGACACCCAACAGAGGAAAAATTCAGAGACTGTGCCCTCTCCATCAGAACTATTGGATATGGACATAAACAGTATATTGGAAAAGGAATTCAGGGTAACAATTATCCAGGCAATGGCTATGTTGGAGAAGACCACTAGTAGCAACATAGAATCTCTAAGGGTGGAAATGAGGGTTGATCTCGCCGTACTAATAAATCCCATCAATGAGATCCAATCTAATCTAAATACTCTAACAGCTAGTGTAACTGAGGCAGAAGATCGAACTCTAGGTATATAGAAGTAAAACTGATAGAAAAGATGGATCAGAAGGAGGCCTGAGACAAAAAGCTTAAAAGCCATGAAAACAGAATTTGGGAAATATATGACAACAAAAAAAGTTCCAACGTCACAATTATTGGGATGTCTGACAGGGTTGAGAAAGAGAGAAGACTAGAAGATATAGCTGAACAGATTCTGGATGAAAATTTCCTTAATCTAGGGAATGGAACAAGTGTTCAGGTCCTAGAGGAAGAAAGAACACCCACCAAGGTCAACAAGTCTAGAAAGTCAACAAGACACTTAATTGTGAAATTCACGAATCATTTCAGACAGAAGGCCTAAAGGACAGCTAGGGGGAAGAGATTCCTTATGTACAGAGGAAAGACCATCAGAATAACATCAGACCTATCCACAGAAACCTGGCAAGCCAGAAACGGCTGGCAGGACATATTCAGGGCACTAAATGAGAAGGACATGCAGCCAAGATTATTTTATCCAGCAAGGCTGACAATGAAATTGGATAGAGAGATAAAGAGCTTCCAAGACCTGCAAGGTTTAGAAGAGTATGTGACTATCAAGCTGGCACTACAAGAAATATTAAGGGTGGTTCGATAAAATAAGAAATACCCCAGGAGTGACATAGAACACACAAATTTACAGTCAACTTATAGAACAAAGAACTTTACAAGTAACATGATGTCAATAAAAATGTATCTTTCAGTAATCACTCTCAACGTGAATTGTCTAAATGCTCCCATAAAATGGCACTGGTTACAGATTGGATAAAATGACGGGACAAGTCCATTTGCTGTCTATAAGAGACACACTGGGACCTAAAGATACAACCAGAATGAAAGTGAAGGGGTGGATAACCATTTTTCATGCCAACGGGCCCCTAAAGAAAGCTAGGGTAGCGATTCTCATATCAGATAAATCAGAGATTAAATTAAAGACTGTAGTCAGAGATAAGGAAGGAAACTAAATCGTTCTTAAAGGGTCTATCCACCAAGAAGATTTTAAAATTGTAAATATTTACATCCCTAATACGGGAACAGCCAACTACTAAATAAGACAATGGTTAATCAAGATAAAGAGTCATATTGATATAGATACATTAATTGTGGAGGATCTTAACACACCACTCTCAGTATCAGACAAATCATCCAAGCAGAAAATGAACAAAGAAACATAGCTTTGAATGACATATTGCACCAGATGGACCACACAGATATATACAGAACATTCCACCTCAAATATCAGAATACTCATTCTTCTCAAGTGCACATGGAACTTTCTCTAGAATAGACCACATACTGGGTAACAAATGAGGGCTCAAACAATAGCAAAAAAAACTGAGATTATTCCCTGTATATTCCCAGACCACAATGCTATGAAACAAGAACTCAACCACAAAAAAGTTTGGAAGGAATTCAAACACCTGGAAACTAAAGACTATCCCACTCAAGAATGTTTGGATCAACCAGGAAATCAAGGAAGAACTTTAAAAATTCATGGAAACCAAGGAGAATGGAGATACTTCGGTCCAAAACCTATGGGATACAGCAAAGATGGTCCAAAGGGGGAAATACATAGCCATCCAAGCCTCACGAAAAAAAAAAAATCCAGAATACACCAGCTCTCCTTACACCTTAAATAATTACAGAATCAATAACAAATAAAGCCAACTCCACACATAATAAGGGCAATAATCAAGATTAGAGCAGAGATCAATAAGTTAGAAAGTGGACATACAGTACAATACATCACTGAACCTAGAAGCTGGTTCTTTTAAAGACTCAGTAAGATCAATAAACCACTGACCAAACTAATCCAAAGGAAAAGAGAAAGGACCCAAATTAATAAAATTATGAATGAAAGGGGAGAGATCACAACTAACACAAAGGAAATAGAAACAATCATCAGAAATTCTTATCAACCCCTACATGCCAATAAGTTAAGAAGCCTAGAAAAAATGGATGCATTCCTGGAAACCTATAAAATTCCAAGACTGAAACAAGCAGACATTGACAACCTGAATAAACCAATAACTAGTAACAAGATTAAAGCAGTGATCAAAAACCTCCTAGAAAACCAGATTCCAGGACCTGATGGATTCCTTCAGGATTTCTACCAAACATTCAAAGAAATAACTATTCTCCTGAAATTCTTTGAAAAAATAGAAACATAAGGAAACCTTCCAGACTCTTTCTATGAAGCCAGCATTACCTTGATCTACAAATCAGGCAAAGTCTCCACCAAAAAGGAGAATTTCAGTCCAATATCCCTGATGAATATGGATGCTAAGATTCTCAACAAGATCCTAGCAAACAGGATCCAACAGCATATTAGAAATCCCATGGGGCACCTGGGTGGCTCAGTGGCTTAAGCCTCTGCCTTCAGTCCGGGTCATGATCTCAGGGTCCTGGGATCGAGCCCCGCATTGGGCTCTCTGCTCAGCGGGGAGCCTGCTTACCCCTCTCTCTCTGCCTGCCTCCCTGCCTACTTGTGATCTCTCTCTCTCTCTCTCTCTCTCTCAAATAAATAAATTTTAAAAAAAAAATCCCACCATGACCAGGTGGGATTCATTCCTGGGCTATAAGGATGGTTCAACATTCGCAAATCAATCAATGTGATAGAACAAATCAATAAGAGAAGAGAGAAGAACCACATGGTCCTCTCAATTGATGCAGAAAAAGCATTTGACAAAATCCAGCATCTGTTCCTGATTAAAACGCTTCTAAGTATAGGGATAGAGGGAACATTCCTGAACTTCATAAAATCTATCTATGAAAGATCCACAGCAAATATCATCCTCAATGGGAAAAAGCTTGCAGCCTTCCCATTGAGATCAGGAACACGACAAGGATGCCCACTCTCACCACTATTGTTCAACATAGTATTAGAAGTCCTAGCAATAGCAATCAGACAACAAAGAGAAATAAAAGGTATCCAAATTGGCAATGAAGAAGTCAAACTCTCTCTCTTCACAGATGACATGATTCTTTATATGGAAAACCCAGAAGACTCCACCCCCAAACTACTAGAACTCATACAACAATTCAGCAACGTGGCAGGATACAAAGTCAAGGTACAGAAATCAGTGGCTTTCTTATACACTATCAATGAAAACACAGAAAGGGAAATTAGAGAATCAATTCCATTTACTATAGCACCAAGAACCATAAGATACCTGGGAATAAACCTAACCAAAGAGGTAAAGGATCTGTACTCGAGGAACTACAGAACACTCATGAAAGGAATTGAAGAAGACACAAAAAGATGGAAGACCATTCCATGCTCTTGGATCGGAAGAATAAACATTGTTAAAATGTCTATACTGCCTAGAGCAATCTATACTTTTAATGCCATTCCGATCAAAATTCCACCGGTATTTTTCAAAGAGCTAGAGCAAATAATCCTAAAATTTGTATGGAACCAGAAAAGACCCCAAATCGCTAAGGAAATGTTGAAAAACAAAAATAAAACTGGGAGGAGAGAAGTCAAGAAGGCGGAGAAGTAGCAGGCTGAGACTACTTCAGGTAGTGGGAGATCAGCTAGATAGCTTATCTAAAGATTGCAAACACCTACAAATCCAACTTGAGATCAAAGAGAAAAAGAACAGCAATTCTAGAAACAGAAAATCAACCACTTTCTGAAAGGTAGGACTGGCAGAGAAGTGAATCCCAAGCGACGGGAAGATAGACCACGGGGGGAGGGGCCGGCTCCTGGCAAGCGGCAGAGCAACGGAGCACAAAATCGGGACTTTTAAAAGTCTGTTCCGCTGAAGGACATCGCTCCAGAGGCTTAACCCGGATGAAGCCCGCGCGGGGTCAGCGTGGCCTCAGGTCCCGCAGGGTCACAGAAGGATTGGGGTTGTCTGAGTGTCGCAGAGCTTACAGGTATTAGAATGGGGAAGCCGGTTACAGAGACAGAGACAAGGAGTGAGCTCTAAACTCGGGGTTACCTTGAACAGGTCGCAGGCTCAGTCAGCTCGGAGCGTGGCCGGAGGCCAGGGTGATGGGAGTAATTGGGCGCTGTTCTCTGAGGGCGCACTGAGGAGTGGGGCCCCAGGCTCTCGGCTCCTCTGGGCCGGAGACTGGGAGGCCGCCATCTTCATTCCCGCCCTCCGGAACTCTACGGAAAGCGCTCAGGGAACAAAAGCTCCCGAAAGCAAACCCGAGCGGATTACTCACCCTGGCCCCTGGTAAGGGCGGTGCACTCCGCCTGGGGCAAAGACACTTGAGAATCACTACAACAGGCCCCTCCCCCAGAAGATCAACAAGAAACCCAGCCAGGACCAAGTTCACCTACGAAGGAGCGCAGTTTCAATACCAAGGAGAGCAGCAGAATTGCAGAGGAGGAGAAAGCAAAGCCAGAGCTTATGGCTTTCTCCCCATGATTCTTTAGCCTTGCAGTTAATTTTTCTTTCCTTTTTCAATTTTTTTCCTCTTCTTCTGCTAAATTTTTAAACATTTACCCTTTTCTTTTTTATGTTTTTTAACTAGTTTATCTAATATATTTTTTCCTTTTTATATTTTTTCTTTATTCATTTTCTTCTTTTAATAGTTACTTTTTTTTTTTTTTTTTCTTTCTTAAACTCTTTTTATCCCCTTTCTCCCCCCTCACGATTTGGGATCTCTTCTGATTTGGTTAAAGCATATTTTCCTGGGGTTGTTGCCATCCTTCTAGTATTTTACTCGCTCCTTCATATACTCTTATCTGGACAAAATGAGAAGGCTAAAAAATTCACCACACAAAAAAGAACAAGAGGCAGTACCAAAGCTAGGGACCTAAATAATACAGACATTGGTAATATGTCAGATCTAGAGTTCAGAATGACGATTCTCAAGGTTCTAGACAGGCTCGAAAAAGGCATGGAAGATATTAGAGAAACCCTCTCGGGAGATATAAAAGCCCTTTCTGGAGAAATAAAAGAACTAAAATCTAACCAAGTTGAAATAAAAAAAGCTATTAATGAGGTGCAATCAAAAATGGAGGCTCTCACTGCTAGGATAAATGAGGCAGAAGAAAGAATTAGAGATATAGAAGACCAAATGACAGAGAATAAAGAAGCTGAGCAAAAGAGGGACAAACAGCTACTGGACCACGAGGGGAGAATTTGAGAGATAAGTGACACCATAAGACGAAACAACATTAGAATAATTGGGATTCCAGAAGAAGAGGAAACAGAGAGGGGAGCAGAAGGTATATTGGAGAGAATTATTGGAGAGAATTTCCCCAATATGGTAAAGGGAACAAGCATCAATATCCAGAAGGTTCAGAGAACCCCCCTCAAAATCAATAAGAATAGGTCCACACCCCGTCACCTAATATTGAAATTTACAGGTCTTAGCGACAAAGAGAAAATCCTGAAAGCAGCCCGGGAAAAGAAGTCTGTAACATACAATGGTAAAAACATTAGATTGGCAGCAGACTTATCCACAGAGACCTGGCAGGCCAGAAAGAGCTGGCATGATATATTCAGAGCACTAAACGAGAAAAACATGCAGCCAAGAATACTATATCCAGCTAGGCTATCACTGAAACTAGAAGGAGAGATTAAAAGCTTCCAGGACAAACAAAAACTGAAAGAATTTGCAAACACCAAACCAGCTCTACAGGAAATATTGAAAGGGGTCCTCTAGGCAAAGAGAGAGCCTAAAAGTAGTAGATCAGAAAGGAACAGAGACAATATACAGTAACAGTCACCTTACAGGCAATACAATGGCACTAAATTCATATCTCTCAATAGTTACCCTTAATGTTAATGGGCTAAATGCCCCAATCAAAAGACACAGGGTATCAGAATGGATAAAAAAACAAAACCCATCTGTATGTTGCCTACAAGAAACTCATTTTAAACCCGAAGACACCACCAGATTTAAAGTGAGGGGGTGGAAAACAATTGACCATGCTAATGGACATCAGAAGAAAGCAGGAGTGGCAATCCTTATATCAGATCAATTAGATTTTAAACCAAAAACTATAACAAGAGATGAGGAAGGACACTGTATCATACTCAAAGGATCTGTCCAACAAGAAGATCTAACAATTTTAAATATCTATGCCCCTAACGTGGGAGCACCCAACTATATACACCAATTAATAACAAAATCAAAGAAACGCATCAACAATTATACAATAATAGTAGGGGACTTTAACACTCCCCTCACTGAAATGGACAGATCATCCAAGCAAAAGATCAACAAGGAAATAAAGGCCTTAAATGACACACTGGACCAGATGGACATCACAGATATATTCAGAACATTTCATCCCAAAGCAACAGAATACACATTCTTCTCTAGTGCACATGGAACATTCTCCAGAATAGATCACATCCTCAGTCCTAAATCAGGTCTCAACTGGTATCAAAAGATTGGGATCATTCCCTGCATATTTTCAGACCACAATGCTCTGAAGCTAGAACTCAACCACAAGAGGAAATTTGGAAAGAACCCAAATACATGGAGACTAAACAGCATCCTTCTAAAGAATGAATGGGTCAACCAGGAAATTAAAGAAGAATTGAAGAAATCATGGAAACAAATGATAATGAAAACACAACGGTTCAAAATCTGTGGGACACAACAAAGGCAGTCCTGAGGGGAAAATATATAGAGGTACAAGCCTTTCTCAAGAAACAAGAAAGGTCTCAGGTACACAACCTAAACCTACACCTAAAGGAGCTGGAGAAAGAACAAGAAAGAAACCCTAAACCCAGCAGGAGAAGAGAAATCATAAAGATCAGAGCAGAAATCAATGAAATAGAAACCAAAAAAACTATACAACAAATCAATGAAACTAGGAGCTTGTTCTTTGAAAGAATTAATAAGATTGATAAACCCCTGGCCAGACTTCTCAAAAAGAAAAGAGAAAGGACCCAAATAAATAAAATCATGAATGAAAGAGGAGAGATCACAACCAACACCAAAGAAATACAGACAATTATAAGAACATACTATGAGCAACTCTACGCCAACAAATTTGACAATCTGGAAGAAATGGATGCATTCCTAGAAACATATAAACTACCACAACTGAACCAGGAAGAAATAGAAAACCCACAGACCCATAACCAGTAAGGAGATTGAAACAGTCATCAAAAATCTCCAAACAAACAAAAGCCCAGGGCCAGACGGCTTTCCGAGGGAATTCTACCAAACATTCAAAGAAGAACTAATTCCTATTCTCCTGAAACTGTTCCAAAAAATAGAAATGGAAGGAAAACTTCCAAACTTATTTTATGAGGCCAGCATCACCTTGATCCCAAAACCAGACAAGGATCCCATCAAAAAAGAGAACTACAGACCAATATCCTTGATGAACACAGATGCAAAAATTCTCACCAAAATACTAGCCAATAGGATTCAACAGTACATTAAAAGGATTATTCACCACGACCAAGTGGGATTTATTCCAGGGCTGCAAGGTTGGTTCAACATCCACAAATCAATCCATGTGATACAACACATTAATAAAAGAAAGAACAAGAGCCATATGATACTCTCAATAGATGCTGAAAAAGCATTTGACAAAGTTCAGCATCCCTTCCTGATCAAAACTCTTCAAAGTGTAGGGATAGAGGGCACATACGTCAATATCATCAAAGCCATCTATGAAAAACCCACCGCAAATATTATTCTCAATGGAGAAAAACTGAAAGCTTTTCCACTAAGGTCAGGAACATGGCAGGGATGTCCATTATCACCACTGCTATTCAACATAGTACTAGAAGTCCTAGCCTCAGCAATCAGACAACAAAAGGAAATTAAAGGCATCCGTATCGGCAAAGAAGAAGTCAAACTATCACTCTTCACAGATGATATGATACTATATGTGGAAAACCCAAAAGACTCCACTCCAAAACTGCTAGAACTTGAACAGGAATTCAGTAAAGTGTCAGGATATAAAATCAATGCACAGATATCAGTTGCATTTCTCTACACCAACAATAAGACAGAAGAAAGAGAAATTAAGGAGTCAATCCCATTTACAATTGCACCCAAAACTATAAGATACCTAGGAATAAACCTAACCAAAGAGGCTAAGAATCTATACTCAGAAAACTATAAAGTACTCATGAAAGAAATTGAGGAAGACACAAAGAAATGGAAAAATGTTCCATGCTCCTGGATTGGAAGAATAAATATAGTGAAAATGTCTACGCTACCTAAAGCAATCTACACATTTAATGCAATTCCTATCAAAGTACCATCCATTTTTTTCAAAGAAATGGAACAAATAATCCTAAAATTTATATGGAACCAGAAAAGACCTCGAATAGCCAAAGGAATATTGAAAAAGAAAGCCAAAGTTGGTGGCATCACAATTCCGGACTTCAAGCTCTATTACAAAACCGTCATCCTCAAGACAGCATGGTACTGGCACAAAAACAAACACATAGATCAATGGAACAGAATAGAGAGCCCAGAAATAGACCCTCAACTCTATGGTCAACTAATCTTCGATAAAGCAGGAAAGAATGTCCAATGGAACAAAGACAGCCTCTTCAATAAATGGTGTTGGGAAAATTGGACAGCCACATGCAGAAAAATGAAATTGGATCATTTCCTTACACCACACACGAAAATAGACTCAAAATGGATGAAGGACCTCAATGTGAGAAAGGAATCCATCCAAATCCTTGAGGAGAACACAGGCAGCAACCTCTTCGACCTCAGCCGCAGCAACATCTTCCTAGGAACATCGCCAAAGGCAAGGGAAGCAAGGGCAAAAATGAACTACTGGGATTTTATCAAGATCAAAAGCTTTTGCACAGCAAAGGAAACAGTTAGCAAAACCAAAAGACAACTGACAGAATGGGAGATGATATTTGCAAACGACATATCAGATAAAGGGCTAGTGTCCAAAATCTATAAAGAACTTCGCAAACTCAACACCCAAAGAACAAATAATCCAATCAAGAAATGGGCAGAAGACATGAACAGACATTTCTGCAAAGAAGACATCCAGATGGCCAACAGACACATGAAAAAGTGCTCCATATCACTCGGCATCAGGGAAATACAAATCAAAACCACAATGAGATATCACCTCACACCAGTCAGAATGACTAAAATTAACAAGTCAGGAAATGACAGATGCTGGCGAGGATGCGCAGAAAGGGGAACCCTCCTACACTGTTGGTGGGAATGCAAGCTGGTGCAACCACTCTGGAAAACAGCATGGAGGTTCCTCAAAATGTTGAAAATAGAAGTACCCTATGACCCAGCAATTGCACTACTGGGTATTTACCCTAAAGATACAAACGTAGTGATCCGAAGGGGCACGTGCACCCAAATGTTTATAGCAGCAATGTCTACAATAGCCAAACTATGGAAAGAACCTAGATGTCCATCAACAGACGAATGGATCAAGAAGAGGTGGTATATATACACAATGGAATACTATGCAGCCATCAAAAGAAATGAAATCTTGCCATTTGCAATGACGTGGATGGAACTAGAGGGTATCATGCTTAGCGAAATAAGTCAATCGGAGAAAGACAACTATCATATGATCTCCCTGATATGAGGGAGAGAAGAAGCAACATGGGGGGTTAAGGGGGTAGGAGAAGAGTAAATGAAACAAGATGGGATTGGGAGGGAGACAAACCATAAGTGACTCTTAATCTCACAAAACAAACTGAGGGTTGCTGGGGGGAGGGGGGTTGGGAGGGGGGGTGGGGTTATGGACATTGGGGAGGGTATGTGCTATGGTGAGTGCTGTGAAATGTGTAAAGCTGGTGATTCACAGACCTGTACCCCTGGGGATAAAAATATATTATATATTTTAAAAATAATAATAAAATTTAAATTAAAAAAAATAAAAAATAAAAAAAAATAAAACTGGGAGCATCACGTTACCTGATTTCAAGCTTTACTACAAAGCTGTGATCACCAAGACAGCATGGTACTGGCATAAAAACAGACACATAGACCAGTGGAACAGAATCGAGAGCCCAGATATGGACCCTCAACTCTATGGTCAAGTAATCTTCAACAAAACATGAAAAAATATCCAGTGTTAGAGACAGTCTCTTCAATAAATGGTGCTGGGAAAACTGGATAGCTATACGTAGAAGAATGAAACTCGACCATTCTCTTACACCATACACAAAGATAAACTCGAAATGGATAAAAGACCTCAATGTGAGACAGGAATCCATCAGAATCCTAGAGGATAACATAGGCAGTAACCTCTTTGATATCAGCCACAGCAACTTCTTTCAAGATATGTCTCCTAAGGCAAAGGAAACAAAAGCGAAGATGAACTTTTTGGACTTCATCAAGATCAAAAGCTTCTGCACAACAAAGGAAACAGTCAAGAAAACAAAGAGGCAACCCACGGAATGGGAGAAGATATTTGCAAATCACAGCACAGGCAAAAGGTTGATATCCAGGACCTATAAAGAACTCCCCAAACTCAACACACACAAAACAGACAATCATATAAAAAAAAAATGGGCAGAAGATATGAACAGACACTTCTCCAATGAAGACATACAAATGGCTATCAGACACATGAAAAAATGTTCATCATCACTAGCCATCAGGGAGATTCCAATGAAAACCACATTGAGATACCACCTTACACCAGTTAGAATGGCCAAAATTAGCAAGACAGGAAACAACATGTGTTGGAGGGGTTGTGGAGAAAGGGGAACACTCTTACACTGTTGGTGGGAATGCAAGTTGGTGCAGCCTCTTTGGAGAACAGTGTGGAGATTCCTTAAGAAATTAAAAATAGAGCTTCCCTATGACCCTGCTATTGCACTACTGAGTATTTACCCCAAAGATACAGATGTAGTGAAAAGAAGGGCCATCTGTACCCCAATGTTTATAGCAGCAATGGCCATGGTCGCCAAACTGTGGAAAGAACCAAGGTGCCCTTCAACGGATGAATGGATAAGGAAGATGTGGTCCATATACACTATGGAGTATTATGCCTCCATCAGAAAGGATGAATATCCAACTTTTGTAGCAAGATGGATGGGACTGGAAGAGATTATGCTGAAGGAATAAGTCAAGCAGGGAGAGTCAATTATCCTATGGTTTCACTTATTTGTGGAGCATAACAAATAGCATGGAGGACATGGGTAGATGGAGAGGAGAAGGGAGTTGGGGGAAATTGGAAGGGGAGGTGAACCATGAGAGACTATGGACTCTGAAAAACAATCTGAGGGTTCTGAAGGGGCGGGGGCTGGGAAGTTGGGGGAAGAAGGTGGTGGGTATTAGAGAGGGCACGGATTGCATGGAGCACTGGGTGTGGTGCAAAAACAATGAATACTATTATGCTGAAAAGAAATTTTAAAAAATGTTTAAAAAATAAGCCAAAAAAAAAAAATGGGGGAAATAAAACCAGTCCACAGAATTACCAGTACCATTCCACTCCAAAGTTCATTGTTTCCCAAGGCTATTTGTGCTTCTGTTGATATCAAAAAAGTTAGAGTGTAGACCACAAATTTTATATTTCAGTGTTTGTTTTAATATATTAGAAAAAATACTGGTTTTCTTTCTATAGTAAAAAGTATGAGTCAATTTAAAGGAAAACATTAGGAAGCTACTAGTTCAGGTATCAGGCAGACATAGCAGAAACCGTGAAAGTGGTACAGAATAGCTGCAGGTTGGGAAGCACTAGGATAGTGTATGTCCACACTGTAAGCTCCCTGAGAGTGGGAACTCCATCTGGCCTGTTTTCCTTGTAGTCCCAGTACTCAACATAGGCTGGATACATGGCAGGAGCCAAGTACAGTCTTGTGAGTTCATTAAATTAACAGGGAGTTGGGGTACCTGGGTGGCTTAGTGGGTTAAGCCTCTGCCTTGGTCTCAGGTCATGACCTGGGATCGAGCGGTCCTGGGATCGAGCCGCGTCAGACTCTGCTCAGCGAGGAGCCTGCTTCCCCCTCTATCTCTGCCTGCCTCTCTGTCTACTTGTGATCTCTCTGTCAAATAAATAAATAAAATCTTAAAACAATAAATTAATTAATTAACAGTGAGTAAGTACTCTGTGAATGTGGTATCTCTTCCTTGCCTCTCTGTTCAATCAGATCTCCTTGGAAACCCCAAAATTTTCTAAGTTTATCCTGGAGCTAGACGTTATAGTCACATCTCCCTCCCAGCAGTTGGATTTCTTATGGTAGAGAAGGTTCCCTACCCTCAAGAGCAGCTTGCCCTTTCAGCCCCATTTGGGGCTTTCTCCTGGCCACAGGCCTTTGGGAAATTTTTTTTGAAATAAATCTTTGAAGACTCCTTGTTTAGCAGGGTTGGTAAGGTTAAGCAGCTTACCAGCTAGCTAGTAACAAGAATAGTTAATAATCACACCTGTCTAATCCTCACAATTCACAAAAGGATCCTGAAGGATCCATTTTGCCAAAGAGAAAAAATAGGCTCAGAAAGGCACGGGGTCGAGTCTCTGCTGCTCCGCAGGAGGCCTGCTTCTCCCTCTCTCACTCCACCTGCTCGTATTCCCTCTCTCCCTGTCAAGTAAACAAAATCTTAAAAAAGAAAAAGAAAGGCATAGTTATCTGCCCAGGGTCATTACATTATTCTGCCCTCACCCTGTCTTTAAAAGATTAAATGAGATGCAGACTGTAAGGGTACTTTATAGACTCTGCTAAGTCACAGAAGAACTTCACTCTGCTGTCACAACTGGTATGACTATTGTAACCAGTGTGTCTCTTTCCCAGTTGGACCACAAGGTAAGGTCAGAGTTCTTTTACTGGTGAAACACTAGCATCTTTCCAGCTGGGCAGGAAACAAGCCTTGTCTTCATGGCCTCTCTCCAGGTCCCTCCAGCACTCTCAGGAGAGTGTCCGTAGACTTCACATCCCTTCTGTCCACCTCCAGTTACCAACTGCTGCTACTCCTGGGTCCTGTCTCCCTGTGCCCAGAACACATTCTTCAAGCTGTTTGTCCTCCAAATTATACCGATCTGCCCTAAGCTTGGACACAGGGCCCTTCTTTTACTCTCCAAATCAGCTCCAAGGTCCAGGCAGGGTGAGGCATGGATCTGAGAATCCCTTCCTCAGCTAATTCAATGCAAACCTACCGTGAGGCATGGACAGCAGACGTCTCTGCCTGCCATGCTTTCTGGCTCCCTCTGAGTCTTGAAGTCCCAGTCCCTCAGTGTCAGGGTGTGTGTCCTGCCCTCCAGGCCAGGCCTGTTTGGTCTCCCTGACAGAACTTGAGAGCAGATAATCCTGTTCTTCCCAGAAGACTCAGGCCCCAGCACCGGGGTCCCGCAGGAAGCAGGATCCCATTCTCGTACCAAGTTTCCCAGGGGTAGTTTATTTCGTCTCAGCACCATGCAGATCACTGAGAGGCCCACAGAAATCCACATTTAGGAAGAACACATGCCGTTTTTCCAAGAGCACTCGGGTTAAAGAGAGGTCGAGGTCACAGGCTAAATGCCTATCGGTTGCAGCACTGCATTTTCGTTCATGGTGACTTACATTTCCTCCAAAGCAGCAGGTTGCTGATCCCCTACTCCCTTTTTTTGGTAATCAAATCTTCCATTTTAGAGATTTCTCCAAAACAAAATGAGTATATCTCAAAAGTGATCAATGTCTCCCAAAACAAAATTTGATCACTTGGCAGCAGCCAGGTTATGGCAGTTCTCTAAAGGAAGAGGAGCTCGCGGCAGCTCCTCTGTGCCCTTGGGGTCGGTGGTACCGGGGTGCACCCGGCAGGCGGCGCCGCGCGGGGCTCACCCGCCACTGCAAGCCCGAAGGGGAGGCTGCGGAGCTCCCGTGGCTCCTGGCAAGCGCCTCGCAGCTTGTCCTCTGCCACCAGAGTGGCCCGGAGTGGGCTCTAGGAGGAAGCGACAGCCGCTCGGTCCGGGGACGGCCAGCCCCTCCCCCAGGTCCTCCAGTGCTGCGGGGGGGTACGGGGGGGTGCGAGGGGGAAAGGGGGCCCCATGACTGCAGGTCCCCGCCCCACACCCGGAGGAAAGACCCAACCAGAACCCAAACGGTTCTTTTCATTGGTTGCTTTTTACATTTGTCCATAAGGCGGCGCACTCAGAGAAGCAGGAAGGGCTCTGATTCCCCCTGAGAAAAGCCCAGAACCAAAAGTTTATGGAAAGGCCCCTGAAGTCTGGATGTCGGTTTCTGTCAGGCTGGCGCTCCCGCCCGGAAGCCTGAGGGCAGCAAGTCAGTCACTCTCAGGACCTTTGTTCCTGTCTCCGCACCCTCCACACCCTCACCCTCCGCGCCCTCCCCGCGCCGAACCGACCGTTTGTCGTCACGTTTAAGGGGTCTGCTATCCGAGGCTTCCTTGGCTGCCCCAGGCCTCTGTCTTAGACACCAACTTCTTGACATTGGCTTCTTTGAGGCTCTTGCCCTCCCTATCCTGCCTCTGGCTTCGTATACGTACCTACTTCTTGATCAGCCCCCAAGAGAGCTTCTGCCACTGTATCCAAGCTTCTTCCCAGGATATCTTTGTGTGTGGCCATATCAGATGGCCAGATAGATGCTGCCTAACTACCTCTCAGGCACACTCCTGGAAAAATTACCTAACCTGCTTCCAACATCCATAAAGTGGAGATTACACTTAATAGTGTTGTGTGATTCAAGTATTTAACATGTGATTTGGCATATAACACATTTCAGCTCTTATCACTGAATTTCAGCTACTGCTTGTGCAGTCCCTGAGCCCCTCCTTCCCCTCCCTGCATCCATTACCCTCTTCTTTGCAAATTGTTATAATTACTAAACATGAAGTATGCATTTACAGTGATAACCTTTTTTTGCTGTGCTTTCACTAGTAAGGTATGAGCTTATTCCCCCATGCATTCATCTGACACATTTCTGGAGCCAGAGGGGGCTGCTTAAGTAGTCACAGTCTGATGGAGGAGGCCTGGTTCAGGGCTCAGTAGAGGGGTCCAAGCAGACATAGGCCAGTCCTATTGGAACTTTTAGACAAGGCTTCTTAGTACTTGAGCAGAATCTTGCAGGGGTCTTTACTTGGCAGATAGCAAAGAGGAAATAAAAGCACTTGATCCTCTCCCCCAAAGGGTCAAGAGGTAGGGGAACTCAGTGTGAATCTGTGGAAGGCAGGGCTCATCTTTATCCTGGATGCCTAAAAGAATGCATTAGAATGTGTGGAACACAACAGACATTCAGTATTTATTTTGTTCTCACTAATTCGATCCAATATAATTAGATAAAATTAAAAATGAGTGAATGAATAAAATGGGACAAAGAAAATGAATGAATACAGATGAGATAGGAGTGAAGTTGGTTCACAAAGCAATTGCAGGGTGTCCTATACATTTGCTGGGGGCCACAGATTGGGCTCTGAGCTTTCTAGCAGCCATTTAAAAAACTAGATCCAGTTTTGTGACTCACAGTATCCATATACAGAACCCACAGCAGTGCCTAGAGATGCCATTCCTGTCATGAAGAACAGAGACTTTTCCTGAGAGTCCTCAGGAAGAGGAATTACAGAATGAGGTGACCAAGGCCCTGCACTTGCTCACTACTAAATATACCACAGTGCTTTTCACAGAGCCTCAGAAATAGCAGGAATGATGCAGGATAGGCCAGCCCACAAGGAGAGTGTTCATCTCCTTAAATGGAAGTTGGTGGCAAAGTACTGTTTGGATAAAGCAATTATAGAAGGTGGTCAGGGGGACTTGGGATCATACCTAGGACAATGAATTTGTCCCCTATCCCTGCCCTGCAACACCAGGCTCTGGCACTTCTACCTCACCACAACTCTCTGGCACTAAGACCTTTATCCTGTGGAGTGGAGGTGAGGTTCACAGACACACTGGCTTTGAACCTGGGCCTGAGACGTCTCTGGGCTCAGATATGAGGACTAAGTGAAAAGCAATGAGCTTTCTGGAAGGCCCTCAACAAAGGATAGGTGTGACAGCAAAATCATGTTGGTTTGTTGTAGGGCTCCCCACCACTCCCAGAAATGTAAGCCTATGAAAGCAGGGGCTTGGTCTGTTTTGTTCACTGCTGACCCTTTTGGCATGAGGACCCTCAGAGCTATCTGTATTTGTTCCAGCGTAACTCTATGCCCTGATTCCTTTTGGAGTCTTGGGAGTAAAGACGACAGCTGTCTCTGTGGTCTGCTGCTGTAACCCCAATTGTCTCAGAGGCAGGCTGGCTGCCATGGAGCGTCTAGGAAGAGGTTCAGCAAATGCTGGGGAGAAAAACAGGAAATGAGAATTTCAAGGTCTTATCTTGCTGCTATGCAGGGCCTATGTTTAGACCAGTGGTGGAGCACAGGATGTACACCTGGGGCTTGGCTTTTTTTATTTTATGTTATTTATTTATTTGACAGAGAGAGATCACAAGTAGGCAGAGAGGCAGGCACAGAGAGAGGAGGAAGCAGGCTCCCTGCTGAGCAGAGAGCCCGATGCGAGGCTCGATCCCAGGACCCCGGGATCATGACCTGAGCCGAAGGCAGAGGCTTTAACCCACTGAGCCACCCAGGCGCTAGGGCTTGGCTTTTTAAAAAACATGCAAGGCCTGCTCCAGATTCCAAGAGTCCTCAGGGTGCCCCCACCCTTGCCCCCCACATGTTAAGAATGACTTCACTCCTTAAAAAATGACCAATGGGAATGCCCCAGGAACCAGTATGGAGATGGGATAGAGGACTGGGGGACCATGGGCCCTCCATTTCAGGGATGAATGAGCACTGAGCCAAAAGCAGTTCCAGGCTCTGCCCCTAGCTGTGTCTGGCCTGTAGCCAACTGGTCTTAGCATAGATAAATTCTTCTATGAAAAAGGAGGCATCGAACTAGGATGACCAAGTTTCTCTTCAAAAAGTTGTTAGGGCATACTTTAGGACATGTACTGAAAGGTCTCCAAGTTTTGCTCTTCACAGCATGGCTGGAAATTTCCCAGCTCAACTCAGATGTGAAATTAGTTTTAGCCAAATGGCCTCTTGGTCTGCTATCTTCCTCTCTACCTCACTTCACACACACACACACACACACACACACACAGCCCTCGCTAAAGCCTATACAGAACATTTGACCTTAAGCAATAAGACTTCCTCGCACTCCCTCTAAAGTATATGTGTTGCCTAGGTCACTAAATAAGCTTACTAGCTGCACAGGATTCCTGAGGTTAAGTGGATACTATGGCAAGAGATGGGACTGAAGAGCTGAGTTTAGGATAAGCCAGTTAGCAGTCCTCTCTGGCAGAATCTAAGACAGGGCCAGCTGCCTGCTAAGGAGACTCTGGATTAAAAAGGTAGCTTGTATCTTCTGCATGAAACATATTTTCTATGACTAGGGAACCACCAATGGGCATTCAGCACTTATCACTGAGGGGAGTATATTTTATATAGAAAATAAAATACATACTGAAAAATTAAGAGTAAAAAAAGAGGTGGATTAACATTTGTGAGGAAAACATTGCATGAGGGACAAAGCCAGCAGCTACTGCCATCACTTTGTTTTCATCCTGGTTCTTCCTGCAGGTGTGTGGTTGGCAATTCTGTGGGACTAAAATGGACTAGAAAAAAGTATCTTGGAGCAAATTACAGTCCTGTCATCCTGTGAATTGATCTTTGCTTTAATACCTGCCTGCTGAGGTAGCCCTACTCTTTTTATTTATTACAAACACCTAGCATGTTTCTGCATAATCTTTTGCTTTTATGAGTTTGCTGCTTTGGAAACAAATCACACACTTTGTATTGGTGGAATTTCTGGTATGACACCTTCTAGATGCTGAACAAACATGTCCGACTTTGCCTCTTTTGGAGGGGGCATCAAAGGAAAAAACTGGAGTACAAAAGCAGAAAGTTCACATTTGCACAGCAGGATTTTAATATCTGTTTAAATACCTTCTAGTGTCCACACACAAGTCTTCATCGAAGACAATTTTAGCAAAGAAATCAATTAATATTTCAGACATTTATTCTAGCATTACAATCACCCACACTTTGTTTTGGGGCAGCTGACCTTTTGATCAAGTTGGCAAACTTTGTGCGATCATATTGCAGTGCCATTACCCTTCTGGGCCAGGGTTTGTAATCTGGTGGCTGTTTATCAAATGTGAACAACACTTCAGAGCTAGGTAAGTAGAAAGGCAGCCACATTCCTGAAATGTTCTATTCGGAATGGCCACCTTCTTTTGGGGCTGGGTTAATGACAATCATGGGTAGGGAAGAGAATACGCTGTTTTAGGGTCCAAGCATGAGAAAACTTCCAAAACTTTCAGGGACAAGGACAGAATCAGGTAACCTTGCCAATTATCTCACGTCTTTGGGGGTATTTACACATGTGAAAACTAAGGAGATTCTGTGGATGACAGTTATTATGTTATTATGTACCAGAAGATCTATTGTGAATAATGCCAGTATTACTTCATGTCTGGATCCCTGGCTTTACTTTTACATTTGAGATGAGAAATTCTTACAGATCTTTAGTTTAGGGGAACTTAATTATCTCATGGCCAAGATAGAGTGATTCTCAGCCCTCGCAGTGCATTAGAATCAAGGGCAGGGGTGGTGGGGGGCGTGTTCTTAAAAGATCCAGATACCAGGTCTTACACCCAAAAGGAATTTGGATTCAATTTATCTGAAGCCCAGGCATTGCTATCCAACCTTCCTCAGGTGATTCTAAGCTTCAGCCTGGGCTGAGGACCACTGACTGGTAGGTTCCCAGTGCTGCCTGGTCACACACTGCTGGAGCATTTATTATTATTATTATTTAGACATAAAGGATCAGAATATCAAAGTCAGGATTGGAAAAGAGTGGGGAGGAAGTTTAGTATTTCATATTGGTGAAACATGAAATGGCTGTTCTGTTCCAAAGGGTTCTGAAGTCAGTAGAAATGTCCAATGAAATTTATGTCAATCACAGATAGCTGATGACTTTAGATGGGTCAAAGTTGAGTGGTGAGTGCACACAGTGAAGGGCTGGAACTTGGGAAGGAAAACAAATAATTAGCACCTCAGAATAGCTGTTTCTAGCAACTCATTTCCTCCTGTTCCTCCCAGCTTCAGGGTTGGCATTATCAAATTTTGATGTACATGAATGGCTATCAAGTGAGAGAAACAGATGAAATTTTTTTTAAGGCAAATCAATTTCTAGGATGCCTGGGTGGCTCAGTGGGTTAATGGCTGGCTCTTGATTCTGGGTCAGCTCCTGATCTCAGTGTTATGAGATTAAGCCCCACATAAGGCTCTGCACTCCTCAAGGAGTCTATGTGGGATTCTCTCTCCCTCTGCCCCTACCTGCCTTTAAATAAATAAGTAAATAAAATCTTTAAAGCAAATCAATGTCTAATGAGGAAGTACCCCTTATTTTCATGTCCTTTTGTTACCAACCCTTCTTTGCTCTCACGGTTGGCAGAGCACACACAAGCACACACACACACATACACAGACACATATAGAGACATACACATGGGGAATAGACATAAGCCCAGCTGCATGTGCAAGGCAGTAGTTGTTTGGGGGTGTCTCAGTCTCTGACATCCTTTGATGCTCCTACAACCAGCAACCTTGGTGCCCTGTGCCCCTGCCCTGCCACCAATTTATTTATCTCTCTACACAGTCCTTCACAGAAACCTAATTAAGTGGTGGATCTGTGTGGAGCCATGTGCTGCTGGATTGTCAGCCACCCCTCACCTGATCCCTGGGACTCCCCTCATGGCCCCAGAGTTTCCTGAGGCAAAAAGATGGGGATCAACCTATTGCCGGCAATTAACATGGAGAAGCCTCTGTGCCAAAGTACTACAATCATGAAGATGATTTTTGAGTCCCATACAATAATGCTCTGCATGTTTGTCCTTCTGCTTTCAGCCATTTCTTCTTAGGTTTTGCATAGTCTGACTTTGCTCCAACAAGAGAAAATATGAGTAATAGGATGCTAGGCGTGTTTCCAATTTATGATGCATTTCTTCTGTTACCTATCACAATGAGACTCCATCCATCAACCTTAAGAGTGTTTAGTGGCCCTGCCTGCTCTGGGACCTTTCAGTCCTTCTGTGTTTCTCTCTATTGTAGCACCTCTCATACAACATGACTCATGTCTGTTTACTTTTCTCCTGTGCCCCTCACTAGGCAGGGAGCGCCTTATCTTTTATCCCCAGGTGCTAATGCAGTGCATGGTTTGCAGTTCCTCTGAGGCCCTGGGCTGCAACTTCAACTCTCTGAGCTCAGATTTCTCCTCCATAAAATGGAAAACATTACTATCCATCTTGAAAGTTAGTTCTGAGGATTAAGTCAAATCATGAGGACAAAGCACCTGACATGATGTAGGCCCTCAGTAAAGGGTAACTGTCTTATACTTGCAATAGGTACTCAGTAAATGAATGCAATAATTTGTCAGCAGAGTTAACACTAAGTTTGTAATTCAAGTCATAATTAAACAAAACACGGGAATCTGCAGCCTCCAGTCCCTCCCTACTTCCTGCCTCTCACTGACTCACGCAGCTGAAGTACCTCCCAGTTCAACATCATCACATCACTCCCAGTCTGAGGTCTCAAGTGACTCATGCTACCTCTAAGATCAAGACCAAGTTCCAGTTCTTGGCACCACCTCCCCTCTCCACCTTATGCACCTCCATTGCCTTTTGTGTAATCTTCAGCTGTAAAATAAGAGTCTTAGTTACTTGTCCCGCTCTGCTGCTCTGTGATTCTCATGCAATTGTGTTCATCCAGTGAGCCTTTTTTTTAATTATTTTTTTTCTTTTTTTTTATTAACATATATTGTATTATTAGTCCCAGGGGTACAGGTCTGTGAATCGCCAAGTTTACACACTTCACAGCACAGTGAGCCTTTTCTGAACGCCAGCTCTGTGCTAGGCCCTGGACTAGGCTCTGGGTACACAGCTCCTGTCCTCAAGGGCCTCCAGTCTAGTGAAGGAGACCATGCAGCTGAGAGGGTTGTGCTGTAGGAGCTGGGATAGGAGTCCTCATCCTGATTCAAGGCAAGAGAACATTGTTGTGAAACACCTGGCGCACTCTAGGCTCCAACGATCCCTTCTCTTCCCTTCCCTCTCAGACCTCACTTTCTGAGGAACTCCCATTGTGCTTTCCACATAGCTGCAGCAGTTTGCATTCCTACCAATGATAAGTGAGCAGTCCCCTTTCTCTGAATCCTTGCCAACACCTCTTGTTTCCTGTGTTGTTGATTTTAGCCATTCTGACCACATGAGCTGGTATCTCATTGTAGTTTTGAATTGCATTTTCCTGATGATGAGTGATGTTGAGCACTTTTTCATTTGTCTGTTGGCCATCTGTATGTATGTCTTCTTTGGAGAAATGTCTGTTCATATCTTCTACTCCTTTTTAAATTGCATTATTTCTTTTTAGGGTATTGAGTTATTTTTTTTTTAAAGATTTTATTTAATTATTTGTCAGAGAGAGAGAGGGAGAGAGAGCAAGCACAGGCAGATAGAATGGCAGGCAGAGGCAGAGGGAGAAGCAGGCTCCCTGATGAGCAAGGAGCCCGATGTGGGACTCGATCCCAGGACGCTGGGATCATGACCTGAGCCGAAGGCAGCTGCTTAACCAACTGAGTCACCCAGGCGTCCCTAGGGTATTGAGTTATATCTGTTCTTTATATATTTTGGATAATAAAATTTTATCAGATATGTCATTTGCAAATATCTTGTCCCATTGTCCCATTCAGTAGCTTGCCTTTTAGTTTTGTTGAGTGTTTCCTTCACTGTGCAGATATAGTCCCAACAGTAAATTTCAATTTTTTGTTTACTTAAATTCAAGTTACTTACCATATATTGTAGTATGGGTTTTAGGAGCACAGTTAGTGATTCATCACTTACATATAACACCCAGTGCTCATCCCAAGAGCCCTCCTTAATGTCCATCACCAATTAATCCCATGCCCCCAACTACCTCCCCTCCAGGAACCTTCAGTTTGTTCTAGTTAAAAGTCTCTTATGGTTTGCTTCCCTCTCTGTTTTTACTTTACTTAACCTTCCCTTCCCTGTGTTTAACTGTTTTGTTTCCTGAAGTCCACATATGAGTGAAATCGTATAGTTTTTTTTCATTCTCTGACTTATTTTGCTTAGCATGATACCGTCTAGTTCCATCCATGTTGTTGCAAATGACAAAGATTTCATTCTTTTTGATGGGTGAGAAATATTCCATTACACACACACACACACACACACACACACACACACATACTACTTCTTCATCCACTCAACTGTCAATGAACACCTGGGATCTTTCCTTATTTTGGCTATTGCGGACATTGCTGCTATAAACACTGGGGTGCAAGTACCCCTTCAAATCACTATGTTTGTATCCTTTGGATGAGTACTATAATTGCTGGTGGTTAAGGCAGTTCTTCCTTTTTTTTTAATTTTTGAGGAACTCCGATACTGTTTTCCAGATTGGCTGCATCAGTTTGCATTCCCACTAACAGTGCAAAAAGATTTGCCTTTCTCTGCATTCTCACCAACATCCATTGTTTCTTGAGTTGTTAATTTCCACATTTTTGACTAGTGTGAGATGATATCTCACTGTGGTTTTGACATGTATTTCCCTGATAACAAGTGATATTGAATACTTTTTTATGTGTCTGTTAGCCATTTGTATGTCTTCTTTGGAGAAATATCTGTTCATGCCTTGTGCCCATTTCTTGACTGCATTATTTATATTTTGGTTGTTGATTTTGATCAGTTCTTTATACATTCTGGATACTGGTCCCTTATCTGATAAGTCATTAGCAAATATCTTCTCCCATTCCATAGGTCACCTTTTAGTTTTGTTGATACTTTCCTTTGCCATTTAGATTTTTATCTTGATGAGGTCCTAGTACTTCATTTTTGCTTTTCTTCCTCTTGCCTCAGGGACATATTTAGAAAGAAGTTGCTGTGGCCAAGGTCAAAGAGGTTGCTGCCTGGGTTCTTTTCTAGGATTTTGATGGACACCTGACTTACATTTAGGTCTGTCATCAATTTTGAATTTATTTTTGTGTATGGTGCAAGAAAATGGTCCAGGTTCATTCTTCTACACGTGGCTCTCCAATTTTCTCCAGCACAATTTGTTGAAGAGACTATCTTTTTCCCACTGGATAGTTTTTCCTCCTTTGTCAAAGATTAACTATGGGTCCATTTCTGGGCTCTGTATTCTGTTCCACTGATCTATATGTCTGTCTTTGTGCCAATATCATAATGTCTTGATAATTATAGCTTTGTACTATGGCTTGTTCAGCTTTGGTTTTTCTTTTCCAGCATCACTTTGGCTATACAGCATGTTTTCTGGTTTCATACAAATTTTAGAATTGTTGGTTCTAGTTCTGTGAACAATGCTGGTGTCATTTTGATTGCAACTGCATTGAATGTGTAGATTGCTCTGGGTGGCATAGACATTTGAACAATATTTGAATAATATTTGTTCTTCCAATCAATAAGCATGGAGTGCTTTTCCATTTCTTTTTGTCTTCCTCAATTTCTTTCATAAGTGTACTATAGTTTTCAGAGTACAGATCTTTTACCTTTTTGATATGGTTTATTCCTAGGCATCTTATGGATTTTGGTACAATTGTAAATGGGATCAACTCCTTAATTTCTCTTTCTTCTGTCTCATTGTTAGCGTATAAAATGCCACTGATTTCTGTATATTGATCTTATATCCAACCACTTTGCTGAATTCCTATATGAGTTCTAATGATCTGGGGATGGCATTTTTTGGGTTTTATATATGGAGCATCATGTCACCTGTGCAGAATGAAAATTTGACTTCTTTCTTGCCTATTTTGGGTGACTTTTATTTCTTTTTGTTGTCTGATTGCTAGACTCGACTTCCAGTATGATTTTGAACAACAGTGGTGAGAGTGGATATCGCTATCATGTTCCTGAACTTAGGTGGGAAGCTCTCAGTTTTCCCCATTGACTGTAGGTCTTTTGTATGTGGCCTTTACAATTTTGATGTATGTTCCTTCTATCCCAACTTTCTTGAGGATTTTTATCAAGAAAGAATGCTGTATTTTGACAAATGCTTTTTCTGCATCTATTGAGAAAATCATATGGGTCTTATCCTTTCTTTTATTAACAGGGTGTATCATGCTGATTGATTTGCCAATATTGAACCACACCTGCAGCCAAGAATAAATCCCACCTGGTTGTGGTGGATAATCTTTTTAATGTACTGTTGGATTCAGTTAGTTAGTATCTTGGTGGAAATTTTTGCCTTTGTATTCATCAGGGACATTGGTCTGTAATACTCCTTTCCCACGGGGTCTTTTTCTGGTTTGGGGATCAAGATAATTGGGTTTGGAAGTTTTCCTTCCATTTCTGTATTTTGAACCAATTTCAGAAGTATAGTTATTAACTCTTTAAATCTCATAGGAAGCCTTCTAACCCTGGACTCTTATTTGTTGGGGGATTTTTGATTACTGTTTCAATCAATTTGCTGGTTATGAATCTGTTTGAATTTTCTATTTCTTCCTCTTTCAGTTTTGGTACTTTATACTTTCTTAGGAATGTATCCATTTCTTCCAGATTACCCACTGGTATGCATATAATTGCTCATAATATTCTCTTATAATTATTGGTGTATCTACAGTGTTGGCTGTGATCATTCCTCTTTCATTCATGACATTATTAATTTGGGTCCATTCCCCTTTTTTTTTGATAAGTCTGGCTAGGGGCTTATCAATTTTGTTATTTCTTTCAAAAAACCAACTCTGTTCTATCATTTTTTTGTTTTTTATTCTTCCCTATCATTTCTTTCTGTTCCAATCTTTATTATTTCCCTTCTTGCTGGATTTAGGCTTTATTTGCTGTTCTTTTTCATCTCCTTTAGATGTAAGGTTAGGTTTCGGTTTCTTTGTTTTTTGGGTTTTTTTTTTGTTTTGTTTTTTTAACTTTTCTTGCTTCTTAGGGAAGGCTTGTATTGCTATATTCTTCTCTCTTAGGATTCCATTTGTTGCATCCCAGAGGTTTTGGATCATCATGTTTTCATTTTCATTTGCCTCCATGTATTTTTAAATTCTTCCTTAATTTCCTGGTTAACCCATTTATCTTTTTTAGCATTAAACACATTTAGAATTGTGATGACTATCCACATTTTTATTTAAATTCAATTAGCCAAAATATAGAACATAATTAGTTTCAGATATAGAGTTCAATAATTTAACCATTGTGTATAGCACCCAGTACTCATCACATCATATGTCCTCCTTAATGACTGTCACCCAGTTACCCCATCCCACGTACCTCCTTTCCAGTAACACTCAGTTTCTTTTGCATAGTTAAGAGTCTCTCATGGTTTGTCTCTCTATGATTTCTTCCCATTCCATTTTTCCCTCCCTTCCCCTATGATCCACTGTTTATTATATTCTACATATGAAATTATATAATTTTTTCTTTGACTGACTTATTTTGCTCAATGTAATACCCTCCAGTACCATCCACATCAATGTAAATGGTAAGATTTCATCCTTTCTGAAGGCTGAGTAACATTCTACATATATATATGCATATTTATGTATATGTATTCATATATATATATGTATATATACTATACATATATATATGTATATATACGTCATCTTCTTTATCCATTTATCTGTTGATGTAAAACTTGGCTTATTCCATAGTTTTGCAATTGTGGACATTGCTGCTATAAACATTGGGGTACAGGTGCCTCTTCAGATCATTACATTTGTATCTTTGGGGTAAATACCTAGCAGTACAATAGTGGATTGAAGGGTAGCTTCATTTTTAACACCTGGAGGAAATGCTATACTGTTTTCCAGAGTGGCTGTACCAACTTGCATTCTCACTAACAGTGTAAAAGGGGTTCACTTTTCTCTGCACCCTAGCCAAAATTTCTTGTTTCCTGTTAATTTTAGCCATTCTGGCAGGTGAGAGGTGATAAGTCATTGTGCTTTTGATTTTTATTTCCTTGATGACAAGGGATGTGGAGCATTTTTTTCATGTATTTGTTGGCCATTTATATATCTTCTTTGAAGAAATGTCTATTCATATCTTCTGCCCATTTTTTGACAGGATTTTTTTTGGGTGTAGTGCTTGTGAAGTTCTTTATAGATCTTGGATACCAGCCCTTTATCTTTTATGCCATTTGCAAGTATCTTTTCCCATTCTATAGTTTACTCTTCAGTTTTGTTGACTGTTTCCTTTGCTGTGCAGAAGCATTTTCTCTTGATGAAGTCCCAATAGTTCATTTTTGCTTTTGTTTCCCTTGCTTTTGGAGATGTGTCTTGCAAAAAGTTGCTTTGTCCAAGGTTGAAGTGGTTGCTACCTGTGTTCTCCTCTAGGATTCTGATGGATTTCTGTCTCACATTTAGATCTTTCATCCATTTTGAGTTTGTCTTTGTGTGTGGTATAAGAAAATGGTCCAGTTTTATTCTTCTACATGTGGCTGTCCAACGTTCCCAGCAAAATTTATTGAAGAGACTGTCTCTTTTTTAACTGGATACTCTTTACTGCTTTGTTGAAGATTATTTGACCATAGAGTTGAGGGTCCATTTCTGGGCTCTCTATTCATTCCATCTGAATGACACATATGTCTGTTTTTGTGCCAGTACCATACTGTCTTGATGATCACAGCTTTGCAACATAACTCAAAGTCAGGCATTGGGATGCACCCAGCTTTGGTTTTCTTTTTCAACATTCCCCTGATGATTCAAGGTCTTTTCTGGTTCCATACAAATTTTAGGGATATTTGTTCCAGCTAGGTGAAAAATGTCAATGGTATTCTGATATGGATTGCATTGAATGTGCAGATGATCTGAGTAGCATAGGCATTTTAACAATATTTATTCTTCCAGTCCATTAGCATGGAATGTTTCTCCATCTATTTGTGTTTTCCTCAATTTCTTTCATAAGTGTTCTGTAATTTTTAGAATACAAATCCTTTATATCTTTTGTTAGGTTTATTCCTAAGTATCTTATGGTTTTGAGTGCAATTGTAAATGGGACTGACTCCTTGAATTGTTTTAGTTGCATCATTTTTATTGTACAGAAATGCCACTGTGTGTTGATTTTGTATCCTGTCACATTGCTGAATTGCTGTATGAGTTCTAGCAATTTTGGGTTGGAGTCTTTTCAGTTTTCCACATGAAATATGCCATCTGTGAAGAGTGAGAGTTTGTCTTCTTCTTCACTAATTTGAATGCCTTTCATTTCTTTTTGTTGTCTGATTGCAGAGAACTATATTGAACTGTATTGAACAACAGTAGTGTGAGTAGACATCTATCATGTTCCTGACCTTAGGGGAAAAGCTCTCAGTTTTTTCCAACTGAGATTGACATTCACTGTGGGCTTTTCACATATGGCTTTTATGATATTGATGTATGTTCCCTCTATCCCTACACAGCAGAGAGTTTTAATCAGGAAAAGATGTTGTCCAAAAAGAAACATCTTGTTGGTGCATGGGGGTGGCATGGGTGGCTCAGTTGGTTAGACATCTGCCTTTGGCTCTGGTCATGATCTCAGGGTCCTGGGATTGAGCCTCCTGTCAGGCTTCCTGGGAGCCTGCTCTCTCTAGCTCTGTGCTCTTCCCCTCTCTCTCTCAGGTAAATAAATAAAATTTTTAAAAAAAGAAAGAATGCTGCATTTGGCCAAATGCCTTTTCTATATCAATTGAGAGGATTATATGGTTCTTGTCCTTTCTTTTGCTAATGTAATGTATCAGGTTGATTGATTTCCAGTTCTTGAACCATTCTTGCAGCTCAGTAATAAATCCTACTTGGTCATGGTGAATAACGCTTTTAATGTAATGATAGATCCTATTGGTTAATATCTTGGTGAGTATTTTGGCATCCATGTTCATCAGGGATATTATTCTGTGATTCTTTTTGGTGGAGTCTTTGCTGGTTTGGGGATCAAGGTAATGGTGGCCTCATAAAATGAGTTTGAACGTTTTCCTTCCATTCCTACTTTTTGGAACAGCTTCAGAAAAATAGGCTTTAGCTCTTCTTTAAATGTTTGTTAGAATTCCACTGGGATTCCATCTGTCCCTTGATTCTTGTTTCTTGGGACATGTTTTTCTTTTTTTTTTTTTTTAAGATTTTATATATTATTTGACAGAGGGAGAGAGAGCACAAGTAGGCACATCAGCAGACAGAGGGAGAGGGAGAAGCAGACTCCCCACTGAGTAGGGAGCCCAGTGTGGGACTAGATCCCAGGATCTGGGACCATGACCTGAGCTGAAGGCAGCCACTTAACCAACTGAGCCAACCGGGCGCACTCTTGGGATATTTTTGATTACTACTTCTATTTCCTTGCTGGTTATAGGTCTGTTCAGATTTTCAACTTCTTCCTATTTCAAGTTTGGTAGTTTGTATGTTTCTAGGAATGCATCCCTTTCTTCCAGATTACCTAATTTGTTGGCATATTGTTGCTCATAATATGTTCTTAAAATTGTATTTCTTTGGTGTTGGTTGTGCTCTCCTCTTTCATTCATGAATTTATTAATTGGGGTCCTTTCTTTTTTCTTTTTCATATATCTGGCTAGGAGTTCATCATTCTTATTCATTCTTTCAAAGAACCAGCTCTTAGTTTTCTTGATCTGTTCTACTGTTCTTTTGCTTTCTATTTCATTTATTTCTGCTTTAATCTCAATTAATTCTCATCTCCTGCTTGGTTTAGGCTCTACTTGCTGTTCTTTCTCCAGCTCCTTTAGGTGTAAGGTTAGCTTGTTTATTTGAGACTTTTCTACTCTCTTGAGAATGGCTTGTGTTGCCATATGCTTCCCTCTTAGGATGGCCTTTGGTACCTCCCAAAGGTTTTAAACCTTTGCTTGTTTTTCATTTGCTTGCATGACTTTTTAAAATTACTTTTTAATTTCCTGGTCGACCAATTCATTCTTAAGTAGGTTGCTCCTTAACCTCCAAGTATTTGAGTTCCTTCCAAATTCCCTTTTGTGACTGAGTACCAGTTTCAAAGCATTGTGGTCTGAAAATATGCAGGGACTAATCCTAATCTTTTTGTACTGGTTAGACCTGATCTGTGACCCAGTATGTGATCTATTCTGGAGAATGTTCCATGTGCATTAGACATGAATGCGTATTCTGCTGTTTTAGGATGGAATACTTCATGTATATCTGTGAAGTCCATCTGGTTCAGTGTATCATTCAAAGCCCTTGTTTCCTTGTTGATCTGCTTAAATGATCATTGTGGTGAGTAGGATGTTAAAGTCCCTACTTTATTGTATTATTGTCATTGCATTTCTTTCATTTTGTTAATAGTTTATTTATATAATTGGCTGCTTCCAAGTTAGGAGTATAAATATTTATATTTGTTAGATCTTCTTGTTGGACAGACCTTTAAGTATGATATAGTGTCTCTCTTCATCCCTTACTATAGTCTATAGTTTAAAATCTAATTTGTCTGATATGGGGATTGCTACACCAGCTTATTTTTTATGTCCATTAGCATGGTAGATGGTTCTCCATCCCCTCATTTCCAGTCTGGAGGTGACTTTGGGTCTAAAATGAGTCCCTTGTAAGACAACATATGGATAGTTCTTGCTTTTTTATCCAAACAGATACCTTATTTATTCAACTGGAGCATTTAGCCAAATTACATTTAGTCAAATTAATTAATTAACAAATTACAAATTACATTACAGAGTAAATATTGAAAGATATGAATTTAGTAGCATTGTATTACCTGCAAAGTTCCTGTTTTGGTAGTTTGTCTCTGCTCCTTTCTGGTGTATGTTACTTTGGGGGCGCTCCCTTCACTTACAGGATCCCCTTCAACGTTTCTTGCAGGGATGTTTTAGTGATAACAAATTCTTTTAGTTTCATTTGTCCTTTTTTAAAAATTTTATTAATTTGACAGAGAGGGCATGAGCAGGGGGAGCAGTAGGTAGAGGAAGAGAGAGAAGCAGGCTCCTGCCTGAACAGGGAACCTAACATGGGTCTCAATCCCATGACCCTGGGATGATGACCTGAGCAAAAAGCAGATGATTAACCAACTGAGCCACCTTCCTTATCTCCTTCCATCTGAATGACAGCCTTGGTAGGTAAAGTATTCTTGGTTGCATGTTTTTCTCATTTAGTACCTGAATATATCATGCCACTCTTTTCTGGTGGCCAGGTCTCTGTTGATAGGTCTGCTGCCAGTTTAGTATTTCTACTCTTGTAGGTTAAGGACCTCTTATAACAAGCTGCTTTCAGAATTTTCTCTTTATCACTGAAATTTGTAAGGTTCACTATTGTATGTTGGGGTATTGATAAATTTTTATTGATTTTGAGGGGGGTCCTCTGTGCCTTTTGGAATTGGATGCCTCTTTACTTCCCCAGATTAGGGATGTTCCCAGCTATTATTTGCTCAAGTATACTTTCTGCCACTCTCTTTCCTCTTCCTCTGGGGCCCCAATTATTTTAATACTGTTTCACTTTATGGTATCTCTGATTTCTTGACGCCTCCACTAATGATCCCATAGTTGTTCTTCTCTCTTTTTCTCAGCTTCCTTACTTTCTATCATTTTGCTTCTATGTCTCTGACTCTCTTTTGCTTCATTTACCCTAGCCAATAGAGCATTCATTTTAGACTGCATCTCAGTTAAAGCATTTTTAATTCAGGCCTGATTAGATTTTAGTTCCTTCATTTCTTCACTAAAGGATTCTCTAGTGCCCTTTACACTTTTTTTTCAACTGCAGCTATTATCCTTATAATCGTTATTCTGAATTCTAGGTCCAGCATCTTACTTACCTCTATATTGATTAGATGTATGGCAGAGAATATTACCTCTGGTTCTTTCTTTTTTGTGCATGAATTTCTCCTTCTAGTCATTTTGTCCAGAGAAGAATAGATGAATAAGAGAACAAAACTGAAAATATCAACCACAATCCCATCAAAATATACATTAGACAAATCTGAAGAGATCAGAAACCAAAAAAGAAAAAAAAAAGGCAGTGTGGGGGGGAGAAGAGAAAATATAATCTAACAGGTGGACAGAACAGATTATGCTGAGTGAAATAAGTCAAGCATAGAGAGTCAATTTTCATAGGGTTTCACTTATTTGTGGAGCATAAACAGTAACATGGAGGACATGGGGAGATGGAGAAGAGAAGGGAGTTGGGGGAAGCTGTAGGGGGAGATGAACCATGAGAGACTGTGGACTCTGAAAAACAATCTAGGGTTTTGGATGGGCAGGGAGTGGGAGTTTGGGTGAGTCTGTTGGTGGGTATTATGGAGGGCACGTACTGCATGGAGCACTGGGTATGGTGCATAAACAATGAATTCTGAAACACTGAAAAGAAATTTAAGAAATAAATAATTTTTTTTAAGTCTATGCTGCCAAGATGATTCTGTACTTTCAATGTCATCCCGATCTAAATTCTACTGGCATTTTTCAAACTGCTGGAACAAACAATCCTAAAATTTATATGGAACCAGAAAAGACCCCAGCTGCTAGTAAAATGTTGAAAAACTAAAGCAGGGGCACCTGGGTGGCTCAGTGGGTTAAGCCTCTGCCTTCAGCTCAGGTCATGCTCTCAGGGTCCTGGGATCAAGCTCTGTATCAGGCTCTCTGCTCAGCAGGGAACCTGCTTCCCACTTCTCTCTCTGCCTGCATCTCTGCCTCTTTCTGATCTCTCTCTCTCTCTGTCAAATCAATAAATACGTTTTCAAAAAAGAAAAGAAGAAAAGCAAAATTGGCGGCAACACGTTGCCTGATTTCAACCTTTACTAAAAAGCTGTGATCACCAAGATAGCCATGGTACTGGCACAAAAACAGACACAGAGTTCAGTGGAACAGAGTAGAGTGCATATATGGACTGGCAACTCTATGGCCAAGTAATCTCTGACAAAGCAAGAAAAAATATCCGATGGTAAAAAACAGTCTCTTCAATAAATGGCACTGGGGGGCGCCTGGGTGGCTCAGTGGGTTAAGCCGCTGCCTTCGGCTCAGGTCATGATCTCGGGGTCCTGGGATCGAGTCCCGCATCGGGCTCTCTGCTCGGCAGGGAGCCTGCTTC